>NC_060950.1:63766548-63768333 GCF_022045245.1 Lucilia cuprina | reverse complement strand
AATTTCTTTAGAAAATTTTGTCTTAGACATAAATTTCTTTAGAAAATTTTGTCTTAGACATAAATTTCTTTAGAAAATTTTGTCTTAGACATAAATTTCTTTAGACAAATTTTGTCTTAGACATAAATTTCTTTAGAAAAATTTTGTCTTAGACATAAATTTCTTTACAAAATTTTTGTCTTGACATATTTTTTTTTTTAATTTTTATTTTGACATAATTTTCTTTAAAATATTTTAAAACTAAATTTCTTGTTTTTTCACTAAAAAACATTTCCCAAGAATTTTAATTATTCAACATGAAAAATATTCCCAAACAAACCATTTAACAATATAATCTCTTTAATCTTTTTAAATCTCACGTTTAACAAAATAATAACATAAACAAACAATTAAATATTTAATTAAAACTATAGCAATTAAATCATTTGTTTACTTCTTATTGTTTACTTCCCTTACAGTTGATGACGTTGTGAATTGCCAAAAATACTTTGGCACCTGTTTAAAACAAGTTCTCTCGAATGTAGTTCCCAAACTTAAGGATGGTAATAAATATCTACAAATACCTTCCTTGGATCCACTTCATTTCAACTCTACTGCCTTTCAATATAACAGTGGTCCCTTTACTGGCTACATAACCATAAGATATGCCCTGATCTATGGATTGACAACAATAAAATTTAAAAAAGTCGATTTTCAAAAGGATGGTAACAAATTTAAAGCTCGCCTTACTATGCTAGTTCCAAAAATGTATGCTTTGGGTTCTTATAAGGGTGATATGCATGTTAATAATGTTCGCGTAAGACCTAGAGGTGATTTCAATGTTACCATGTTGAGTTTGGGTGTAGAAATGCTGACCTTAGGTTCCGTAATACACAAAGATGGTCATACATTTTTAAAATTAACAAAAAGTAATGCCACAACTATATTAAAGGATTCGAAAATTCATGCCACAGGCATATTTCCCGATCAGAGATTAAGTAAGATTTTCAACTTATGATTCAAAAAATATAATATTGATGTTTTTATCTATATATTTTATCTTTTAGACGATATTGTTCTTAATGTTGCTAATCAATATTCTAGAGATTTGTTTAATATTGTTTTACCCGAAACACGCAGCAATTGGTTGCCTATTTTGACGGATATTTTAAATGGTGCCTTGGCCATGGTGCCTTTTGATTTTTTAAAGTGAGAAGTTGGTGACATTTTATTGGTAGTTGTTTAAGGCTTTCAAAATGTTGTTGTGTTGTAAATTTTAAATAAATATATTAAATAGTTTAGATTTTTATTTAAAAAGATTTTTTCTCTATCGGTTCTATATATATCAGACTTTAGACTAGTTTTTAGAATAGAACATAGATCAAACTATACTGTAAAAAGGCTATATACTAAACTTGAGGCCATACCATAGACTTCAAACTAAACAATGAAATAGACTAAACTGTAGACTAGATTATAGCCTAGAATATATAATAGACTACACACTAGACTGTAAACTAGAATATGGACCAGACTATATACTAGACTATAGACTATAATATAGACTATAGACTATACTATAGACTATATAGAGACCAGACTATAGACTAGATTATAGACTAGACTATAGACTAGACTACAAACTAGGCTATAGACTAGACTATACACTAGACTATAGACTAGACTATAGACTAGACAATAGACTAGACTACACTATAGACTAGACTATAGACTAGACTATAGACTAGACTATAGACTAGACTATAGACTAGACTATAGACTAGACTATAGACTAGACTATAGACT
>NC_060950.1:63742612-63766448 GCF_022045245.1 Lucilia cuprina | reverse complement strand
TAGTTCTGTTCTAGTTCTGTTCTAGTTCTGTTCTAGTTCTGTTCTAGTTCTGTTCTAGTTCTGTTCTAGTTCTGTTCTAGTTTTGTTCTAGTTCTGTTCTATTTTTTTATAGTTCTGTTACTGTTAAGATTATTGTTTAATTTATCATTTGAATAAATATATTTAATAAGTTTAATTAAAACTAGTTTCTGTTCTAGTGATATTATAGTTCTAGTTGTTGTTGCATTTTACATAAATAAAAATATGTAAAATTCTTACTATATCTTACCGTGTATTTTAATTAGAAATATAGATTATTATCATACAAATGGCCAAAGATTGTAGGAATTATTTAAATAAAATGATAATGTAAATTAATTTTGCTTTTTAAATGCGTTTTAAAACAATTGCAACACATTTTATGAAGTAAGTGATTAGAGATCTTAGAGTAAGAACGATTTCTAATTTAATTTCTTTTAATGACTTGACTTTAATTTCCTTATTTACATTATTAACCAGTTATAACTGGAGATTTAAGCATTTAATAATAGAGAGGTCGATGCTCTTGAAAAATTTAAAATAATTTAAACAAAATCATTAGTTTTAAATTTGTCACGTTTCAAAGATAAATAAAACATCTAATAAAAATTAAACAAACATATAAACAAATTAGCAAACAAATAAATCTCTAAATAAACAAATAAAACAAAAAAGCTAAAAGATTTAATGATAAAAATATTATTATAAATATTATAATATTATTTCCTTTTTCCTTTCTTTTCCAGCCCCTAACGCCCCTTTACCAACCTGCAATGAAAAGGACGTTAATATCAACGATTGTCTACTTAAGGTTTTTGCCGAAATGATACCACGTTCTAAAGATGGCATACCGGAAATCAATATACCACCTATGGATCCATTTCTTATTAATAGAACAAGTTATATTTTCTCTCATCCCATTGTGCAAGGAAAAGTTTCTGTACGTAATCTTAAAATACATGGCTTAAGCAAAGTAGTGACTAAAAGTTTAGACTATAAACGCGAGGGAAATCATGTGAATTTTAAAATTAAAGCTTTTATACCAGAAATGTTTGTCGAGGGGATGTATAAGGCAAAAATGAAATTAAACTCGGCCAATATATCATCGAAGGGACCATTTAATGTGACCTTTAGTAAGTGAGCAAAAGAAAATCTAAAAAATTTGAAAAGATTTATAAATGATTTTATCTTTCATTAGCCCATATCGATGTTGATGTTGAAACCACTTCAGATTTATATGAACGTGATGGTCATCGTTATATGCATCTTAAAACGTTTAATTTTGATCCTATTGTGGGTAATATGAAATTTTATGCTGAAGGTTTATTGCCCGAACCTTTACTAAGTAAAAAAAATAATATTTTTTTTAAATTGTTATAGAATACATATTTGTATTTCTTGTTACAGATGAAGCTATTCTGGAGTTTATGAATCAAAATTGGCGCACCATTTACAAGTCTTTGGTACCAGAAACTCGCGCTGCTTGGGAACCAGAATTTGTAAAATTAAGCAATGAATATTTTTCTCATGTTATGGTGGATACTATTCTAAAGGATGATTAATTTGTTTTAAGTAAAAATTTAATGTAAAATAAAGGGTTTTACAAAATTTTTAAAATTTATGTAAAATTATTTTAATAACATAAAGCTCAAAGAAAACTTTATGTCAAGACAAACTTAGCTTAACAAATTTATGTTCAAGACATATTTTAACTAGAAATATTAAAATTACAAAAATTTTTGTTTATGTAAAATAAACAAAAACTGAAAAAATTATGTCAAGACAAAATTTATTAAAGAAATTTATGTCAAGATAAAATTTATAAAAGAAATTAATTTCAAGATCAAAATTGTATGTCAAGAAAAGTTTATGTCAAGACAAACTTAGCTAAATAAATTTATGTCCAAGACAAATTTGAACTAGAAATATTAAAATTACAAAAATTTTGTTTATGTAAAAGAAAATATCTAAAAATTTGATGTCAAGACAAAATTTTACTAATGAAATTTATGTCGAGACAATTTTATTTTCAAATCTATGTCAAGACAATTTTTTTTTAATTTTCCAAAAAAAATTTCTAAAGAAAATATGTGAAAGACAAAAAAGAAAAATTGTAAAGTAAAAATTGTAGAAAGAAATTCATGTTAAAACAAAATTTATTAAAAAAATGTATGGCAAGGTAAAATATATTAAATAAATTTATGTCAAAACAAAATTTAATCAAAAAGTTTATGTCAAATACAAATTCTTAAAAGAAATTTCTGTCAAAACAAAATGAAGTGTAAAAAATGATTAAAGAAATTTATTTTATGACAAATGGGCCTCCGGTAGATTAGTAGTTCGAGTTCTAGTGTGGTAGACCTGAGATGGTGGGTTTGATTCCCATCTGAGGCACTGGTTAAGGAGCGCACAACAGGCCCGATAGAGGTCTAAGTGTTTTTCTTCGGATATGACGTATATACATCCTCCTTTCAAATTAACTAACCATTTCAAGATAAAAGTTATTAAAGAAATTTAAACCAAGACAAAAATTGAATTATTGAAGAAATTTATGTCTAACACATAATTTTGTAATGAAATTTATGTCTAAGACATAATTTTGTAAAGAAATTTATGTCTAAGACAAAATTTTCTAAATAAATTTATGTCTAAGACAAAATTTTCTAAATAAATTTATGTCTAAGACAAAATTTTTTAAAGAAATTTATGTCTAAGTTAAAATTTTCTTAAGAAATATATGTCAAGACAACTGTTTAGGAAGAAATTAATGTCTAAGATAAAATTTTCCAAAGAAATTTATGTCTAAGACAAAAATTTTCTTAAGAAATATTAATGAAATTAACGTCTAAAAATATATGATGAAAAATTGTCTTGACATAAATTATTTTTGAAAAAATTTAGTCTTGACATAAATTTCTTTTGAAAATTTTAAATGTTTCTTTAGGAAATATATTTTTTTTAATTTTGTGTGATATAAATTATATTTGAAACATTTTGTTTTGCCATTTTTTTTACTTTTGAAAATTTTGTCTTGACATAAATTACTTTAAAAGAATTGAGTCTTGACATAAATTCTATCTTGACATAATATTATTTGAAAAAGTTTTGTCTTTCTTAGAACTTTTTTAACAGTTTTGTTTTAAGTTTATTTTGAAATAAAGTCTGATATAAAATTTTTATGGAAATCTTTTGTCTTGACATAAATTTCTTTTGAAAAATTTTATCTCATCATAAAAGATGATATTTTGTTTTGCTATTGTTTAGAAAATGTGGTTTTTGTTATAAATTTCTATAGAAAATTTGTGTCAGCTTTAAGTATTTTTGTGAAAATATTTTGTCTTGCAATAAATTTCTTTTGAAAATTTTTATCTTGACATATTTTTTTAGATTTTTTTTAGAAATTTTGGTTTTGTTTTAATTTGTTTTAGAAAATTTTATGTTTGTTATAAATTTCTTTAGAAAATTTGTGTCTGATATTAAATTTATTTGTGAAATCTTTTATCTTGACATAAATTTCTTTTGAAAATTTTTATCTTGACATAATTTTTTTAAGAAAAATTTTGTTTTGCTAGAAAATTTTGCTTTTGTTATAAATTTCTTTAGAAAATTTGTGTCTGCTATAATTTGTATGTGGAAATCTTATATCTTGACATAAATTTCTTTTGAAAATTTTTATCTTGACATAATTTTTTGGACATTTTTTTTTTTTTTTGAGAAATTTTGGTTTTGTTTAAATTTGTTTTAGAAAATTTTATGTTTGTTATAAATTTCTTTAGAAAATTTGTCTCTGATATTAAATTTATGTGGAAATCTTTTATCTTGACATAAATTTCTCTTAAAATTTTGTATCTTGACATAATTTCTTAAAAAAATTTGCTTTGTTTTATTTTTTAAGAAAATTTTGTTTTTATTTTAAATTTCTTTATAAAATCTGTGTCTTGACATAAAATTTTTTTCAAAGTTTTTGTTTTGACATATTTTTTTTAAGAAAAAATTTTATTTTGTTTTAATTTTTTTTTCGAAAATTTTGTTCTTATTATAAATTTCTTCTTTTTTTTTGAAAATTAGATTTTTGTTATAAATTTCTTTAGAAATTGTTGTCTGATATAATTTTTTTGTCTTGACATAAATTTCTTTTGAAAATTTTTGTCATGACATATTTTTTTTCTGCATTTGACGTAAAATTTAGCTGGAAATTATTTTGTTTGCTTTTTTGTTTAGAAATATATTTATGCTTTAGATGAAACCTTCTCTTTTTAATGTTACTGCTTTAATTTGATTTAAATAACAAAATTTATAAATAATTTATTTGTTTTTTTTTTTTTTTTTTTTTTTGTAAATTTATGATAATTTTTTTATGCAGAAAATTGTCTTAAAGTAAACTTGTTTCAGTGACATTGACCAATATTCTTTTGCAAGTCCAAATTCATGTTCAAATCTTTAAACATTGAACTCTAAGACAGGGCAAACATTGCGGCTGCAAAGTATACTAGATAAAATGCATTATTTTAAATTTATTAAAAATACAAGTTTTAATTTAAACTTTAGTTTTTATGAAAAATTGTTTAGAACGAAAACTATGCTAAAGGCCAGAAAACAGTTGTAAAATGAACGTTGAAGGCTTAAGTTGTATTTGAACAATTTTCTGCAGAAAAAAATGTTAATTTTTAAAAGTGTTTTAGTGATTTTAATAAGTTTCCTATTCAAGGATATAAAAAGTGAAGAATTATTAAATCAAACAAATGTTGAAATTACAACTGAAGGTATTGCTGTGGAGACAACGGCTCCATCATCCACAACAGCATATAGTTTAGTGGAGGATAAAGAATTAATTTCCTTAACTTTGGGCAGTGTAGCAACAAATAATCAGGAACCGCCTGATATATCTTCTTTGAAAAAGGATTTAAATTCTCAAATAGAAAATCTTTCAACTAACTCTAGTATTACTGAAGAAACTTCTTCATTTGCCACAACTTTAACACCAACAAATGAATACCAGGATAAGGACACCACCTCCAGTTGGGAACTTATATATCCAGAACAGAATTCTTCAACTCTAGAACAATTCTTTACCACTTCAACTACCGAAACTTCTATAACAAATTTGCCCAAATATTTTAAAGGTAAACTAATCTCATTTTTATCTTTTCAGTGATTTAAAAACATAATTATGTCATTGTTTGTCAAATAATATATTTATTTTTTTTTCAAAAGCAATTAATTATTTTCTTGAACTGTGTCTCAATTTTCTGTTATTTTTTTTTCATTACAAACAAATGTTTTATTCAGTACGTGACGACCTTGAACATTAAAAAAAAAATAAAAATAAATAAAATCATCTATATTTTATAAGTTTATAAAATATTTCAAGATTTTTAAGGCGTTCTTCCCAAGTTCTCTTTTTTTACAAACATATAAATCTTACAGGTCATAAGAAATGTCAAAGTTATGGTTACGGTCGAATTATTAACACCCTTCAGTTGTCACAAGTTCACAATTTGTTTAATTTACTGCAAGGTTGTAAAGTTTATTAAACTTGTCTAGTAAATCGTTTATGCAGTTATGTCTTGACATAAATCTTTTTTAAAAACAAGTTTCTTTATAATTTTTTTTTTATAAAAATTATGTCTTGACATAAATTTCTTTAGGAAAATATGTCTTGACATAAATTCCAAAGAAATTTATGTCAAGACAAAAGATTTCTGCAAAAAATTTATATCATACACAAGATTTGCTTAAGAAATTTATAACAAACACAAAATGTTCTAAAAATAAAACAAAACAAAAATTTTTGTAAAAAATATATATCAAGATAAAAATGTTCAAAAGAAATTTATGTCAAGACAAAAGGTTTCTACAAAAAAATTATAGCAGACACAAATTTTTTAAAGAAATGTATAACAAAAATAAAAATTTTCTAAAAAAAAATTAAAAAAAAAATTTCTTAAAAAATATATTTCAAAATAAAAATTTTCAAATGAAATGTATGTCAAGACAAAAGATTTCCACAAAAAATTATAGCAGACATAAATTTTCTAAAGAAATTTATAACAAACATAAAATTTTCTAAAACAAACTAAAAGAAAACCTAAGTTTCTCAAAAAAAAAAAAAAAAAAATATGTCAAGATAAAAATTTTCAAAACAAATTTATGTCAAGTCAAAAGATTTCCACAAAAAATTATAGCAGACATAAATTTTCTAAAGAAATTTATAACAAACATAAAATTCTCTAAAACAAATTAAAAGAAAACCAACATTTCTTCAAAAAAGAAAAAAATTAAAAAAAAATATGTCAAGATAAAAATTTTTAAAACAAATTTATGTCAAGACAAAAGATTTTCACAAAAAATTATAGCTGACATAAATTTTCTAAAGAAATTTATAACAAACAAAAAAAATTTCTAAAACAAATTAAAAAAAAACCAAAATTTCTTCAAAAAAGAAAAAATTAAAAAAAAATATGTCAAGATAAAAATTTTCAAAACAAATTTATGTCAAGACAAAGGATTTTCACAAAAATATTATAGCAGATACAAATTTTCTAAAGAAATTTAAAACAAACATAAAATTTTCTAAAACAAATTAAAACAAAACCAAAATTTCTCAAAACAAATTATGTCAAGATACAAATTTTTAAAACAAATTTATGTCAAGACAAAAGATTTTCACAAAAAAATATAGCAGACACAAATTTTCTAAAGAAATTAATAAAAAAAAATTTTCAAAACAACATAAAATTTTCTTTTCTGTTGAAATAAAAATTTTCAAAAGAAATTTATGTCAAGACAAAAAATTTCCATAAAAAACTTATATCAGAGACTTTATTTCAAAATAAACTTAAAAAGAAATTGTTAAAAAAATCTAAGAAAGACAAAACTTTTCCAAAGAAAATTATGTCAAGATAAAATTTATGTCAAGACACAATTTTTTAAAAGTAATTTATGTCAAGACCAAATTTTCAAATGTAAAAAAATGGCAAGTCAAAATTTTTAAAAATATGTTTTCTAAAGAAACATTTAAAATTTTCAAAAGAAATTTATGTCAAGATAAAATTTTTTCAAAAATAATTTATGTCAAGACAATTTGCCATTGTACAATTTTAGTCTTAGACATAAATTTCTTTAGAAAATTTTGTCTTAGACATAAATTTCTTTACAAAATTTTGTCTTAGACATAAATTTCTTTAGAAAATTTCGTCTTAGACATAAATTTCTTTAGAAAATTTTGTCTTAGACATAAATTTCTTTAGAAAATTTTGTCTTAGACATAAATTTCTTTAGAAAATTTTGTCTTAGACATAAATTTCTTTAGAAAATTTTGTCTTAGACATAAATTTCTTTAGAAAATTTTGTCTTAGACATAAATTTCTTTAGAAAATTTTGTCTTAGACATAAATTTCTTTAGAAAATTTTGTCTTAGACATAAATTTCTTTAGAAAATTTTGTCTTAGACATAAATTTCTTTAGAAAATTTTGTCTTAGACATAAATTTCTTTAGAAAATTTTGTCTTAGACATAAATTTCTTTAGAAAATTTTGTCTTAGACATAAATTTCTTTAGAAAATTTTGTCTTAGACATAAATTTCTTTAGAAAATTTTGTCTTAGACATAAATTTCTTTAGAAAATTTTGTCTTAGACATAAATTTCTTTAGAAATTTTGTCTTAGACATAAATTTCTTTAGAAAATTTTGTCTTAGACATAAATTTCTTTAGAAAATTTTGTCTTAGACATAAATTTCTTTAGAAAATTTTGTCTTAGACATAAATTTCTTTAGAAAATTTTGTCTTAGACATAAATTTCTTTAGAAAATTTTGTCTTAGACATAAATTTCTTTAGAAAATTTTGTCTTAGACATAAATTTCTTTAGAAAATTTTGTCTTAGACATAAATTTCTTTAGAAAATTTTGTCTTAGACATAAATTTCTTTAGAAAATTTTGTCTTAGACATAAATTTCTTTAGAAAATTTTGTCTTAGACATAAATTTCTTTAGAAAATTTTGTCTTAGACATAAATTTCTTTAGAAAATTTTGTCTTAGACATAAATTTCTTTAGAAAATTTTGTCTTAGACATAAATTTCTTTAGAAAATTTTGTCTTAGACATAAATTTCTTTAGAAAATTTTGTCTTAGACATAAATTTCTTTAGAAAATTTTGTCTTAGACATAAATTTCTTTAGAAAATTTTGTCTTAGACATAAATTTCTTTAGAAAATTTTGTCTTAGACATAAATTTCTTTAGAAAATTTTGTCTTAGACATAAATTTCTTTAGAAAATTTTGTCTTAGACATAAATTTCTTTAGAAAATTTTGTCTTAGACATAAATTTCTTTAGAAAATTTTGTCTTAGACATAAATTTCTTTAGAAAATTTTGTCTTAGACATAAATTTCTTTAGAAAATTTTGTCTTAGACATAAATTTCTTTAGAAAATTTTTGTCTTAGACATAAATTTCTTTAGAAAATTTTTGTCTTAGACATAAATTTCTTTAGAAAATTTTGTCTTAGACATAAATTTCTTTAGAAAATTTTGTCTTAGACATAAATTTCTTTAGAAAATTTTGTCTTAGACATAAATTTCTTTAGAAATTTTGTCTTAGACATAAATTTCTTTAGAAAATTTTGTCTTAGACATAAATTTCTTTAGAAAATTTTGTCTTAGACATAAATTTCTTTAGAAAATTTTTGTCTTAGACATAAATTTCTTTAGAAAATTTTGTCTTAGACATAAATTTCTTTAGAAAATTTTGTCTTAGACATAAATTTCTTTAGAAAATTTTGTCTTAGACATAAATTTCTTTAGAAAATTTTGTCTTAGACATAAATTTCTTTAGAAAAATTTTGTCTTAGACATAAATTTCTTTAGAAAATTTTGTCTTAGACATAAATTTCTTTAGAAAATTTTGTCTTAGACATAAATTTCTTTAGAAAATTTTGTCTTAGACATAAATTTCTTTAGAAAATTTTGTCTTAGACATAAATTTCTTTAGACAAATTTTGTCTTAGACATAAATTTCTTTAGAAAAATTTTGTCTTAGACATAAATTTCTTTACAAAATTTTTGTCTTGACATATTTTTTTTTTTAATTTTTATTTTGACATAATTTTCTTTAAAATATTTTAAAAATAAATTTCTTGTTTTTTCACTAAAAAACATTTCCAAGAATTTTAATTATTCAACATGAAAAATATTCCCAAACAAACCATTTAACATATAATCTCTTTAATCTTTTTAAATCTCACGTTTAACAAAATAATAACATAAACAAACAATTAAATATTTAATTAAAACTATAGCAATTAAATCATTTGTTTACTTCTTATTGTTTACTTCCCTTACAGTTGATGACGTTGTGAATTGCCAAAAATACTTTGGCACCTGTTTAAAACAAGTTCTCTCGAATGTAGTTCCCAAACTTAAGGATGGTAATAAATATCTACAAATACCTTCCTTGGACCACTTCATTTCAACTCTACTGCCTTTCAATATAACAGTGGTCCCTTTACTGGCTACATAACCATAAGATATGCCCTGATCTATGGATTGACAACAATAAAATTTAAAAAAGTCGATTTTCAAAAGGATGGTAACAAATTTAAAGCTCGCCTTACTATGCTAGTTCCAAAAATGTATGCTTTGGGTTCTTATAAGGGTGATATGCATGTTAATAATGTTCGCGTAAGACCTAGAGGTGATTTCAATGTTACCATGTTGAGTTTGGGTGTAGAATGCTGACCTTAGGTTCCGTAATACACAAAGATGGTCATACATTTTTAAAATTAACAAAAAGTAATGCCACAACTATATTAAAGGATTCGAAAATTCATGCCACAGGGCATATTCCCGATCAGAGATTAAGTAAGATTTTCAACTTATGATTCAAAAAATATAATATTGATGTTTTTTATCTATATATTTTATCTTTTAGACGATATTGTTCTTAATGTTGCTAATCAATATTCTAGAGATTTGTTTAATATTGTTTTACCGAAACACGCAGCAATTGGTTGCCTATTTTGACGGATATTTTAAATGGTGCCTTGGCCATGGTGCCTTTTGATTTTTTAAAGTGAGAAGTTGGTGACATTTTATTGGTAGTTGTTTAAGGCTTTCAAAATGTTGTTGTGTTGTAAATTTTAAATAAATATATTAAATAGTTTAGATTTTTATTTAAAAGATTTTTTCTCTATCGGTTCTATATATATCAGACTTTAGACTAGTTTTTAGAATAGAACATAGATCAAACTATACTGTATAAAGGCTATATACTAAACTTGAGGCCATACCATAGACTTCAAACTAAACAATGAAATAGACTAAACGTAGACTAGATTATAGCCTAGATATATAATAGACTACACACTAGACTGTAAACTAGAATATGGACCAGACTATATACTAGACTATAGACTATAATATAGACTATAGACTATACTATAGACTATATAGAGACCAGACTATAGACTAGATTATAGACTAGACTATAGACTAGACTACAAACTAGGCTATAGACTAGACTATACACTAGACTATAGACTAGACTATAGACTAGACAATAGACTAGACTACACTATAGACTAGACTATAGACTAGACTATAGACTAGACTATAGACTAGACTATAGACTAGACTATAGACTAGACTATAGACTAGACTATAGACTAGACTATAGACTAGACTATAGACTAGACTATAGACTAGACTATAGACTAGACTATAGACTAGACTATAGACTAGACTATAGACTAGACTATAGACTAGACTATAGACTAGACTATAGACTAGACTATAGACTAGACTATAGACTAGACTATAGACTAGACTATAGACTAGACTATAGACTAGACTATAGACTAGACTATAGACTAGACTATAGACTAGACTATAGACTAGACTATAGACTAGACTATAGACTAGACTATAGACTAGACTATAGACTAGACTATAGACTAGACTATAGACTAGACTATAGACTAGACTATAGACTAGACTATAGACTAGACTATAGACTAGACTATAGACTAGACTATAGACTAGACTATAGACTAGACTATAGACTAGACTATAGACTAGACTATAGACTAGACTATAGACTAGACTATAGACTAGACTATAGACTAGACTATAGACTAGACTATAGACTAGACTATAGACTAGACTATAGACTAGACTATAGACTAGACTATAGACTAGACTATAGACTAGACTATAGACTAGACTATAGACTAGACTATAGACTAGACTATAGACTAGACTATAGACTAGACTATAGACTAGACTATAGACTAGACTATAGACTAGACTATAGACTAGACTATAGACTAGACTATAGACTAGACTATAGACTAGACTATAGACTAGACTATAGACTAGACTATAGACTAGACTATAGACTAGACTATAGACTAGACTATAGACTAGACTATAGACTAGACTATAGACTAGACTATAGACTAGACTATAGACTAGACTATAGACTAGACTATAGACTAGACTATAGACTAGACTATAGACTAGACTATAGACTAGACTATAGACTAGACTATAGACTAGACTATAGACTAGACTATAGACTATAGACTAGACTATAGACTAGACTAGACTATAGACTAGACTATAGACTAGACTATAGACTAGACTAGACTATAGACTAGACTATAGACTAGACTATAGACTAGACTATAGACTAGACTATAGACTAGACTATAGACTAGACTATAGACTAGACTATAGACTAGACTATAGACTAGACTATAGACTAGACTATAGACTAGACTATAGACTAGACTATAGACTAGACTATAGACTAGACTATAGACTAGACTATAGACTAGACTATAGACTAGACTATAGACTAGACTATAGACTAGACTATAGACTAGACTATAGACTAGACTATAGACTAGACTATAGACTAGACTATAGACTAGACTATAGACTAGACTATAGACTAGACTATAGACTAGACTATAGACTAGACTATAGACTAGACTATAGACTAGACTATAGACTAGACTATAGACTAGACTATAGACTAGACTATAGACTAGACTATAGACTAGACTATAGACTAGACTATAGACTAGACTATAGACTAGACTATAGACTAGACTATAGACTAGACTATAGACTAGACTATAGACTAGACTATAGACTAGACTATAGACTAGACTATAGACTAGACTATAGACTAGACTATAGACTAGACTATAGACTAGACTATAGACTAGACTATTACTATAGACTAGACTATAGACTAGACTATAGACTAGACTATAGACTAGACTATAGACTAGACTATAGACTAGACTATAGACTAGACTATAGACTAGACTATAGACTAGACTATAGACTAGACTATAGACTAGACTATAGACTAGACTATAGACTAGACTATAGACTAGACTATAGACTAGACTATAGACTAGACTAGACTAGACTATAGACTAGACTATAGACTAGACTATAGACTAGACTATAGACTAGACTATAGACTAGACTATAGACTAGACTATAGACTAGACTATAGACTAGACTATAGACTAGACTATAGACTAGACTATAGACTAGACTATAGACTAGACTATAGACTAGACTATAGACTAGACTATAGACTAGACTATAGACTAGACTATAGACTAGACTATAGACTAGACTATAGACTAGACTATAGACTAGACTATAGACTAGACTATAGACTAGACTATAGACTAGACTATAGACTAGACTATAGACTAGACTATAGACTAGACTATAGACTAGACTATAGACTAGACTATAGACTAGACTATAGACTAGACTATAGACTAGACTATAGACTAGACTAGACTATAGACTAGACTAGACTATAGACTAGACTATAGACTAGACTATAGACTTATAGACTAGACTATAGACTAGACTATAGACTAGACTATAGACTAGACTATAGACTAGACTATAGACTAGACTATAGACTAGACTATAGACTAGACTATAGACTAGACTATAGACTAGACTATAGACTAGACTATAGACTAGACTATAGACTAGACTATAGACTAGACTATAGACTAGACTATAGACTATAGACTAGACTAGACTATAGACTAGACTAGACTATAGACTAGACTAGACTAGACTAGACTATAGACTAGACTAGACTATAGACTAGACTATAGACTAGACTATAGACTAGACTATAGACTAGACTATAGACTAGATTGTAGAATAGATTATAAACAAGCTTATATACTAGATAATAGACTAGATTGTAGACTAGATTATAGTTTAGATTATAGTCTAGATTTTAGACTAAACAGTAGACCATGAAGTAAACTATTGTTTATACCAGATTATAGATTAGACAATGTATTAGATTATATACTAGTTTATGGACTACATTATATACTATACTATTGACTAGAATATAGAATACATTGTAATCTATACTAGTATGTATCTGGCCGATGTACTTTTATTTTTAAAATGTTAATAATTTTGTAAATTATTAATATCATAAAATTTTGTGAACAAAAAATTTCCTAAAATTGATTTCAATTTATCAAGAAACTCTATAAAATATGTAACTGCAACTCAAGGTTAAACGTGTTTAAAATCTTAAAATATGTATATGCAAGTATGTTAACTTAACTGATGTAAAGTAAACGTTTAGAAAATGTTAAATAGGCTTTTACAAAGATTCTGTAAATGATTTTAGCAATTAAATTAAATAAAAAATTATAAACAAATAAATTGTGTCTGACAAACTATAGGGAATGTAAATAGTTTTGATTTTGCTCATTAATATGCCTTTAATGTTACAAGTAATTAGATTTATTATAATGTTTTTGAAAAAAACGATAAAAATCATTTAGGGTTTGAATATGTTTACAGCTGTAATATCAACCTTAAGTTTTGGTTTTTGGCTTAATGTAAAGAAATTAACTGTTATGGTTAAACATTAAATTTTATATGAAAATATAAAGTTATGAAAATTTATATTAAAAAATGTTTCTTTTAGACAAACTGTAGGTAAAATGGGTATAAATATTAAGGGAGAGGAAATTGGTAAAAAAATTTTATCTTATTATTTATAATTGAGAAATTCAGTTTATAATTGGTTGTATTATGATATTGAGAAATTAAACATTTATATTATTTATTTAATTTACTTGAAATTACAATGTTTTATTTGCTTTAAATATTTACACCCTTTTATTATTATTAAATGTAATTTTTGTAATTTTTTTTTTTCAAAAATAAATTAAAATAATTCAGGGTTAAGAAATTTCGCAAAAAGTTTAAACAAAACTAAATTTTAAATTTTTTTTCGAAGTCTCTAATTAGAAATTTTGTTTGCCTGCAATAAATTATTTAAAATTCAATTGTTTAAGGTAATTTTTTTAAATTACTTTAAATACTGATAACGAAAAGTTTTATATATCAAATGAAAGCTAAGATTCTATTTTTATTAATTTTTCCATAAACATATACTTTTCTGAAACTATAAGCTACAAATTAGAATAAAAATATTTGTTTTTTAATAATTTACTTATTTTTCTCGCTTAAGAAATTTTTTTCTATTTTTAACGTTATAAGTATTAAAAAGTATTGTATATCATATGAAAGCTTAGAGTCCATACTAATTTTGATTTTTATTAATTTTCCCAAAAAGAAAGCTTTTCTGAAACTATAAGCTACAGTTTAGTATAATTTTTTTTTTTAATAATTCACTTGTTTTTTTTTTTGCTTAAGAAATTTTTTATAATTTTTACGTTATTGATATTAAAAAGTATTGTATACCAAATGAAAGCTTAGACTCTATACTAATTTTGATTTTTATTAATTTTTTCATACATAAAGTTATGGTCACATTTTAAGCTTCAAAATTTTGAAAAATTTTTTTGTGGTTATTTTACTTGTTTATCCGATTCAATAATTTTTTATAATTTTTGATATTAAAAGTATTATATATCAAAAGAAAGCTTAGATTTCATACTAATTATGATTTTTATGAATTTTCCATAAATCAGGATTTTCTAAAATTATAAGCTAAAAATTTAGACAAATAATTGGTTTTTAAATAATTCACTTGTTTTTTTCGCTTAAATTTTTTTTTATGATTTTGACGTTATTGATATTAAAAAGTATTATATACCAAATGAAAGCTTAGACTCCATACTAATTTTGGTTTTTATTATTATTTCTAAAAAATATGTTTTTCTTTCAAATTAAATTTTAGATAAATATTAAATTAAAACTTTAGATAAATATTTTCTTTTTTTTATATTTTCTTCGGATTTGTATTTTTTTAAATTTGTACGTTGATGATATTAGCAAAGTTTTATATATCAAATGAAAGCTTAGACTCCAAACAAATTTTGATTTTTGTTAATTTTTCCAAAAACAATGCTTTTCCTAAACTATAAGCTATAAATTAGAAAAAAAAAATTGTTTTTTTTTAATAATTTACTTGTTTTACGGGTTAAGTAATTTTTTTATAATTTTTACGTTATTGATATTGAAAAGTTTTATATACCAAATGAAAGCTTAGACTCCATACTAATTTTGATTTTTATTTATATTTTTTAAAAAGTTGTTTTTTTTTTAAATTATAATCTAAAACTTTAGAAAATATTTTCGTTTTTTTTTTTTAATTTTTCTTATTTTTTCTACGGATTTGTATTTTTTTTAAATTTTTACTTTAATGATATTAGCAAAGTATTGTATATCAAATGAAAGCTTAAAATCTATACTAATTTTGATTTTTATTAATTTTTTTATAAATGTTACTTTTTTTAAATTATAAGTTAAAAATAGGTATATAAATATTTTTATTTTGAATTTTTTTTCGATTTGGTTGCCATTTTCTTGATTTTTTTAAAATGATTTTGATATTATTTTTACAAAAGTTTTATATACCAAATGAAAGCTAAGAATCAAAACTAATTTTGATTTTTGTTAATTTTTAAATTCATAAAATTTTGTGTAAACTGTAAGCCAAGAATAAGAGGCAATATATTTTTTTGAAAATAATATTTTTTTTTAATTGTTGTTGTTATAATTATAAAGAATTTTGTTTTTTTTTTATTTTAATTATTAAGTATTTTTTGGTGTCTGAAGAAAGCTTAGCAATAAAACTTATTTTGATTTAAGTTATTTTATTTTTTTTCTTAAGTAGTTTTACTTTTATTATTTAGTTATTTCCAAAAAAAAAATTGTCTACACAAACTATAGTAAATTATTTATGATTTAATTGACGTAACATAATACAGAGTTGACAAATTTGTAGTAATAATTAAATTTAAATAGTTCATTAAACGTTTGTGTAAACAAAAACAACAACTCAATAGTAGAGACAATGTTTTTAATTAAAACAAAGAAGATTAAAGGTTTAGAACTAAATAATTTTATAAAATTAATTAACTTTTAAACTTATTTGGTTTTATGAGATTAAAAGATTTATTATTGATATTGTTGTTGCTGTTGTTGTAGAGTTTATGAGGTCTTTGACAAGTTATTACATGAAAAACAAAAGACTTAAGCAACAAACGTGCTGTTGGATTTTGTGGATTTTTTATTGTTTTGTTTGTGGTTTTTGTGATTTTTTTTTGTTTTGAAAAGAAAAATTAGTTAATTACTTAACTGAAAACTACCTTGAGTAATAAAGAACAATTAAAATTTTTAAAAATTTATAAGAAAATATGATTAACATTAAAGTAGAAAAGATAACAGAGTTTATGTTTTTCTTTTGGTAGTTTTGTAGTGACAAAAAAGCTTAAAAAAAGCTTTTTTTCAAAGCTTAAACAAATGTTTATTTAAAAATAAACAAAATAATATAAAATAGCCCAACACACAACAAACTTAAAGACTTTAAAGACAAACAGACAAACACACACACACACACTAGCGTATTGCAAAAAATTTACAAAAAACTATATTTTGACAAAAACTTGAGTATAAAACCTATAAATAAACGTTAAAAAGCAACAGTACAAGATTTAACTTAAAAAAGTGCGGTTTAAAGAAAATTTTAAAAAAATTTAAAAAAAAAATTAAAAAAAATTAAAAAAAAGGAAATTTAAAAGAAACATAAATATAAACAATTTTAACAAAATAAATTGTTAAACATTTTTTTTTTTGGGAAAAAAGTGTTAAAAAAAATAAAATATTAAAATTACTTCCTTTTGTTGTATAAAGAAAAAACTCTAAACAAAAAAAAAAGAGTTAAATTAATAGAGAAAAACAACCAAAATGCAATTATTTATGTGGCAATTTGTAGTTATTATTGCTGCAGCAATAATCGGAAGTACAAAAGCTGCTATAGCAACATTACCCAATGCTCAGGAATTTGCAACATCAACTGCCTCATTAGTAAATGTTGATAGTTTATTAGCATTTCCACAAGAAACACAGGCCAGCAGCAGTAGCCGCAGCAGCAGCAGCAGCACCACCACCAGCGACAGCAGTTTTAGCAACAATGATGAAAATGGTAAATTAATATTAAGTTTGGAAAGGAAATAATTTCGTTGTTGTTGTTGTTAACAATTTTGTAATTGAGAACTTGATTGTTTACATAATTTGAAAAAATTTTTTGGGTAACGTTTGAAAATTTGTTACATTTGTAACTTTATAAGAAGAAAAAACCAAACAACAGTTAATCAGGTTTATGTGTTTTTAAGTTTTCTTTTAAATCAAATACTATATAGTGGGTTTTAGAGAAAAAAAGAAGAAAAAAACCGAAACTAGTTTAATTAAAATTGTTTGTTTATGGAAAATTTTTTTAAAATAAAAGAAAATTACTTATAAAACAAAACAAGAAAAATGAGAAAATCAAAATTACCAACAAACAAGTTTGCTTTTCTTTTTGGAAATTATATTCAATAAAAACAAAATTAATATACCGTCAAAGCTTTCAAATGCTATATACATTATTTAATAAGCAATATTGAAAATATTAAAAAAAAAATTAAAAAAAATATTTTTTTTATAAAACTTATAATTTTTTAAAAATTTGCTTAAAATATAAAATTTTAAAATTTTTAAAAAGAAACAAAAATCAAAATTAGCTTTGATTTTAAGCTTTCATTTGCTATAAAAAACCTTTTGTTAACAATTATGAAAAAATCTACAAAATACAATTTCACTTTGAAAAAATAATTTTTTAAATATATATTTTTTGCAAAACTTATAATTCTTTACAAATTTACTAAAAATATAAAATTGGTATTTTTTCCTAAAAGAAACAAAAATCAAAATTAGCTTTGATTCTAAGCTTTCATTTGCTATACAATAACTTTTGTTAACAATTATGAAAAAAATCTAAAAAAATACAATTTCACTTTGAAAAAATAATTTTTTTAATATATATATTTTTTTAGCAAAACTTACAATTCTTTAAAAATTTACTAAAAATATGAAATTTTTAGTTTTTCAAAATTAAAGAAAAACCAAAATTAGCAGTGACTCTAAGCTTTCATTTAATATATAATACCTTTTGTTAAGGATTATGGAAAAAATCTAATAAATACCATTTTTCTTTGAAAATAACATTTTCCTTATTAAGCCCCATTAAATGTTGGTTGAAAAATAATCAAAATCAAAATTAGTATTGTTTCTAAGCTTTCATTTGATATATAAAACTTTTTGTTATAACTTTGAAAAATAATTCTGAAAATTACCGTTTCTTTAATAATCATAATTTTTCGAAGCAATAGAAATTAATTTAATTTAAGGCTTTGGTTTAATATGTGAAACGTTTAGCAGTTTTGGTAAAGTTATTAAAAATCAAAATTAGTATTGGTTCTAAGCTTTCATTTGATATATAAAACTATTTGCTTTTACTTTATTAAATAATTCTAAAAATTACTTTTCTATTTGATAATCATCTTTTTCGAAGCAATAGAACTCTACATTTTTGCTTATAATTTCAGAAATCTTAATTATAAAGAAATATAATATAAAATCAAAATTAGTATCGAGTCTTAGCTTTCATTTGATATATAATACCATTTGTTATTAATCATGGATATAATTGTAAAAATGTCCTGTTTTGATAATCATGCACCAAAATTTTTTTTCACAAAATATTGGTAGAAATTTTGTTTAATAATTTAAAAAATTTTAATTTTTAAGAAAAACTAAGGAAAATCAAAATTAGTGTGGTTTCTTAGCTTTCATTTGATATATAATACTATTTGTTATTAATTATGGAAATAATTATAAACAATTCCTTTTCTTTGATAATCATGCAACAAAATACATTTTTTTAACAAAATATTGTTGAAAATTTTAGCTTATAATTTAAAAAACTTTGATCTTAGAGAAAAATAAAGGAAAATCAAAATTAGTAATCGGTCTTAGCTTTCATTTGATATATAATACCATTTGCTATCAATTATGGAAATAATTAAAAAAAATTCTTTTCTTTGATAATGATGAACAAAAATAAAATTAAACAAAATATTTTTAAAAATTTTAGCTTATAATTTCCAAAATTTGTATCTTAGAGAAAATTAAAGAAAAATCAAAATTAGTGTGTTTTCTTAGCTTTCATTTGATATAGCAACTTTTTTTTGTTGGGAATAATAAAAATATTTTAAAAAAATTATTTTATTATAAAAATTTTCTTTAAACTTATTTTTTATTATTTAGTTAGTTTAAAGGTTAAACAGAGTGACTATATATGCTATTAAGTTAATAAACTAGTTAAGCTTGAAATTTTATGGGAAAAATATTTAAAAGAAATTATTAAAGAATTTACGCACAAAAAAAGGTCAAACGAGGAATTAAATTTAAGTATAATTGCCTACACAAGCATTCCAAATAGAATTGCGCAATTATGTTTAGACAATTCTAAAACAATTAAAATTTTGTACATTAATAACAACAAGTACAACAATTATAAAACAAAATTTTTGTGATTAAAAAAAAATAATGTTTTTAATTTAAAACTTTTAAAAGGTATGTCTGTCTGTCTGCTATTTTGGTTTTAATTCATGATTTAAGCTTAAAAAAAGCAATAATAGTTAAAAAAAAAAAAAAAACACTTTACAAAATACCACATGTTGCAATTGTAAAACAAAATTAAAAATCATAAGCGTCAGCTAAGTAAATAGCCAAAGAAACTCAAACAAAGTTAAAGAAAAAAAAAAACAAAGACTTTTGAGTCATTAACACACTGTGTAACAAAAGTAAAACTACTTTGAACTAAACTTTGCAAAAAGAAAACAACAACAACAGCTATAAACAATAAAGTAGTTTTCTTTGTTAAATATTTTAATATAAATTACTTTAAAAATCTCAACAAACAAAAATTGATGTAGGTCAGTTAGCAGTAAAGCAAAAAGACTAAAAACCAACGTTAAAGATAACAAAAGCTAAGAAAAGTCATAAGAAAATTAAACAAACAACAACCATGTTATTTCAAAGCTTCTGATGCTTTTTTTAAAGCCGGTTACATTTAAACACAATTTAGCTTAAAATACTAAAGTTGTTGTTGTGTTTAAAAAAAGTTAAACTCTTTAGTGGTTTTGTGGTTCATACAAACACATAAATGAGTCAGAAAACATGACCAACTGGTTTTTTTTCTTGACATAAAACTAAATTAAAAATTTTGTTTAAAAAATTATTAAAAATGTGCAAAACTCAAATTTTGTTTAAACAAATGAAAATCAAAATTAGCTTAAAGCATTAGCTTTCAAATAAAATTAAAATTTTTCAATTCCGTAAAAAATTTACGATAAAGTTGAAAAAAATTCAAATATGCGAAAAAATTACGCTTAAGTTTAAAAAATTAATAAAAATTGTTAAAACTCAAAATTTGTTTAAACAAATGAAAATCAAAATTAGCTTAAAGCATTAGCTTTCAGCTAAAATTAAAAATTTTCAAATCAGAAAAACCTTAATATTAAAAAAAATTTACGATAAAGTTTAAAAATTTTAAATATGCGAAAAAAATATGTTAATGTTTACAAAATTAATTAAAATTGTTTAAACTCAAAACTTGTTTAAACAAATGAAAATCAAAATTAGCTTAAAGCATTAGCTTTCAGATGAAATTAGAATTTCTCAATTCCGCAAAACTTAAGTACGAAAAAAATTTACGATAAAATTTATAAATACGGGAAAAAATTATATTAAAGTTTAAAAAATTAATAAAAATTGTTAAAACTCAAAATTTGTTTAAACAAATAAAAATCAAAATTAGCTTAAAGCAAAAGCTTTGAAATAAAATTAAAATTTTTCAAATCAGAAAAACCTAAATATAAGAAAAATTTACGATAAAGTTTAAGAAATTAATAAAAATATGAAAAACTCGAAATTTTTTCAAATTATTGAAAATCAAAATTAGCTTAAAGCATAAGCTTTCAGATGAAATTAAAATTTTTCAATTCCGTAAAATCTAAATATGAGAAAAATTTACGATAAAGTTTAAAAAATTTAAATATTCGAAAAAATTATGTTAAATTTAAAAAAATTAATTAAAATTGTTAAAAATCAAAATTTGTTTAAACAAATAAAAATCAAAATTAGCTTAAAGCAAAAGCTTTGAAATAAAATTAAAATTTTTCAAATCAGAAAAACCTAAATATAAGAAAAATTTACGATAAAGTTTAAGAAATTAATAAAAATATGAAAAACTCGAAATTTTTTCAAATTATTGAAAATCAAAATTAGCTTAAAGCATAAGCTTTCAGATGAAATTAAAATTTTTCAATTCCGTAAAATCTAAATATGAGAAAAATTTACGATAAAGTTTAAAAAATTTAAATATTCGAAAAAATTATGTTAAAGTTAAAAAAATTTATAAAATTGTTAAAACTCAAAATTTGTTTAAACAAATGAAAATCAAAATTAGCTTAAAGCATTAGCTTTCAGATGAAACTAAAATTTTTCAAATCAGAAAAGCCTTAATATGAGAAAAATTTACGATAAAGTTTAAAAAATTTAAATATTCGAAAAAATTATGTTAAATTTAACAAAATTAATTAAAATTGTTAAAACTCAAAATTTGTTTAAACAAATGAAAATCAAAATTAGCTTAAAGCAAAAGCTTTCAAATAAAATTAAATTTTTTTCAAATCAGAAAAACCTAAATATAAGAAAAAATTACGATAAAGTTTAAGAAATTAATAAAAATATGAAAAACTCGAAAATTTTTTCAAATTATTGAAAATCAAAATTAGCTTAAAGCATTAGCTTTCAGATGAAACTAAAATTTTTCAAATCAGAAAAGCCTTAATATGAGAAAAATTTACGATAAAGTTTAAAAAATTTAAATATTCGAAAAAATTATGTTAAATTTAAAAAAAATTAATTAAAATTGTTAAAACTCAAAATTTGTTTAAACAAATGAAAATCAAAATTAGCTTAAAGCATAAGCATTCAGATGAAATTAAAATTTTTCAAATCAGAAAAACCTAAATACAAGAAAAATTTACGATAAAGTTTAAAAAATTTAAATATGCGAAAAAAAATTATGTTAAAGTTTAAAAAATTAATTAAAATTGTTTAAACTCAAAAATTTTTCAAATTATTGAAAATCAAAATTAGCTTAAAGCAATAGGTTTTAGATGAAATTAAAATTTTTCAAATCAGAAAAATGTAAATGTGAGAAAAATTTACGATAAAGTTAAACTTATACCAATAAGTTTCAGTTTTAACAAACTCCCTCTCACGCTCATTTCTACAAAAAAAAAAAACAGTTGGTCTAGTTTAACACCTTTATGTAAAATTTTGCGTAATATTTCTTTAGTTTACACCTTAACAACAGTTGTTAGTTTTATAGTATTTTTTCTTTAATCATATGAAAAAAACATTAATGATATTTTATTAAAAAAGGTTTGTCTTTAATTTCAACAAATCAAAAAAAAAAAAAAACAACAAAAACACACACTTGCGTTTAACAAGTGTTAATTGAAATCTTACACATTATTAAGTTTTAACATTTATTTGCATTGATGAAATTTACAGAAAATTTCTCAATTTATACACTCGCATAACCTTCAAAAATTCAAATAAACAAATAAAATTTCTTATCTTTTTAAATACAAAAAATAAAGTACAACTTCTACTTAAGTTCCCTAAAGCTTTCATGAAGTTTGTTACATTGACTTATTACTTCATGAAAAGGTTTAACGGTTTTTGACAACTGCTGTCAACTTAATATAATTTGTTAATTTTTTTTTTTGTGTTTATTTCTGCTTTTTAACTTCTCTACTTAAAACACTGCAAATTTATTTAGATAAATTTTTGATCTTGACCCAAATGTTTATTTAATTTAAATTTTTTTCTCTTTAAGTTTTTATTTGTTTTTTGGCATAAAAAGTCTATATTTGTATTTAGTTGTCAACAATTTTTAACAAGTTTTTTCTTTGTATTTAACTTCTTAGGTTTTAAGATTTTAGTAAACAAAATTATATATTTTATTAAATTAGTAGAAAAAATAAGCAAAAATTAATGTGACTAGACAACCATGTGCTAAAATTTAACAAAAAGTTATATTTATTTGCTTGTAAATTAAGGCGCAGATATTTTAGAATAATTATAATAAATTATTTGTAGTATTTTGTGATATTGCTATACTGCTTAATTCATAACAATTTATCAAAGGTTTATTGAACAAATTTTGTATGAAAAATAGTGTAGTCTATAGTCTAGTATATAGTCTAGTCTACAGTCTAGTCTATAGTCTAGTCTATAGACTAGTCTATAGTCTAGTCTATAGACTAGTCTATAGTCTAGTCTTTAGACTAGTCTATAGTCTAGTCTATAGTCTAGTCTATAGTCTAGTCTATAGTCTAGTCTATAGTCTAGTCTATAGTCTAGTCTATAGT
>NC_060950.1:63724870-63742512 GCF_022045245.1 Lucilia cuprina | reverse complement strand
GACTATAGACTAGACTATAGACTAGACTATAGACTAGACTATAGACTAGACTATAGACTAGACTATAGATTAGACTATAGACTAGACTTTAGACTAGACTATAGACTAAACTATACTACTGTGCAGATTATATAGTATTTATGTATTTTTCTATAAATAGCTTTAAATAATTTGCGTAATTTAAAAAAAGTTTCTTGAACTCTGCTATTTAATCATCAAAATTCTCAATAAATACTTTTAAAATTTGGAATGTTTTAATCAGCCGGCCTTTTAAAGAGTTGGGTGACTCCTCTTGGTAAAACAAACAAAAAAACTAAACCACAAATTTTGCATAAAAATCGGCATTTATTTTTTATTTTGTTTCAAATAAATTTAGATTTAAAAACAATTTAACTTTTTTTTAATAACGGAATCATTCAAATAAATGTTTTTTTTTCAACACTTTTACATTAAAATATTAACATAATTTTAAAAGTTTTAAAATTTGTTTATTTTTCTTTAATCACAAAATAAGGAAAACAACAAAATTGTTGAAATTCTTTTTTACTCAAGTTAATGACGGATTCCTTTTAGCAAAAAGAAAATAAAATACTTATACGTTTTCAACGTGCTTAGCATTCAAAATTATAGGTCCACAGATATTCTTTAATAAATTTTTCACTTTTTTTTTGGTCATTTTGTTTTATTTATTCTTAAATGGTTACTCATCGGTAGTAAATTTTTTTAAAATAAAATTGACATGTTGTAAACAATGCAATTATTTTGATGTTATTTTTACAATTTTCTTTACATGATTTATGTTATAGTTTTGGTGCGTTTTGCATTAGTTATGCAAAACATCAGTTTTGTTTAAATATTTTTTTTTGGAAATTTGGGTCATTGCAGACATTTGTCAAAAGATTTATGTTAATTTTTTTTTTTGCTTTATTTAAAGATTTTTTAAGTTTTTATTTCAAATATCGTAAATTTTATATGTTTTTAACAAATTCCTGCAGGTAATTTTAGATTGAAATTTGTTAACAGTACTTATTTAAGTTTAAGTTTTAAAATTGCCTTTAAAACTTTTGCCCCATTTATCGAATAGTTTATATATCCTTTAGACTTTACTCTAGAGACTATAAACTAGACTAGAGAATAGGACACACTATAGTTCAGACTCTACACTCTATTATAAACCAGCCAATAGTCTAAACAGTAAACTTAACTATAAACTAATGTCAGACCTAATCTGCTGTCCAATTATAGCTATAGCCTTCACACCATAGACTATACTATAGTCCTGATTATAGACCAGATTATAGGTGAGACTATAGGCTAGATTATAGTCTACACTATAGAATAGAATATAGACAAAGTTATAGTCCAGACAAAAGAGAAGACTATAGTTTAGACTATAAACTAGATTATAGTAAATGAACTATGGACCAGGCTATAGTCCCAACTATAGGCTAGACTATTGCAGATTACACACTAGACTATAATCCAGACTATAAACTAGACTACAGTGCAAATTATGAACTTGACTATAGGAAAAAGTATATACTATAGACTACACTTGATTATAAACTAGACTATAGCATAATCTACAAACTATACTATAGACTAGTCTACAGTCCAGACTATAGTGTACAGTCTATATAGTACAGTCCATAGTATAGCCTACATTCCAGTCTATAGTCTACAGTCCAGACTATAGTCTACAGTCCAGACTATAGTCTACAGTCCAGACTATAGTCTACAGTCCAGACTATAGTCTATTTTCCAGACTATAGTCTACAGTCCAGACTATAGTCTACAGTCCAGACTATAGTCTACAGTCCAGACTATAGTCTACAGTCCAGACTATAGTCTACAGTCCAGACTATAGTCTTCAGTCCAGACTATAGTCTACGGTCCAGACTATAGTCTACAGTACAGACTTTAGTCTACAGTCCAGTCTATAGTATACAGTACAGACTATAGTCTACAGTCCAGACTGTAGTCAAAATTGTGCTCTATAATCCACACTATAGACTAGACTGCACAGTCTATATACTATACCTTACTATAGACTACACTATAGACTTGCCTATAGTTCCGACTCTAAACATGATTTTATTCCAGACTATTGCATTTTAAAAATTTCCGTAGTACAATTGCAAATGACTTTAAGAATAAAATAAAAACTATTTTTTAATTTTTTAAAAATAAAGTAAATCAAAATTAGAGAAAATTGCAGCGATGCAACAAATTCCATTTTGAACTTTACCGTGGGTCAATTGTAAATTATTTTAAAATTTACAATAAATGTAAAATAAAAAATGTTTTACAAAATTTTTTAATAATAAAGATTAGAGAATAATCAAAATTAGGGAATATTCTTCTTATTCATATTCTATTTTAAAATTTTCCGTGGGCTGATTGCAAATTGCTTTAAAATTTACGTTAAGAGTAAAATAAAAAATATTTTTTGGAACTTTTTAAAATTAAAGAAAATCAAAATTAGAGAAAATTTTGATGATGCAAAATTCGTTTTCAAATTTTGCGTAGCTCAATTGTAAACTATTTTAAAATTTACGATAAGAGTAAAATAAAAATTGTTTTTTTGAATTTTTTTAAAATTAAAAAAAAATCAAAATTAGAGAAAATTGTGAAGATGCAAATTTTATTTTCAAATTTTCCGTAGCTCAATTGTTAATTACTTTAAAATTTACGATAAAAGTAAAATAAAAAATACTTTTTTGAATCTTTTAAAATAAAAATAAATCAAAATTAAAGAAAATTGTGAAGATGCAAAATTCGTTTTCAAATTTTGCGTAGCTCAATTGTTAATTACTTTAAAATTTACGATAAGTGTAAAATATATAAAATTTTCAAAAATAAAGAAAATCAAAATTAGAGAAAATTCTTCTTATTTATATTCCATTTTAAATTTTTCCGTAGGTCGATTGTAAATTATTTTAAAATTTGCGATAAGTGTAAAATAAAAAATATTTTTTTGAACTTTTTAAAATTACAAAAAATTCAAAATTAGAGAAAATTGTGAAGATGCAAATTTTATTTTCAAGTTTTCCGTAGCTCAATTGTTAATTACTTTAAAATTGATGAAAAAAAATTTTTTTTTAT
Source organism: Lucilia cuprina (assembly GCF_022045245.1). Classification (NCBI taxonomy): domain Eukaryota; kingdom Metazoa; phylum Arthropoda; class Insecta; order Diptera; family Calliphoridae; genus Lucilia; species Lucilia cuprina. Next base: position 63,739,407 of record NC_060950.1, on the reverse strand, counting down.
TTATTTATTTATTTTTTTTTTAAGAAATTCAAAATAAGTGTGAATTCATTGCATAAATATGACAAGACTAAAATTAAAATAAAAACTCTAGTTTTTATTTTTCAATTTCACGTTTTTCTAAATAACCGTTAAATATTTTATTTATATAGGTGTGTTTTTTGGTGGCTCATAAATCATAAATATTTGCTTATAGTTATGCTTATTTGAAACACTTAACTATTTTTTTTCTTTAATTTTGTTAATAGTTTTTTTTTAATAAGTTATAGTTCTCCCACCTAATTATGATAGAAAAAAAACATTGTGTAAACATTTGTTAAACTAAATGGTTTAACAAATAATGTGTTAAAATATTGCTTTCTTTAAAAAAAAACTATTGTTTATATAGAAAAGAATCAAACAAACGATATGGAATATTAAACACTTTTTTTCAATATATTTTTTTTCTGCAAAATAGAATTTCAAAACTAAACAGCGGGTGGTGGTTTTTAACAAATTTTTTTGTTTCTTTCTTATTATTAACATTAAAACGTAATAACTCAAATTTTCGGCCATTGTCACATTATTCATAGAAATTCATATAAAAACTTATTTATGCGAACATTAAAATTTTACCACACAATACACCAGCAACAACAGTTTAAAACATTGTCAGTCATATTTAAGTTAATTAAGTTGAATATTATGGAGAAATGTGTTTTAACATGAATACACAATTTAGATTTGAGAATAAAATTTTATCATAATATTGACAATATCTTCAACAACATTTCTTTTTTTCTTAAGGGAGATTTTGTATTGTTAATTATTATTCATCTCAGTAATAGTTTAAACAAACAACTTTATTTACTTAAAATTAAAACAAATTTATGGAATTTATTAAACGAACTAATAAAAATAGTTTTCTAAACAAAAATAAGTGCTAAAACTAAAGTTTAGCCTAAAGGTTAAAAAATATTTTACTTATTGAAAAAAGTAAATAAGATGACAAATCAAGACATGTGAAATCCTTAAAATAATAAATTTTTTTTTTGAAATTTTTTTCATTTTTAAAAATTCATAAAAATCGAAAACTTTATCAAATTTTATAAAATCTTTAAAAGCCTAAAGCTAAACATGTTATAAACTTAATAAACCCTAAATTATGAAAGTTATTAAACAAATATTGTTTGTTTGTAAACAACTATAACAATAACAACTTATTTTAGCCATTTTCAAAAATAAAAACTAATTTTGATTTTTAAAAATTCTTTAAAAATTAAAAACATTTGCGAATTGAACAAAATTTTTTGCAATACAAAGCTAAACATGTTGTTAATATAATAAACTATATTTTATAAAAATCTATAAATAATTAATGATTTTATGGACAATTAAGTGTTATTACCTTAATTTACTTCAAATTCAAAAATGAAAAATTTAAATTTTTTAAAAATTTATAAAAAATCTAAAAAAAAATCAAAAATAAGATTTATATTACACAATTATAAATCTCAATGTGTTGCACATTAAATTAGACATATTTTGTTAAATTCTTTAAAGAGATAACGATTTTATTAGCAATTTAGTGTTATCAACTCATATCGGAGGAAATAAAAATTTTGCAAATTTTTTAATTTTTAAAAATTTATAAAAAAATTTAAAAAATTTTCAAAATTAGATTTTTATTACAGATTTATAAATCTCTATATGTTACCTATTAAATAACAAATATTTCATTAAAATAGTTAAAGAAATATGGATTTTTTAAGCAATTAAGTGATGTCACTTCATAGAATGGGGAAAAAATTTTTGAAAATTTCATAAAAAAATATACAAAATTTTAAAAATTTTATTTATATTACAGACTTATAAATCTCAATATATTTGACATCAAATATATTTCATGAAATTCTTTGAAAATATAATGAATTTATTTTGAATTTAATATTATCACCTCATATCGGGGAACATAAAAATTTTGAAAATTTTTTTATTTTTCAAAATTCATAAAAAATCGAAAAATATTTCAAAATTTATTTATATTACAGATTTATAAATCTTTATATGTTGCTTATTAAATGAGCGATGTTTTATCAAAATCCTTAAAGAAATATGGATTTTATTAGTAATTAAATGATGTCACCTCATATAGAGGGAATCCAAAATTTTGAAAATTTGTTTTTTTTTATTTTTTAAAATTTTTTAAAAATTGAAAGAAATTTCAAAATTTGATTTTTATTATAGATTTATAAACCTCTATATGTTGCCAATTAAATGAGTTAATGTTATTAAAATCCTTTAAAAAATATGGATTTTATTAGCAATTAAGTGATGCCACCTCATATAGAGGGAAATATAAATTTTGAAAATTTTTCAATTATTTTTATTTTTAAAAATTTATAAAAAATACAAAAAATTTTCGAAATTAGACTTATATTATAGATTCATAAATCTTTATGTGTTGCCCATTAAATAAGTGAAATTTTATTAAAATAGTTAAAGAAATATGGATTTTATTAGCAATTAAATGATGTCACCTCAGATAGAGGGAAATAAAAATTTTGAAAATGTTATTTTTTTTTTTTATTTTTCAAAATTCATAAAAAATCGAAAAAATTTACGAAATTAGATTTTTATTACAGATTTATAAATCTTTATGTGTTGCTAATTAAATGAGTTTAATTTTATTAAAATCCTTAAAAAAATATGGATTTTATCGGCAATTAAGTGATGCCACCTCATTTTGAGGGAATCAAAATTTTTAATTTTTTTTTATTTTTCAAAATTTTTAAAAAATTTAAAAATTTTCAAATTTTGATTTTCATTACAGATTTATAAAACTTCATGTGTTGGCTATCAAATGAGTTTAATTTTATGAAAATCCTTAAAGAAATATGAATTTTATTGGGAATTAAATGATGTTACCTCATATAGAGGGAAATATAAATTTTGAAAATTTTTCAATTATTTTTATTTTTAAAAATTTATAAAAAATACAAAAAATTAACGAAATTAGATTTATATTATAGATTCATAAATCTTTATGTGTGGCCCATAAGTGAAATTTTATTAAAATTGTTAAAGAAATGTGGATTTTATTAGCAATTAAATGATGTCACCTCAGATAGAGGGAAATAAAAATTTTGAAAATGTTAATTTTTTTTTTATTTTTCAAAATTTATAAAAAATTGAAAAAATTTACGAAATTAGATTTATATTACAGATTTATAAATCTTTATGTGTTGCTAATTAAATGAGTTTAATTTTATTAAAATCCTTAAAAAAATATGGATTTTATCGTCAATTAAGTGATGCCACCTCATTTTGAGGGAATCAAAATTTTTAAATTTTTTTTATTTTAAAAAATTTTTTAAAAATTGAAATTTAGATTTTCTTTACAGATTTATAAAACTTCATGTGTTGGCTGTTAAATAAATTTAATTTTAATTAAATCTTTAAAGAAGTATGGATTTTATTGGGAATTAAATAATGTCACCTCATATAGAGGGAAATATAAATTTTGAAAATTTTTCTATTATTTTTTATTTTTAAAAATTTATAAAAAATACAAAAATTTTTCGAAATTAGATTTATATTATAGATTCATAAATCTTTATGTGTTGCCCATTAAATAAGTGAAATTTTATTAAAATTGTTAAAGAAATGTAGATTTTATTAGCAATTAAATGATGTCACCTCAGATAGAGGGAAATAAAATTTTAAAATTTTTTTTATTTTTAAAAATTTTTAAAAAATTGAAAAATTTTCAAATTTAGATTTTCATTACAGATTTATAAAATTTCATGTGTTGGCTGTTAAATAAATTTAATTCTAATTAAATCCTTAAAGAAATATGGATTTTATTAGCAATTAAGTGATGCCACCTCATTTTGAGGGAATCCAAAATTTTGAAATTTTTTCAATTATTTTTATTTTTAAAAATTTATAAAAAATACAAAAAAATTACGAAATTAGATTTATATTACAGATTTATAAATCTTTATGTGTTGCCCATTAAATAAGTGAAAGTTTATTAAAATTGAAATGTGGATTTCATTAGCAATTAAATGATGTCACCTCAGATAGAGGGAAATAAAAATTTTTAAAATGTTAATTTTTTTATTTTTCAATATTCATAAAAAATCGAAAAAATTTACGAAATTAGATTTATATTACAGATTTATAAATCTTTATGTGTTGCTTTTTAAATGAGTTTAATTTTATTAAAATCCTTAAAGAATTATGGATTTTATTAGCAATTAAGTAATGTCACCTTATATAGAGGGAACAAAGTTTTTTAATTTTTTTTTATTATTTTTTATTTTGAAAAATTCATAAAAAATCGAAATTTATTTTAATTAAATTTATATTACAGATTTATAAACCTTTATTAGTTGCTTATCAAATAATTTTAATTTTATTAAAATCCTTTAAGAAATATGGATTTTATTAGCAATTATTTAATACTAACTATATTGAAGCAATAACAAAAATTTTCAATTTTTAATTTTAAAAAATTCTTAAAAATTTGAAAACTTGTTGAAATTTTAAAAGATTTTGTAGAATTATTAAGCCTGAGGTTTCAGAAATAAATTAAGCTATTTTTTATGAAAATTGTTTAAAAATTAAAGATTTTATAAGCAATTAAGTGTTGTTGTGTTATTTTAGGAAAATTTTGAAAATAAAAAAATTTTATTTTTAAAAATTTTTTCAAAATTTGAAAATTTTTGAAAATTTAAAACAAATTTTATGGTTTTAAAGCTTAATGTGGGGGGGTATAAGAAGAAATTTAGTTCAAGGAAGAAATTAAAAGAAATAAGGATTTTTGAGCTATTAACTGATGAAGTCTTTTTAAAAAATCGATTAAAAATGGAAATTTTGTAAAACTTTTTTTGAGAAATATAAAAAATATGTCTAAATCAAGTAAATTTACTTTTGAGGAAAGAAAGTTTAGTAAATAAACAAATTTTGATTTTTACTAATTTATTTATTAGCAAATAGTTATTTGGTAAAATGAACATTTTTTAATAATATTTTTTTGCTAATTTAAGAAAGTTGCTTAAATAAACAAACAATGAATGGAGCTCAACCTAACAGAGTTATAGGGAACGAAAGAATATAAAGTTTTTAGCTTTTAATACAAATCTAAACTGTCTAGAGATCTCTTTAAGCTGAACACTGCTTTATGTTTAAGCAACCAACTGTTGTTATCTTCATCAACTTTTTTGTGTGTAAGAAAAAAAACACGGCATTTGCTCGTAATAAATCATTTAAAGCGAATAATAGTATTACTTACTTCCCTTATTTTCAAATATTTATATTTCAAAACCATATGACAATCAACATTAGCAGTTAATCAAAGTTATAGCTCAATCAACACTAGAGTGTGAGTACATAAATAAAAATAAAATAAATTTAATTAACATTAGTTAAACGTTTCAGGTAAAAAGTGTGGGAGGCAGACGTTTATAAAATGTTTCTTTAGAATTAATAAAAAAACAAAGTAACGAACTCACGTCTACAGCAGAGGCCTAAAACATTAAACGTTTTATAAAAAATTATTATTATTATTATTTGCAAATGTAAACAAATCAAAGAACTTTAGAAAAAAAATTCAAACAATTTTTTTTTGAAGGTCATAAGACCAAAGTTATACATTTTATTCTTAACTATTAATATTTACGAGTATTTTTTTTTTGAAAACCAACATTACTTACACACTCTCACACACACAAACACTTACTTATAGAGCTATCATAAAATGTGACTTAAATTTTAATTGAATTTTTTTCTTTCAATTTTTAACAATTTTTTTTATTCTTTGTTTAAAAAGTAATCGTCGAAACATATAAAGAACTAGGGGGAAAATAAACAAGTCAATGAACCCATGGAAAGGAATTTTAAGAGGAGCAAAGGAATAAGTTAACATTATTAATGATGGAAACATTGATCAGTTGACAGTTAAGAGGAATTAAAAAGAAAAAAAAATATATGTTTTACTTTAAGCTATCATTACACTTAATTGCTAATAAAATACGTAATTATGCAGAGATTTTAATAAATTAAAGCTTTTTTAAATTACAACAACTTAAGCTTTGTGGCCTCAAAAAAAGAATCTGGTTTTATAAACAATTTAAATTTTTAAAAAATTTTTGAAAATTAAAAAATTTTGAAAATTTTAATTTTTTTAGCAATGAATGGTAACGTCATTTAATTGTCTATAAAATCTTTAATTTTACATAGATTTTAATAAATTATATCTCATTTTTTTAAAAAACATATTTAGCTTTTTTGTCTTAAACAAAATTTTCGTTTTTTAAACAATTTCGATTTTTAATAAATTTTTGAAAATTAAAAAAATTTTGAAAATTTTAATTTTTCTCAAAATGTGTTAACAACACTGAACTGTGAATAAAATCTTTAATTTTACATAGATCTTTATAAGCTATATATCATTTTTTTGGAAACATAACTAGATTTGTGGTTTTTGAAATAGAATCTGGTTTTTAAACAATTTCAATTTTTAAGAAATTTTTGAAAATCAAAAAATGTTGAAAATTTTAATTTCTGTCAAAATGAGTTAACTTCACTTAAGTGTGAATAAAATCTTTAATTTAACAAAGATCTTAATAAATTAGATCTTATTTATTTAAAAACATATCTGTATCGTTTTTTTTAACAATTTCGATTTTTGAAAATTAAAAATATTGAAAATATTAATTTCTTTCTAAATGTGATAGCAGCGCTCAAGTGAGAATAAAATCTAAAATTTAACATCAATTTTAATCAACTATATCTCATTTTACTGGTAACAGATCTAGCTTTGTGTTCTTCGCAATAAAAGTGAATTTTTCAAAAATTTAAAATTTTTAAGAATTTTTGAAAATTAAAAATATTGAAAATGTGCTTTTCTATGTAATGGTGGTACAATCGCTTAAGTGACAATAAAATCTTTAATTAAACAACGATTTTAATCAACTATATCTCATTTTTTGGCAACAGATCTAGCTTTGTATTTTTCGCAATAAAAGTGAATTTTTCAAAAATTTCAAATTTTTAAGAATTTTTGAAAATTAAAAATATTGAAAATGTGCTTTTCTATGTAATGGTGGTACAATCGCTTAAGTGAGAATAAAATGTTTAATTAAATATTGATTTTAATCATCTATATCTCATTTTACTGGTAACAGATCTAGCTTTGTGGACTTCGTAATAGATTTTAATTTTTGAAAAAATTTCGAATTTTTTATGAATTTTTGAAAAAAAACAAAAATTTTTTAAATTTTTTATTTTCCGCCCTAATAATATTACATTACTAAATTGTTAATAAAATCTTTATTTATACATCAATTAAAATCAACTATATCTCATTTTACGAAAAACTTAACTAGCTTTGTGGTTTTGGAAATAGATTTCAGTTTTTAAAAAATAGCGTAATTTTTATAAATTTAAAAAAAAAACAAACTTTTTGCAAATTTTTAATTTCCGCCCTAATATTTTAACTCTAAATAAATGTGAATAAAATCTATATTTTTCCATCGATTTTAATCAACTATATCTCATTTTAAAGGGAACATATCTAGCTTAATGGTCTTAGAAATATATTTCAATTTAAAAAAAAAAAATCAATTTTTTATGAATTTTTGAAAAAATCAAACTTTTTGCAAAATTTTTATTTTTTGCCCAAATGTGTTAACACTAAATAAATGTAAATAAAATCTTTTATTTAACATCGATTTTAATAAATTATATTTAATTTTATTGCAAATATATCTAGCTTAATAGCGTTTAAAATATAAACTTTTTTTAATCAACTTCGGTTTTTTTAAATTTTTTGAAAATCGCAACAATTTTTAATTTCTAAGTACTTAACAAGTTTGTTTTCTAAGTTCTTTGTTTTAAAGTAAGAAAAACCAAAATTAGTTTTACTTATAAGCTTTCATTTGATATACAATTCTTTTCTAAACTTAGTTAACAAAAATCAAAAATTAAAAAAAAAAATAAATTAATTAAATTAATAAACAAGTTTGTTTCCTAAGTCTTTTGTTTTTGAGTAATTCTTCAATTTAAGAAAAATCAAAATTATCTAAAAGCATAAGTATTCATTTGCTATACATTTCTTTTCAAAATTTAGTTTTAAACAAAATTTAAAAATTTACAACAAAAAATTTTTAATTAACACTTAAGTTTGTTTCCTAAGTCTTTTGTTTTTAGGTAATACTTAAACTTAAGAAAAATCAAAATTAGCTTAAAGTATAAGCTTTCATTTGGTATACATTTCTTTTCAAAATTTAGTTTTAAAAATTTTTTTAAAATTTACAACAAAAAATTGTTAATTAACACTTAACAAGTTTGCTTTCTAAGTCTTTTGTTTTTTCCAGTTTCTTAATTATAAGAAAAATCAAAATTAGTTCAAGTTATAAGCTTTCTTTTGATATACAATTCATTTCAAATTTTAGCTTAACGTATAAGCTTTCATTTGGTATACAATTCTTTTTAAAATTTAGTTAAAAAAATCCAAAAATTATTTGAAAAATTTGTTAAAAGTCATTTACGAAAAATGTTTGTTGCTTAAGTCTTTCTTTAATATATTTTATAAATTAATAAAAAATTTTATGTAAATTTTATAATTTCTTAAGTTTTACACTAAAACTTGTAAAGAATTGTAAATGAATTAGATTTATTTTATATTTTCCAGAATTTACTTTTTCGTTTAATGTTTGTTGCTTAAGTCTTTTGTTTTTTTTAGGAGAAAATTTACTTTTTTTCAAAATGTTGTAAATTTAACACTTTTGGTTAAATAATTTACCTTCTTTTTCCTCATTCTGAAGCAGTGGCTCTATCACACTTGCTCCAGCCGTTTGCTTCTCATTATCAGCTGATTTATGTTGTTCCAACAAACTCATGTTTTTCGACCATAAATCATCATCGTTAATCGTTGTTAAATTTATTTTCAAATTCTCTAAATTATCTTCAGCCAACACCAGCACAAAACACAAACAATGCAAAAGCATTAAGTTGTTAATAAAAAATTTTACAAATTTCATTTTGTTGGTTTTTTTTAACAAATTTTCTAAAAGTTTGTTTTTTTACTCTTTACTCTCTAAAAGATATGTCAAACACTTTGTGACGAGAAAAAAAAAACTATTTACAAATTTATTAACATTTTGTTTAATTTAAATATATTAATGTTTATTAAAATAATATTTAAATTTTGTTAAAATTAATTTATATTGCTTTTTCTCTTTTTTTAATTAAAAAAAAACACTTTTTTTGTTTGTTTAAAAGAAATTTTTAGTTTTGAGGATCCAACCGCTTTAAAGCACCGTTTACGTTAAAGGTTCGCGTGTATCTGATAGACTGGACGTTGACAATGTTACGACAACAGTTATGTACGTGTGGTCGTATTGATTCTTATTTAGTTTTTTTTATTTTTTTTTTTTTGCTATATTCTCAATTTGGTGGTTATCGTTGTTATTGGCTAAAGAAGTAGAAGCAGAAGATTGGCAAAATGTAGCAGAATATAAAATTTTATGCCAGAAATTGTGTATTTGTTTGCTGTTCTTAAACATAAGCATACACTCTCACACACGTACTTTATGTTTTTTTTTTTCAATATTTCTTGAAAAAAATCAATTACTAGTTTGTTTTTTCTTTCATAAAAACGCACTTTTTTTTAAAGGTATTGTTTTTTTTTGTCATGATTTTTATTAGTGTTTTTAAATTACTTCGTGCCCTAGTATTTATTTCTGGGTTTTTAATATTATTTAATCTTGTTGTTAAGTATAATATATTGTATGTTCTTTAAAACCACCTACCTTTTGCTTGTTGTTGTTAATAAGTTTTGTTTCTTAAGTCTTTTGTTTTTTTTTTAGCAGGAAATTTATTTCCAGCTCTACGCAAAAAAATATTTTAAAAATCAAATAAAACATTTCTTAAAAACATAAATAAAAATCAAAATTAGCTTAAACCTTAAGCTTTCATTTGCTATATAATTTTTATAATTAACATTTTTAGAAATATTTTTTAAGAATTTTTTTTAAAAATATATAAAAAAAAATTTTAATTTCTTTTTAAAAACAAATATGTTTTCTAAATTTTTTCAGAAAAAATTCAAAATCTTATAAAAATCAAAATTAGCTTAAAGTCTAAGCTTTCATTTGGTATACAAATTTTTAATAACATTTTAATAAAAAAATTTAAAAATATTTTTTTAAAATTTAGTAAAAATAATTTAAAAAAAAATACTTAAATTTTCTCTATAAGTTTGTTGCCTAAGTCTTTTGTTAGCCACTTTTTCTTTTAATAAGTAAAAATCAAAATTAGCTTAAAGTCTTAGCTTTCATATGGTATACATTCTTTTTATAAAAAAGTCTAGAAATAATTTTAAAAAATTTACTATAACTAAAAATCATACAAATTCTTAAATTTTTCTCAACAAGTTTGTTGTCTAAGTCTTTTGTAGTTAGCTTTAACATCTGATAAATAAAAATCAAAATTAGCTTAAAGTCTTAGCTTTCATATGCTATACATTCTTTTTATAAAATAAAGTCTAGAAATATTTTTTTAAAATTTACTTTTAATAAAAATTAAATAAATATTTAAAATTTTCTCAACAAGTTTTTTGTCTCAGTCTTTTGTAGTTAGTTTTAACATTTGATAAATAAAAATCAAAATTAGCTTAAAGTCTTAGCTTTCATATGCTATATTTTATTTTTATAAAAAAAGTATAGAAATATATTTTTAAAATTTACTTTAAATAAAAATTAAATAAATTCTTAATTTTTTCTCAACAAGTTTGTTGTCTGAGTCTTTTGTAGTTAGCTTTAACATCTGATAAATAAAAATCAAAATTAGCTTAAAGTCTAAGCTTGCATATGGTACACATTCTTTTTATAAAAAAGTCAAGAAATATTCCTTAAAATTTACTATAAATAAAACTTAAATAAATTCTTAAATTTTTCTCAACAAGTTTGTTGTCTAAGTCTTTTGTTAGCAACTTTATCTTTTAATAAACAAAAATCAAAATTAGCTTAAAATCTTAACTTTCATATGGTATACAAATTTTTGTAAAAAATAATTAAGTAATATTTTGAAAATTTTCCAGTAAATATGTAGTTTTTACCCAATAAAAAAATGTTTGTTTCCTAAGTCCATTGTTTCACTAAATTTGGAAACAATATTTTATGACAAAACAAATCAAATCAAAATTAGTTCATTTTCTAAGCTTTCATTTGGTATATAAAAAATTTCAAAAATAGAAAGAGAAATATTTGTAAAAAATTTTATAAAAAAAAATACCTACCTTATCATAATTTTTATAAAATTTTGAATAAAATATAAAAGTTACAGATTCAAGATTATGTGGCAAAGCAAATTAATTCAAAATTAGTTTATTATCTAAGCTTTCATTTGATATATAAAACGTGCGACTTTTTTCTTACCAAAATATTTTCAAAATTAAAGACAAAAGGTTGTTTCTCTTAGGCTAAAGAAAATAATATAAAATAAATTAAAAAATTAAAATAATTTATTAAAAAAATATTATGTGAAAACAAATTAAAATCAAAATTAGCTTAACATCTAAGCTTTCATATGCTATATAATACATAACGTTTTGCTATTTAGAAATATTTTAATAAATTACATTAAAATGTTTTAAATTTCAAAATTTTACTTTGAAAATTTCATGATTTTTTATTTTGTTTCATAAATTTTAAGAAAATATTTTTCAACATTTTATGGCAAACTTAATTAAAGCAAAATTAGTTTATTATCTAAGCTTTCATTTGATATATAAAACGTGTGACTTTTTCCTTGCCAAAATATTTTCAAAATGAATAACAAAAAGTGGTTTTCTTATGCAAAAATAAATTAATTTAAAATAATTTAAAAAAATATTATAAATTATTATAAAATTGTTTTTTGAAAAACCAAATAAAATCAAAATTATTTTATTGTCTAAGCTTTCACATAATATACAATACATAAGACTTTGCTATTTAGAAATATTTTAATAAATTACATTAAAATATTTAAAATTTTAAAGTTTTACTTTTAAAATTTCAAGATTTTATGTTTTGTTTCAAAAATTTTTAAAAATTATTTTTCAAAATTTTGTAACAAACTAAATTAAATCAAAATTACTTCATTGTCTTAGCTTTCCTATGCTATATAAAAAGTATGGCTTTTTTATTTTTAAAATATTTTCAAAATTAATGATAAAAACAGATACTTCTCTGTTATTATAGATTGTTAATTAAGAATTTAAAAATTTTTAAAAAATACAAATTCAAAATTTTAGTGCAAACTAAATAAAATCAAAATTAGTTTATTGTCTTAGCTTTCATTTGCTATATAAAACATATGACTTTTTCTTTTAAGAAATATTTTTAAAAAATTAAAGTAAAGTGTTTTAAATGTTAAAATTTTACTTGGAAAATTTTCTTTTTTTTTTTGTTATATATGTTGTTTTTTACTGCTTTAAATCAGTTAATATTGTTGGTTGAACCCTAGATTTTGGCTTGTTTTTCGCATACCTTCCCCTTTTTTTTATTCTTCAGCAATTGTTTTCAATTTATATAAAAATCTGTAAAAATTTTTCTTATTTTTGCAGCGTTTTTCTTTTTTACTTTTAATTCATGACGTTGTCTTGTGTTTTCTACACTACAATTTGATTAACTCAGTTTTTTTTACTTTGCACTCTAGTATCAAACTCTAATTGCTAAACCCTCCTCTGGTGTTGCTGGCTAGTGGTGATGCCTTAAGAACAAAACTGCTTTTAAATTAAGAGGAGTTTATGTTGATTTCTGTTAATTTATGTATGAGGAGTTTTTTACTCTTAAACCAGCCCTTGAAATTAAATGTTGTTACACTTAATGAATAACCATGTTTTCAAGCAGTCATGGGCAGTTTTGCAAACATCCAACACAAGTGCTAAGGCAACAAACTTTAGATGCAAATACAATCGCTAATTGCTAAACCCTCCTCTGGTGTTGCTGGCTAGTGGTGATGCCTTAAGAACAAAACTGCTTTTAAATTAAGAGGAGTTTATGTTGATTTCTGTTAATTTATGTATGAGGAGTTTTTTACTCTTAAACCAGCCCTTGAAATTAAATGTTGTTACACTTAATGAATAACCATGTTTTCAAGCAGTCATGGGCAGTTTTGCAAACATCCAACACAAGTGCTAAGGCAACAAACTTTAGATGCAAATACAATCGCAACTTTTTAGCTAAAGCAACAAACATCCTCTTAATTATAATTACTTTCTTTTGCTCTTTGCCCATCACTGCTTTTAACGGAAAAAATTTTCAAAATTCTCTTTTCAATACGATTTTATCTTTTGTAAACATGTATACAAGGATGTTATTAATGTCAGTTGTTAAGTGTTATTTCAGCGATCAATTTCAAATGTTCTATAAATGTCTTAAGATGTCAATTACCTTTTGAAAATCTCATACAAAACAACACAACCAAAACATGACTTGTCAGTTATAATAATAACAAAAACATCAAAAACAAATTTTAAATACTTTAACAATATGTGTTTTTTTCTTAAATTTTTATGAAATAATCTCCAAATGTTATTCTTGAAAAAAAAAACATTCTTAAGGGTCTTACACATGTAAGGCCTTTTAAGACGGTTCTTAAGAAAATGTCTTTTAAAAAAATATTTTTCTTTTCAATCTTTAAACATTTTGCAATATCATGTTGTTCTTAAAAAGCTTAACTAAATGTATTATACCCCCCCTCACCCTCCAACACAAAGCATTCATACTCATTGATACTTCTATCGTTATTCAATCATATCATTTATGTCTTTAAAATGATTTCCTTTCACGTTCATAACAACCAATTGCAAATGATTCATTATTATTTTAATTCAAAATCCAACAATTGTTATTGTCACTTTTATAACAATTTCATTTTTTTCTCTTGAAATTCAATTTCTTTTTCTAACAAAAAAAATAAACTCACCCACTCGCTCTTTAAAAATTTTGAACTGATAATTATTTTTGATTTGATTGTCTTAAATTAACTTAATTTTGTTGAAAAAAAAATGAGGTCAATTCAATTAAAAAATTATTTCTACATAGTTCTGTTATTTAAAATTATTTCAAAAATGATTCATTTTCTAAGAAAATGTGTTAACATTTCGTAAACAGGCAATACTTTCATAACATTTTATTTTAGAAAGTTTTCAAAATAAACAAAATTTTGATAAACAATAGATATAGTCTCGCAAAAAGTCTAGTCTATAAAACCTACTATAGTCCTGCTAATATAATCTAGTCTATAGTCTAGTCACCAGTCTAGTATATTGTCTAGTCTATAGTACAGTCTAAAGTCTAGTCCATAGTCTATTCTATAGTCTAGTCTTTAGTCTATACTCTATTCTATAGTCTTGTCTATAATGTTTTCTATAGTCTAGTCTATTGTCAAGTCTGTAGTCTAGTCTAGTCTATAGTCTAGTCTAGTCTAGTCTATAGTCTAGTCTATAGTCTAGTCTATAGTCTAGTCTATAGTCTAGTCTATAGTCTAGTCTATAGTCTAGT
>NC_060950.1:63722744-63724770 GCF_022045245.1 Lucilia cuprina | reverse complement strand
CTATAGACAAGACTATAGACTTGACTATAGACTAGACTATAGACTGGACTATAGACTAGACTATAGAATAGACTATAGAATAGACTATAGACTAGACTATAGACTAGAATATCTACTAACCGCTAGCCTTTAGACTAAACTACAGACTTGTCTATAGACTAGACTATATATTAGAATACAGACTATACTTTAGACTACAATTTAGAATAGACTACACACTATACTTTAGTGTAGGCCATAGACTAGACTATAGTCTAGACCATAGACTAGACTATAGTCTAGACCATAGAATACAATATAGTCTAGACCATAGACTACAATATAGTCTAGATTATAGAGCAGACAATATTCTAGACTATAGACTAAACTAGACTATAGACGAGACTATAGACTGGACTTTAGACTAGACTTTTGACTAAACTTTAGACTAGACTATAGACTAGACTATAGACTAGACTATAGACTAGACTATAGACTAGACTATAGACTAGACTATAGACTAGACATTAGACTAGACTTTAGACTAGACTTAAGTCTTGACTAGAAACTTCACTATAGACTAGACTATAGACTAGACTATAGATTAGACTGTAGTCTGGACCATTGACTAGACTATAGACTAGACTTTAGACTAGACTTTAGACTAGACTTTAGACTAGGCTATAGACTAGACTGAAGACAAAACTATAGTCTAGACTAGACTCTATACAAG
Source organism: Lucilia cuprina (assembly GCF_022045245.1). Lineage (NCBI taxonomy): Eukaryota > Metazoa > Arthropoda > Insecta > Diptera > Calliphoridae > Lucilia > Lucilia cuprina. The sequence continues at coordinate 63,724,058 of NC_060950.1, read as the reverse complement.
AACATGTTTTCATTAAAAAATTTGTTTTCCTTTCAGATAATGTTCGCGCTACCGTTTTAACTGACGGCAGTTTCATCAACCGTGACAACAGTATCAGATTGCAGTTACATCGTCTTAATGCCAATGTGGCCATAGGAGATGCCAAAATTATAGCTAACGGAATTTTCTCCGATCGTAACTTAAGTAAGTATAAATTTATATAAAATATATTGCTATATTATTTTTTAACATTTTCATATCTTCTCTTAGACACCATGATCTTAAATTTAGTTAATGAAAACTTACCCGAAATAACTCGTGTCGGCATACCAGCTACCCGTGAACAATGGGCACCAATTTTAGTGGAACATGTTAATAATTTCTTTTCACAAGTTCCTATAGAAAAGTTTTTAACGCAATAAGTAGTTTTGTCGAAACCAAAAAAGAGAAGAATGAGAAAAAAACACATGAAAATCGCAATGTATTTTAATTAAGTTTAGTTTTTAAGATATACATTTTTTTATTTTAATTGTTTTATATTCACACACAAAAACACTCACACTCTAATACACATAAATATTATAATATTTTATTTATTTAAATTTTTATTGGATTTTACATATTTTGTTTTTTTATAAGTACATAACTCTTAAGTATTTGTGAATAATGTGAAAGATGAAAAACAAAAGAAAGAAATAAAAATTAACCCACACAAAGTTTTTTAAGTACAAAATTAAAAAATAATAGTTTTTTTAATGATTTGGGGTATTATCAATTAGAAAGAATACACCTTCAACAATAATAAGGGTCTTTTTGTTATTTGAACATAAATAAGTAGCTAAATAAATACTCATAGCATACTTTTTAGCACGATTTAATGGATAAAGATGAACTAAGTTTAAAAGCCACTGGTATTACTCAAATGTAGCATACTTTTAGGGCGACGTAATAATAAATTACAATCAGATAAAAGTGTTGCCATCACACACATCACTATATGTATACGACTTTAGGCACTATTATAGATTAGACAAAGAACTTGACTATAGACTAAACTATAGACTGGACGATAGACTGTACGATAGAATAAACGTTTGACTAGTATATAGACTAGACTTTAGACTAGAATATAGACTAGACTATAGACTAGACTAAAGACTAGACTAAAGACTAGACTAAAGACTAGACTATAGACTAGACTATAGACTAGACTAAAGACTAGACTAAAGACTAGACTATAGCCTAGACTATAGACTAGACTAAAGACTAGACTATAGACTAGACTATAGACTAGACTATAGACTAGACTATAGACTAGACTATAGACTAGACTAT
>NC_060950.1:63720509-63722644 GCF_022045245.1 Lucilia cuprina | reverse complement strand
ATAGTCTAGTCTATAGTCTAGTCTATAGTCTAGTCTATAGTCTAGTCTATAGTCTAGTCTATAGTCTAGTCTATAGTCTAGTCTATAGTCTTGTCTATAGTCTAGACTGTAGTCTATTCTAGTCTGTAGTCTTGTCTATTTTCTTTCACCACCTACCAATTGTTATATTAAATGGTCCCTTCGGCACCAATCTCAAACCGCCAAATTTAACATCAGCCTTAAACTGACCATCAGCCTTGATCTGTTTACATTCAACACCCAGTTTGACAATGAAACCGTTATCGGTGAAATTGCCCACAAATGATTTGACTTGTAAATTGGAAATACCATGGATTTGCATGTTCTTAATGAGTAGACCACCTTGAATGCCATCGTTGGCATATCGGAAAATACCACGTCTATAGAAGTAGGGATCAATAGAACCCAAACCATATTCAGGTAAACCGGTCTAAAAACAATAAAAAATGTAGTAAATTTCAAACAATATCATTTAGTTAACCACTGCTAACACCAACCTTTAGTTCAGGTACCAGTTGTGTCATTAAATTTTTGATACATTCATTCTTCTGAGGATCACTTAGAGAACAAGGTGTGATTGGAAAACTTCTGGCTGTAAAGAATATAAATAGAGAAAATTGTTTATTTTAACAAGATTTGTTAGAAAATGTTTAGAATGTTAATACTAACTAAACAAAAGACTTAAGCGACATGCTGTCATAGCTAAACCAAGTAGCTTTATTTTATATCTTAATCATTATTTATTTTATTTTCAAAAACTTAGAAAGGCTTAGTTAACCTTTATGTTGTTTATATTCCCGGTAATCTGTAACATTCCATTGTGCTATACAGGGGTCATTGTTATTATTTCATGCTTCGGATTTCGTCTCAATCTCTCTAGACAAATTTTCAGTTTTCTATTATCTCTATGCAGTCGTCATTAAGGTCTGACTGCTGACCCCTGCTAAGAAAAACCTTTCTATTATTATTGTTGTTGTTTATTTTTATTACAAACATGCGTTTGTCATTACATTGTACTTTAACTTTATACATATGTATTTACTATTGGTTGTAAATTGTATTATTACCTTGTAATTTGTGTGGCCCTTAAGTTCATTGTCATCGTATTTAGAGTTTTATTTCGTTTATTTTTTATGTTTTTCTCATTTTTTGATTTCTATTGAAATGAAACTGAAAGTTGTTTTGTTTTAATATTTAACTATTCAGTTATAAAGGTATAAAGGTCATTGAACTATAAAATTTACATACTGGATTTTATGTTATTTTAAAGATACAAATTTGCGTGCGGAAGTCAAAGTTTGGAGAAATGATTAAAATAAAACTTTGCTTTTGATTATCCAATAAGTAAAATCCTATTGTATTTAGGCAATATAACTCAATCTAGAGCAGACTTTATTTTTGACCATGAATATGAATTAGACTAGAAGCAAGACTATATACTAGACTATATCTTAGACTAGACTATTGAGTAGAATAAAGACTAGGATAAGTATATATTAGACTAGACTATTGAGTAGAATAAAGACTAGGATATAGAATGAACTACGGACTATTGACTATATATTTTTCTAAAGAATAGTTTTACACTTTACTATAAGCTAGACTATATACTAGACTAGACTATAGACTAGACTATAGACTTGACTATAGACTAGACTAGATTATAGACTAGAATATAGACTAGACTATAGACTAGACTATAGACTAGTCTATAGACTAGACTATAGACTAGACTATAGAATAGACTATAGACTAGACTATAAATTAAACTACAGACTAGACTATAGACTAGACTGTACTCTAGACTATACTATAGACTAGACAATAGACTAGACTATAGACTAGACTAGAATATAGGCTAGACTATAGACTAGACTATAGCCTAGACTATAGATTAGACTATAGACTAGAATATAGACTAGAATATAGACTAGACTATAGATTTGACAATAGACTAGACTATAGGCTACGCTACAGACTAGACTATAGGCTACGCTACAGACTAGACTATAGACTATAGACTAGAATATAGACTAGAATATAGACTAGACTATAGACTAGACTATAGACTAGACTATAGACTAGACTATAGACTAGACTATAGACTAGACTATAGA
>NC_060950.1:63715979-63720409 GCF_022045245.1 Lucilia cuprina | reverse complement strand
ACTATAGCCTAGTCTATAGTCTGGACTATAGCCTAGTCTATAGTCTGGACTATAGCCTAGTCTATAGTCTGGACTATAGCCTAGTCTATAGTCTGGACTATAGCCTAGCCTATAGTGTACAGTCCATAGTCTGGATTATAGTTTTGTCCATAGTGTGTATTATAGTCTTGTCTGTAGTCTGGACTTTAGTCTTGTCTAAAGACTGGTCTACAGCCTAGTCTATTATCTGTAGTCTATAGTCTGTACTAGTCCATAGTCTGGACCACAGCCTAGTCTATAGTCTGGATTGCATACCTAATTAATAAATTTCTTTTATATTTAGAATGACTTCTTGGGATGTAGCCGCTTTAACAGCCCATTTGGGTGACTACAATATACGCACCGATTTTGAGGTAAAACACGTAACACGACGCATTAAACGATTAGTAAGACACAAAGGTTTTGATTTCAGTACATTGGTAAGCACTTATATAATGACTTCATTAAAATAAGATTTAAATATTATAAAATTTTCTTAATTCCTTCGTAGCACAACGATATAGCGATTTTAACTTTAAGTGAACCCGTGCAATTTACTAAAGAAATTCAACCCATTTGCTTGCCCACATCTTCGACACAACAAAGTCGCAGTTATAGTGGTCATATCGCTACCGTTGCTGGTTGGGGTAGTTTAAGAGAGAATGGACCACAACCATCAATATTGCAAAAAGTTCAAATACCCATATGGACTAATACAGAATGTGCCCAGAAATATGGTCGAGCAGCACCGGCTGGTATAATAGAATCTATGATATGTGCTGGTCAGGCGGCCAAGGATTCATGTAGTGTAAGTTTGTTAATATGATTTGATATATGTATTAAGGAAACTAAATACTTATGTTTAATTTTATCTATAGGGCGACTCTGGTGGTCCTTTGATTGTTAATGATGCCACACGTTATATTCAAGTGGGCATTGTTTCTTGGGGCATTGGTTGCGGTAAGGGTCAATATCCTGGGGTTTATACTAGAGTTACTTCACTCTTACCTTGGATTTATAAAAATATTAAGTAAATACAACGATATATTCAATAAAATAAATGATTTTTTTATATGTGTAAAATAGTGAATTTTTATATCGGTTAAGAAATAAAAAAATATAATGATTTGAAATAATCTATATATAAAATAAGGGGTGATAATGCAAATAATTTGTGTAGAAAATAAATTTATTTTAAAAAGTATGAAAAATGGAATATTTGTTTTGATTTAACAAGAAGAGATAGATAAAACCCAGTAACGGTACTAGTTTGGTATCATATAGTCTAAACTATAGTCAAGCCTATAAATCTGGACTAGTTTATAAACTAAAATATAGATTCGATTGAAGTCTCCACTATTGCATGGAAAACAGTCTCGACACAGATTATAGTTTGGTCTCTATTTTGGACAAACATTTGGTCCGTACTAAAACTTCAGTTTTGATCAAGTTCTTGCCTATAGTAGCATATACAGTCAAGTATATAGTTAAGTCCATAGTCCAGTCTATAGTTAAGTCTACAGACAAGTCTATGATCTAGTCTATAATCCAGTCTATAGACAAGTCTATAGTCCAGCATATGTAAACTAGTCTATAATGCAGACCATAGTCCAGTCTATAGTCTATAATATTGTCTAGTCTATATTGTAGTCTAGAGTATAGCCTATAATGTAGTCTATAGTCTAATCTATTGTCTAGTCTATGGTCTAGTCTATAATTTTGAATATGGTCTATAGTCTGTCTACAGTCTAGTCTATGGTCAAGTCTATAGTGTAGTCTGTAGCCTAGACTATAATCCAGTCAATAATCCTGTCTATAGTATAGACACTTGCCCAAAGTGTAGTTAATAGTATAGTCTACAATCTGGTATATAGTCTAGTCTATAGTATAGTCTATAGTCTAGTCTATAGTCTAGTCTATAGTCTAGTCTATAGCCTAGTCTATAGTCTAGTCTATAGTCTAGTCTATAGTCTAGTCTATAGTCTAGTCTATAGTCTAGTCTATAGTCTAGTCTATACTCTAGTCTATACTCTAGTCTATAGTCTAGTCTATAGTCTAGTCTATTGTCTTATTTATAGTCTAGTCATTAGCCTAGTGTATAGCCTAGTATATAGTCTAGTATATAGTCTAGTCTATAGTCTAGTTTATAGTCTCTTGCGTAGTCGTACTTCTGAAGTGGTAGAGTAGTTCATAGACAAACTATATGAAAATGTTTGCATGGCAATACCTCTATTACAGCCAAATATCTATAGCATACCCTAAGGATGTTACTTATAATATATATTTTTACAAACAGACGCTAAAGTATGCTATCAAATATGATGATTAATTAGTACAGTTGCTAAAAAAAGTATTAAAATGCTGTTTGGAAATATACAAATAATGATTTACAATAAATTTGAAGAAAAAAATCAAAATAAATTTTTGTTTATTTTGGATTTTTAAAAAGTGTTTACAAAATAGAATAGATGCTATAGTATCAAAAGTATGAGTTGCTTATTATTACCAAATATGATTCAAATGTGAATCATTTTTTGTTTTGTTTTCAATTTGTTTTTTTTTTTTTGCTATAATTTTTTTAATAAACTTTGATGGACCATTGAACCATTTGAAAACATTGCCATTTGTCAAGGTTAATAAATGAAAATAATTTTCAAATTAATTTTTTATATTTATAAAAATAAATTTTAACATTAAATGTTTCATTGCTCTGTATGTTTGAAAATAAATGGATGATTTTGAAAAGTATTTTGGGGGAAAATCATCATTTATTAAGACATTATAAATAATCAATCATCGAAAGCAATATTTAGATTTTTTTTTAATTTTTCGAAATGAAAATTTCTTTAATTATTTACAAAATTTTTTTTTAACATTTTTCAAAACTTTCTTAATCTTTATAAATCTTTTCAAAAATTTTTTTTCTTAAAAAATTTTCAAAAACTTTCCAAGTTTTAAAAATTTTTTTAAAATTTCAAAATTTTTTAAAATGTTTTCAAAATTTTTTTTTTGTTTCAAAACTATTTACATATCTTCCTTCACTTTGTCATTATTTTTGTTGTCGCCACTTGCAATAAATGTCAATGTTCTTAGAAGCATTTTCTTCGTTTTTTTCTATTGTACAAATGTATTTTAGACAAAAAAAAAAAAAAAAATACAATGCGAAAAAAAATTTGAAATAAATTATTTATATTTAAAATGAAAATAGAAAAAGAAATCGTATCGAAAATAATAAAACTGAAAATTTCCGTTGACGCACAACAGCCAACCACAGCAGTCAACCACTCAAACAAATGGCAAGATTTTTCGGTCCTAAGTAAGTACATGATGGTTGTCTGCTGCTTAAGCTATCTGTCTGTCTCTCTGCCAGTCTGTCAGTCTATCAGTCTGTCAAACGGTCTGACTATTTTGTTAGAAATACTAAAAAGAAAAACTTCTAACGTATTTCATTAGTGTGAGCATTAGTTTATGCTAAAAAATGAGCATAAAAAACTAAACAACACATAAAAGTTTTTTATATAAACATTTAGTGAAAAAAGAAAAACTAAAACAATAATAAAAAGCAAATTATTAAATAAATAAATAATGTAAAAAATAGATTTTTTAAATATAAAAGAAGAACACAATACATTGAAAATTTACTTTAAAAAAGACGCGTCCATAAGTAGTTGAGATTATGATCTAGAACAGCCTACAGACAAATTATAGAACAGTCCACAAACAAAGTATAGATATTGTCCAGATTATGGAACAGTATTTAGTCCAGACTATATAAAAATTTACAGCCCAGACTATAAAACGGTCTATAGTCCAGAAAAATGTTGATCAGCCTATACACAAAACTTCAGTACAGACTAATTTTAGACTAAAGAATAGTCCATACTATAGACCAGCCCATAATCCAAGCTAGTGTTAAATATTACGATCCAAACTATAAAATATACTGTCCTATACTCGACACTGTAAATCAGTGTACATCGTTACTTATTGATCAGTCTATGTCAGTCATTTGTCAAAACTGCGGTACACTCTATATTCGAAACCAAAGAAAAGTCTACAGTTTAGACAATAGACGAGTACAAATTCAAAACTATACTTAAAACTAATATTAAGACTAGTCTATACAATATTTTCTATACCAGTCTATAGTCTATTCTTTAGACCAGTTTACATAAAGTTCAGTTTTAGTTCAGTTCATGTTGAGTTCAAATTGAGTTCTAGTTGTGTTCTAGCTGAGTTCTAGTTCAGTTCAAAATTGAGTTCTTGTTGAGTTCTGTTCTAGTTCTGTTTTAGTTCTATTCTAGTTCTGTTCAAGTTCTGTTCTAGTTCTGTTCTAGTTCTGTTCTAGTTCTGTTCTAGTTCTGTTCTAGTTCTGTTCTAGTTCTGTTCTAGTTCTGTTCTAGTTCTGTTCT
>NC_060950.1:63713793-63715879 GCF_022045245.1 Lucilia cuprina | reverse complement strand
GACTATAGACTAGGCTATAGTCCAGACTATAGACTAGGCTATAGTCCAGACTATAGACTAGGCTATAGTCCAGACAATAGACTAGGCGATAGTTCAGACTATACACTAGGCTATAGTTCAGACTATACATAGTCCTGACTATACACTAGGCTGTAGTATAGACTATAGACTAGATTATATTGCAGACTATAGACTAGACAATAGTCCAGACTATAGTTAGGACTATATTCCAGACTACAGTTTAGAATAATGACAAGACTACAGTTCAGACAGTAGACAAAAATATAGACTAGACTATAGTCCTGACAGTCCAAACCTTAACCTACACTACAGTCTAAACTTTAGGCATGACTATAGATCGAGAATTATGCCAGATTGAAGTTTGAACTAAACAGTTGTCATGACTAATCTTGCATCGGTAATATTTCAAAGTTCCAACTAACCTGGCCACACAATGGGCTGCCGTCAAGATGTGATTCTAAAATAAAATGATTTATTAATATTGTAAAAGACCCAATGATCAGATTTAAAACTTACATTTGTTATTAAACTGCCACCACAAAATTGTTTGCCCGATTTAAATAAAACTGCTATCCAGGGAAACTCATGAGGACTGGCATTTGTACCACCCACAATTCTCTCTTGATCGGGACTCTCTATATTTTTCACACCACATTGCAATGGCAAACCCAAAGCAGTGGTAGCAGTAGAATCAGGTTTCTTAGTAGTTGCGGTGGTAGTTGTAGTGGTAATAGGTCTGTGTGTAGGATAATTGGGATATGTAGGACGTCTAGTCGTTGTGGTAACATACTGAGGTCTTCTAGTAGTGGTATAGTGTGAGCCACCTCCTCCAGTAAGAGGAGGATGTGTGGGATAATGATGATTGGGTGGATGAGTAGGCAATGGTGGTGGCCAACTGGCTATGGCTGGAGCATGTGTTGGTATTGGTGGTGGCCATTGTTGTACACCCGAAAAGCCCACAAACTGCTGAGGCCAGGGATAACGTATGTAGTTATTATAATTGTTATAAACAGCAGCCTGTTTTAAATTCTCTATAGGATCATAGTCTATGGTATTATCGGTATTATCATATTGTGGTGGTTCAGGCTGGAAACTATTTAAATCGGCTTCTAATACCTCGGAATCATCCAGGTTTTCAGGTTTTTTGGTCGTGACATCTAAAGGCATTTCTGGTTCGTGTTCCATATCAGGAATTTGTGGTTTATATGCTGGTGAAACGGGAGTCATATCTTGTATACCCGTGCAACATATGCCATAAGAAGATCTAGCAAACTGATCGTAGAAAGTACAAAATTCTTGTTGCTGCAATTGAGGTTGGTAATAGGGTAAAACTCTTTGATAGGCAGGCCATTGTTGTACATCCAATAGGGTGGATGTATGACGTTTTTCTCTCTGGTTTTGAACACAACTGTCAAAACTCATGCAGACACCCACTAGACCTCGAGAAGTAACACATTTACTGTTTTCTGCACCATAATTTTGAATGTAAAAGAAGCTAGGACTATAAAACAATTGACGACCTGTACGATTAGTGCCTTGGGAAGGTAATTCCGCCGATGACAAGGGATTTAGATTGGGGTCGCCTTAAAGTAAAAAAAAGATTTGGGATGTTATTTTATAATTCGATAGTTATTCGATCTATAAAACGCTGAGAATAAGTCCAAATTATAGACTAAGTCAATGATTAGATGTATGACTAGACTGAAGTCTAGACTATAGTTAAGAAATAATCTAGACTGTAGACTAGACAACAGACTAGATTATAGAACAGACTGTAGACTAGACTATAGACTAGATTATAGATTAGACTATGGACTAGACTATAGACTAGACTACAGATAAGACTATAAAATAGACTATAAACTAGATTATAGCCTAGACTATAAACTATTAGACTAGACTATAGACTAGAATATAGATTAGACTATAGACTAGACTAGATTATAGACTAGAATAAAAACTAGACTATAGACTAGACTATAGACTAGAATATAGACCAGACTATAGACTAGACTATAGACTAGACTATAGACTAGACTATAGACTAGACTATAGACTAGACTAT
>NC_060950.1:63712181-63713693 GCF_022045245.1 Lucilia cuprina | reverse complement strand
GTTCAGTTCTAGTTCAGTTCTAGTTCAGTTCTAGTTCAGTTCTAGTTCAGTTCTAGTTCAGTTCTAGTTCAGTTCTAGTTCAGTTCTTGTTCTGTTCTAGTTCAGTTCCAGTTCGTGTTCGCTCCTACTTTAGTTCAGTCTGTAGCCTATAGAAGAAAGTATAAAATGTTTGCAGTTTTTATATATCTTCTCCCTTCACTCATTTTTTAACTTTTAAAATTAGCCAACTTTAAAGTCAAAACTACAGATCTATTTCTTACAAGTTCAATGAACTTATTTTTCCCATTTTTCGTGTTCTGTTTGAAAAAACCTATATAATTAGGTTTTTTTTAAAGCAAAATTTCATTTAAATAACAAAAATATAATAAAAAAGCAGGATGCTGAAACGAGTACAATTTCTATTTAAACTAAAAATATAAATATTTATTTCTCTTGTTGTTGTTTTTTTCGTATTTTGATTAAATATAAAATTTAATGTTTCAACATAAATTTTCAATTTTAATTAGATTTCCTTCTTCAGTACACTAGCAACGTATGCTGCCGCTGCTGATGCTTTCTTCTATCTTCTAGCCTTGACCATAAGTATTGAAAATTGAAAACTGTTTGAATGCAGAAAACAATTAAAAATCACCAGATAAATACGAATAGATATGTATTTTGTATTAAATTGTATGTATTTGTTATATATTTTTGTGTTTAGTTTCTTTCAATTAGTTTATATTTTAATTTAGCATAAAATCTAAATGTTCTCTTGTTGAAGAAAAAAAAGAAACGATTTTTCGGAAAAAAGTTTATTGAAAACAACACACACATGTTATTTAGCCGTTTGAAATAGATTTCGTCTAAACACATTTTTTTTAAGATAAATCTATGTATATCGAGAAAACTTTGTTGAAATGCAAATTAAATAGAATTTTCAAATCCATTTGTTTAAATTTTTTTTTTATAAAAAGTGTATTAAAAAAACTATTGTTGGCTAATGTTCACACACAAATTGAGTGTTTTTAAATAGATTGAACTAAAAAGAAAAAAATAATATTTGTACAATGTACTTAATTTTCAGAAGAGAATCTAAATATAATATATATCGAACAGTACATAGATTTTTAATTAATTTAAATCTCGAATAAAATTAATATTCTAATCTACAGAAAAGATTTTATACTAGTCTGTAGAACAAACTATAAACTTAAACTGAATTAGAAATAGAACAGATCTAGATGAGAATTAAAACAGAACTAGAACAGAACTATAACAGAACTATAACAGAACTAGAACAAAACTAAAACTCAACTATATTCAACTAGAAAAGAACTACAACAGATCTAGAACAGAACTAGAACAGAACTAGAACAGAACTAGAAAAGAACTAGAAAAGAACTAGAAAAGAACTAGAACAGATCCAGAACAGAACTAGATCAGAACTAGAACAGAACTAGAACAGAACTAGAACAGAACTAGAACAGAACTAGAACAGAACTAGAACAGAACTAGAACAGAACTAAAACAGAA
>NC_060950.1:63702051-63712081 GCF_022045245.1 Lucilia cuprina | reverse complement strand
ACTGAACTAGAACTGAACTAGAACTGAACTAGAACTGAACTAGAACTGATCTAGAACTGAACTAGAACTGAACTAGAACTAGAACTGAACTAGAACTGAACTAGAACTAGAACTGAACTAGAATAGAACTAGAACTGAACTAGAACTAAACTAGAACTGAACTAGAACAGAACAAGAAATGAACTAGAACTGAACTAGAACTTAATTAGAAATGAATTAGAACAGAACTAGAACTAGAACTGAACTAGAATTGAATTAGAACTGAACTAGAATTGAATTAGAACTGAACTAGAACTGAACTAGAACTGAACTAGAACTGAACTAGAACTGAACTAGAACTGAACTAGAACTGAACTAGAACTGAACTAGAACTGTACTAGAACTGAACTAGAACTGAACTAGAACTGAACTAGAACTGAACTAGAACTGAACTAGAACTGAACTAGAACTGAACTAGAACTGAACTAGAACTGAACTAGAACTGAACTAGAACTGAACTAGAACTGAACTAGAACTGAACTAGAACTGAACTAGAACTGAACTAGAACTGAACTAGAACTGAACTAGAACTGAACTAGAACTGATCTAGAACTGAACTAGAGTAACCCGAACTGAAATAAAGTAAACTAAAACTAAAGTTGAAGTGAACGTTATGAGTCTATCGCCTTCTACTGTCCACCATATAACAACTTTATATGGTGGAGTCCTTGTCTATACACCAGCATATAGTTTAGTCTATAGTCTAGTTTATAGTCTGATCTATGGTCTTCTCTTTAGTCTAGTTTATAGCCTAGTCAAATTTTGTTTAACAAAAACTTGTCACGACCTGTTCGCTTAGTAATTAACACCTAAACAGTAAAATCATAAGTTTTTTTATAAATTTTATTTGCAGTCAAGTTATATAATTAAAAATATTGCAAATTGCATTACAAAATTGCAATTAAAAATAAGCAAAAACTATTTAAAGTACAAAACAAACTATAATTAAAAGTAAACTATTACAGGCAACATAAACAATCAATAGAATTGGACACCCCCTCGTAATTTAGTGATTAGGTCGTTGAAAAGAAACCACTAAAATAGATTTAAAAAAACAAAAAGTGTTGAATGAAATTAAAATTTATAACTAATTGGGTTAATGTGTGTATGACTAAGTAGCAGCCGCCTCATACAATTGAGGTGGGTGTTGAGTGAACTACACACACCTTAATACACCTGAACTAAAATTGCCAAAATAATAGTTTAGTTTAGTTAGAAAGATTTTAGTTTTTCTTTTTTTCACATAAACTCTTATACTAATTTCAATACTCTTATACTAGTCTAGATTGTTTTTAGTATTTTTACATTTTTAAAAATCTATCATTTAAAATGGAAAAGTGTGAATAAAAAAACTTATTTTTGCAGACATACGTCATGCTTATGTACGCAAGAGGCACGTGTTTTAATTTGAATATTTTTTATGGGTTTTAAAAAATGGTTTTTTGCTTATTTTTATTGTATTATAATCATAATAGTGTTAAATTTATTTTAGACAATTATTTAATAAATTCAAACACGTTCGCTCTCTTTTGCAAAAATACACACATAATTCAACAAAATTATTCATTTCACTTTCTATGGTAATGTTATAGGTAATGTCTAACATATTACTGAGTAATGTTTTATTTTCGCAAACTGTTAATGTTTTGAATATGGGAGATTTGTAAAACACTTTTGAAGTTCAATATTTTATAAACGAAACACTGACAGAGTTATAAAGATCTAAACCCCTTTAGTATTGTAAAATGTAAATGATAAATCTAAAGTCTAGATTATAGTCTGGTTTATAATCTAGTTTATAGTTTAGTTTATAATTAGGTTTTAGTCTAGTTTATATTCTAGTTTCAAGTCTAGTCTATAGTCTAGTATATTTTATTCTATAGTCTAGTCTATAGTCTAGTCTATAGTCTAGTCTATAGTCTAGTCTATAGTCTAGTCTATAGTCTAGTCTATAGTCTAGTCTATAGTCTAGTCTATAGTCTAGTCTATAGTCTAGTCTATAGACTAGACTATAGACTAGACTATAGACTAGACTATAGACTAGACTATAGACTAGACTGTAGACTAGACTATAGACTAGACTGTAGACTAGACTATAGACTAGACTATAGACTACATTATAGACTAGACTATAGACTACATTATAGACTAGACTATAGACTAGACTACAGACTATATGTAGTCATCACTATTGTACTTAGTAAATACAAGTTTTCTATGTGCCCTTATATGGAGACAACTATTTTCATTTGCTGTGTACTTTTATTTTGAAATCTTTAATTTTTGTTTGCAAAACAAACTAATCAATTTTCCATTGGTCGACACTCATATTAATGGCATAAAAATATGGGTCAAATGTGCCACCTACTTAAATCAATTTATTTTTGATTTTTTTTTCTTCGTTACTTAGTATTTTTCATTCAACATTTGAAAATTGTCCTTATGTATTTACTTTTCTGTGAAGTGAAAAGTATACTTAGTACTAGAGAACAATCAAGATTTAAATGTCATAAACAAATATGAAATGTGTCAAAAAATTATTGACGTATGGCTAAAACATAAGGCGGAGAAAAAAAAAACAAATTTTGGAAAATAGGCAGTCTGAAAGTAGGACGGACGAACGGAAGGACAGATAGATAGACATGCAGGCAGACAGAAGGACAGACATTGAGGAAGTGAGACGCTATAGCAAAAAAAAAACGTAATTCTTAGAAAACGTCATTATTTTTTAAAAACAATTGTTGTTGGGTGTTTAAAATATTTATAATTAAAACTAATGAGGTTCGACTGTGCTTATTTAGGACGGCGTTTTAGATGATGAGTAATGTTTTGGTTTTTCATCATAATTATTTGAATAATTATAGATAATTAGTCAAAATAGTTTTGATTAATGGGCATTGAAAAGGAAAGAAAATTTATTTTTTCTGTTTTTCCAAGTGTTATTTTCTTGTACTTATTAAATAACTTCTTAGAAGTTGTTAGGTAATAGAATGATTAGTGGCAAAGTTTGTGTTTATTGTCATGGTGTTTATTAAATATTTACATATTGCTTTACATTTACAATGCAAAAAGGTAAACAATAGTTATCTGAAAGTGCTTACCCAATCACTTCTTGGAAGTAGTTCGGTAAGCTAGTTTTTTTTTATAAGATATTGATTAAAACGAAAAGTGTTTTAATGAAATTTGCGTAAAAAAGACTTAAGTTATTTTTTTTTTGGACTCAACAACAGATCTCTTCTTTTTGCGAAAATGAACTCAACTTTCTTATGAAATCATTTGTTTATAATTCATTTATTAGCCTTGAAAAATAATGAAAATTTGGCGTATTTTTCACAGCTGAAATGAACAAAACACAAACACAGACCAACGCCCACTCTTAATGTCTTCTAGTGGGTTTAATAAATTAAATGGGAGAAAAATTAATAAAAACAACAAAAGCAAAAAATCAAATAAAAACAATGTTCCTATATACAAATAATAAATAAATACAAAAAATCATTTATACATAAAACATTTGTTCCAAACGTTTCTTTTGTAAAAAAACAAAAAAAATTGAACACGCTTTTGGCAAAAAAGTGGATGTTGTTGCTGTTAATAACTTTACGAGTATTATTGTTTAATTTTTTTAATTAATTTGCTTTAAATACTGTTGACACTTTTATAACACAAAAATCTTGTTCTTGGTGTTTTTGCACACGTTGTTTTTTCTTTTAACATAAAAATAATTATTTTTATAAATTTTTAAAAAAATTTAAAAGAAATAAGTTTGAAAAGGCAACAACAAATTTTTATAAAATTTTTATAGTTTGTAAACATTAAAATTTTTGCTTGCTAATGTCAAGGCCGTTCATTATTATAAACTATTTTGAAAATTATAAATATTTTATGCGAAAATTAAGGTTAAATTGTAACAACATGGGTTAACAAACTTTCTGTCGGAAATTCATGAGCCGACATACAAATACTACAGACCAGACTATAGCATCTTATGAGATAAAACTCTAATAAAAACAAGAATAAGAACTAAACTGGATTTGAACCGAACTAGAACTGGGATAGAACAGAACTAGAACAAAACTAGAACAGAACTAGAACACAACTAGATCACAATAAGAACACAACTGGAACACAACTAGAACAGAACTAGAACAGAACTAGAACAGAACTAGAACAGAACTAGAACAGAACTAGAACAGAACTAGAACACAACTAGAACACAACTAGAACACAACTAGAACACAACTAGAACACAACTAGAACAGAACTAGAACACAACTAGAATACAACTAGAACAGAACTAGAACAGAACTAGAACAGAACTAGAACAGAACTAGAACAGAACTAGAACAGAACTAGAACAGAACTAGAACAGAACTAGAAGAGAACTAGAAGAGAACTAGAACAGAACTAGAACAGAACTAGAACAGAACTAGAACAGAACTAGAACAGGACTAGAACAGAACTAGAACAGAAATAGAATAGAACTAGAACAGAAATAGAACTGAACTAGAACAGAACTAGAACAGAACTAGAACAGAACTAGAACAGAACTAGAACAGAACTAGAACAGAACTAGAACAGAACTAGAACAGAACTAGAACAGAACTAGAACAGAACTAGAACAGAACTAGAACAGAACTAGAACAGAACTAGAACAGAACTAGAACAGAACTAGAACAGAACTAGAACAGAACTAGAACAGAACTAGAACAGAACTAGAACAGAACTAGAACAGAACTAGAACAGAACTAGAACAGAACTAGAACAGAACTAAAACAGAACAGAACTAGAATAGAACTAGAACAGAACTAGAACTAGAACAGAACTAGAACAGAACTAGAGCAAAACCATATCTAGAACAGAGCTGGAACTAGAACAGAACTAGAGCAAAACTATATCTAGAACAGAGCTAGAACTATAACAGAACTAGGACAGAACTAGAACAGAACTAGAACTGAACTAGAACTGAACTAGAATAGAACTAGAACTGAACTAGAACTGAACTAGAACAGAACTAGAACAGAACTAGAACAGAACAGAACTAGAACAGAACTAGAACAGAACTAGAACAGAACTAGAACAGAACTAGAACAGAACTAGAACAGAACTAGAACAGAACTCGAACAGAACTAGAACAGAACTAGAACAGAACTAGAACAGAACTAGGACTGAACTAGAACAGAATTATAGCAGAACTGGAGCATAACGAACCAGAATTAGAACTTAACTGGAACTGAACTGGAATGTACTAGAACTGAAGTAGAACTGAACAAGAACTGAGTTTATTATTTATTTATTTACATTGAGTCAAGGTTTTAAAACACGTATCGGCAGAGAGAAACAAATGAACTCTCTAGCTGTAAGCTTTTTAAACATGTGTTAGCTTATGTACGTGTAAATGTAGTCTCATTTAATCTAAAGTTGAGTTTTTTTTTCTATTTAAGAAACTATTTTCAAACTCTGTTCTCTTTCTTTAATATAAAAAAGTTTTAAAAAATACATAAAAGTTTAAAGAGTTTTCTAAAATTTTGTTTTAAAAATATTTTTGTTGACATGATCTCATGTTTGTTTTTTATTAAAAAATAAATTATCTTCACAAAAAAACTGCATTTATTAAACAAAATAAATTAGAAATTTAATTTTAATTAATATTTTAGCTGATAAATTTTGCACACACCAAAAAATTTATAAAAATACAACACCCACTTTTAAAAAATTTTGAAATATTAAAAAAAAAACATTTTTAAAGAAAAATTTCCCGTAAATTTTTGTTTGAAAAATTTTCTTTATGCAGGAAAATGTTTTTCCATTTATGCAAAACATTTAAAACTAGGTCAAGGAAGTTAATAAATTTTAACTAATTTTTTTTTTGAAATAAACAAACAAAAAAACCTAAGGGAAGTATTTTTAGTCTAAAAAAATCATAATTTTTTATAGAAATTAATTAATTGCACAGTTAGACATTTAAATGGCGGCATGGCATTTAGCAGTTTGCTAAAATCATAAAAATTCAAAACAGTCATTTTGGTATTTTTAGCTTAATGATGAAGAGAAAAATATATTTTGCTAAAAAAATATCTAATAAATGAAAATATTGATAGATTATTATCCATAGGCGCCATAGGGACTGACAGTTCTATTTTGTAAAGCAGGAGACAAAGATCATAAGAGAAATACTTGCTAAGTGCGAAGGACCATTTATAAATACTCAACTAAAACAAAGTGCAGATTCTTTAGGAAACTTTAAATGTTTGTTAGTATTAGTTTTTTTAAGTCATTTTAATAAAAATCAATTAGTTTATTTAAATTTTTCACATCCCACTTAAAAATTTTTTCCAAATAAAATTGTTACATTTCAACACCTTCAATTTCAATACAAACGGTTTAATACAATTTAAGCGCCATTTATTATTAAAAAAATTGTTTACAATAAACAAAATCATAATATTTTAACATTTATTTAAACTCAATTTAACACCTACTTAAACCAACTAATACATTTTAAACACACACAGTTAATAAATTGCGTTTAAATTTAAAAAATATCAATGAAATCATTTAAAAATTAAGCAAACAAAAAAAAAAACGTTTTAATTGATGACGTTTATAACAAATTAAAATAACTTAATAACAGCTGTTTGACAGCTTTTCCATAAATGGCTGACTTATAGTAAATATAGGGTAATTATTACCGTTATTGCATTATTTGTTATATATAGCTGAAGTAGGGGAGATCATTTAAATATTAATTGCACATTATTTAGAAAATTTTCTTAAAACTGGGAGTGTTAAGGTATTTTTTAATAAATTTTCTAATGACAATTTCTAAACTGAAATGATGTTCCTTTTAAAACTATACATTTCAATCAATAAGAATTTTCTATGGAAAACCTTTAAAACAATATTAAGACAAAAAAATTTTCCAAAGAAAATCAGTGACACAAGTTCTAGTTCAGTTCTAGTTCTAGTTCTAGTTCAGTTCTAGTTCAGTTCTAGTTCAGTTCTAGTTCAGTTCTAGTTCAGTTCTAGTTCAGTTCTAGTTCAGTTCGAGTTCAGTTCTAGTTCAGTTCTAGTTCAGTTCTACTTCAGTTCTTATTCAGTTCTAGTTCAGTTCTACTTCAGTTCCAGTTCAGTTCTAGTTCAGTTCTAGTTCAGTTCTAGTTCAGTTCTAGTTCAGTTCTAGTTCAGTTCTAGTTCAGTTCTAGTTCAGTTCTAGTTCAGTTCTAGTTCAGTTCTAGTTCAGTTCTAGTTCAGTTCTAGTTCAGTTCTAGTTCAGTTCTAGTTCAGTTCTAGTTCAGTTCTAGTTCAGTTCTAGTTCAGTTCTAGTTCAGTTCTAGTTCAGTTCTAGTTCAGTTCTAGTTCAGTTCTAGTTCAGTTCTAGTTCAGTTCTAGTTCAGTTCTAGTTAAGTTCTACTTCAGTTCCAGTTTAGTTCTAGTTCTAGTTCAGTTCTAGTTCAGTTCTAGTTCAGTTCTAGTTCAGTTCTAGTTCTGTTCTAGTTCTCTTCTAGTTCTGCTCTCGTTCTGTTCTAGTTTTGATCTTGTTCTGTGTCTGTTACCTAATGTAGAGTGTTTCAAATGAAAATAAACGAAATTTTCAAAATAAATATATAAAGACCAAAAAATAATAAGAAAATTTGGCAAATTATCAAAAAGAGACCAAGAGAAATTGTGAAAAATATTGAATTGAGAAAAAGTAAAAATAGTAGAGAAAATTTATTAAAAAAATTTAGAAATTAATAAGATAAAAAATATTGAAAATTTTTTGATTCTGCAATAATTTTTGAAAAATTAAAATGATTGCAATTTAAATAATTAAAAGAATTTAGAAAATTATTAACAAATTTTAATAAACATATAAATAAAAATATTTAAAAAAATAAAGGCCGGACGGTCCATTTATTTTGTTTTTTAGATAGAGAATTTCATTACGATCTCTTTTAGACAAGATCTTGCTAAACGATTCTGCGCAAATCGAACCGATTTTTTTTTGTAAAGGTGCGTGTGTTTGTTTTTTTGAATTTGGGCAATTTTTTATGTATGTTTTTCTTTTTTAGATTTTCCTCTAAAGATTTTTCTTTTTTTCGTTTGGTTCTCAATATTTTAGCTAAATTTTGTAAAAATTTCATAATGCGAAATCAGTGCGACTTGGGCTACTTAACTGAACGCGTTGTTTTAACTCTTACAAAATAAAGAAAAATAAATTTTGAAAAAAAATCTTTTTTTTAAACGCAACGACTACAAGAGAAGAAATAAAGAACCAAAAGATTTATATATAAAAAGTAGATAGAAAAAAAGTATCTATAAATTTATAAGAAAAAAAATCTATTTTACAAAAATAAATCTATTTAAAAAGATCTATTAAACTGAAAGTGTTTTAAGAAAAAATATTTTTTTTAATTAAAAATATAAAAATTTCAATTAAAACTAAAAAAATATTAAATATTTCAAAATAATTTTGTGAAAATTATAGAAAAAAAAAAATATAACATTTATATAACTTTGAAACAAAATTTATAGAAATAAAATTTTTATAAAAAAATAAAAAGAAATAAAATAAAAATACTTTTCTTTATATATATATCTATACCGGAAATAATCCGAGGGACTGTGTTTAACTGTGTGTGTGTGTGACACCAAGTGTGTGAAATTTTGTGAAAAAAACAAACTCGTGTCTATTATTTTTATTTTTCTTAAAAATTTTATGTTTTAATTTTTTTTATTTTATTTCAATTCTATTTTCAGTGTTTTTGTTATAAATAAAATTGTATTTTTTTTAATATTCACATACAAATGTTTTTATAAAATATCTCAAGCCTATAACTCGTAAATTTTTTACAAGTGCTGCTTTAAATATCCAATATTGTGTCTGTCTCTCTCATTTTTTTGTAAATTGAGAGTGTGCCAACGAAAACGATAAGATTTTGTTAAAGACAAACAAAATTTTTTTTGTAACAAAGAAAAATTTGGAAACTTTAATTTGTGATCTTTTTTTTACGATATATAACATCAAACAACAAAGCCGACAAAATGAGTTCTGGGTAAGTGATAATTTTTTAAAGTTAAATTAAGATTTTTTTTACAGAAAATAGATTTTTCTATTGAAAATTTGTTGTAATATAGAAACACCGATTTTAAAACAAAAATTTGTTGTCGCAATATCGGAACAAAGGTTTTATATACAGAACTAGACTAAAACTACAACAGAACTGGTAAAGAACTGCAACAAGACTATAACAAAACAAAAACAGATCTCAAACAGAACTAGAACAAAACTAGATTAGGACTAGAAAAGAACTAGAACAAAACTAGAACATAACCAGAACAGAACTAGAACAGAACTAGAACAGAACTTGAACAGAACTAGAACAGAACTAGAACAGAACCAGAACAGAACAGAACAGAACAGAACCAGAACAGAACCAGAACAGAACCAGAACAGAACCAGAACAGAACTAGAACAAAACTAGAACAGAACTAGAATAGAACTAGAACAGAACTAGAACAGAACTAGAACAGAACTAGAACAGAACAGAACTAGAACAGAACTAGAACAGAACTAGAACAGAACTAGAACAGAACTAGAACAGAACTAGAACAGAACTACAACATAACTAGAACAGAACTAGAACAGAACTAGAACGGAACTAGAACAGAACTAGAATAGAACTAGAAGAGAACTAGAACCGAACTAGAACTGAACTAGAACTGAACTAGAACAGAACTAAAACAGAACTAGAACAGAACTAGAACTGAACTAGAACTGAACTAGAACTGAACTAGAACTGAACTAGAACAGAACTAGAACAGAACTAGAACAGAACTAGAACAGAACTAGAACAGAACTAAAATAGAACTAGAATAGAACTAGAACAGAACTAGAACAGAACTAGAATAGAACTAGAATAGAACTAGAACAGAACTAGAACAGAACTAGAACAGAACTAGAACATAACTAGAACAGAACTAGAACAGAACTAGAACAGAACTAGAA
>NC_060950.1:63700907-63701951 GCF_022045245.1 Lucilia cuprina | reverse complement strand
AACTAGAACAGAACTAGAACAGAACTAGAACAGAACTAGAACAGAACTAGAACAGAACTAGAACAGAACTAGAACAGAATTAGAACAGAACTAGAACTGAACTAGAAATTAACTAGAACTGAACTAGAGCAGAACTGGCTGTAGGGTACTTCAATCTTGTATTTTTAATATATATTTCTATTTCTTCTTTTTTTAATTTCGAATTTTTCCTTTTTTATTTATTTTATATATATTTTTTTTTAACTTCTACAACATTTATTTGCAAGATATTTTAAATAAATTATAATTTTTAAATCATCATCATTATTCTTAATTATAATTTACATATATTTTTGCGCTATAATATGCTTAACGTTGTTGTGTTGTTTGAAGACTTGACTTGGTAGGGGGTGTTTCAAAGATCAATATATTTTCCTCGTTCTTACACCCTCAACAGGTGTATTTTTTTTTTTTTTTGAAGATTTCTTTTATTTTCCTTCTAAGAAATCATTAATAACTTGTTTGTCAGGAATAATGGGAGAATAATTTTCAAAAAATGGCAGAACAAAACTTATAATGATCTGTTTTAATTTAAATTATTACAGAGATGATGTTTTTTTTGCATTTCAAATTTATCGCTTTTTATTGTTATTATTTATTTTTTCTGTTTTTTTTTTTTTTTGTCAATTATGGAAATGTTTGTTTGCTGTTTTTTTGAGGGAAATTAAAAAAAAAATAATAAATATTTTATTTTAAATTTTGATTTGTTTTGGTGTTTGGCAGGTTTTTGTAAACAAATTGTCAATAGTTTGACAGTAAGGAAAAAAAACAAACATATTTCATAAAAATTTTTTTGGAACTCCCGGGGGATCTTTGACCACATTTGCCTTTTTAACCTATACTGTGGAGTTTATACTCCACGATAGACTATAGATCGGACCTTATATTGGACTATAAACTAGAATATAGACTAGACTATAGACTAGACTATAGACTAGACTATAGACTAGACTATAGACTAGACTATAGACTAGACTATACACTAGACTATAGACTAGACTATAG
>NC_060950.1:63696081-63700807 GCF_022045245.1 Lucilia cuprina | reverse complement strand
GTCTATAGTCTAGTCTATAGTCTAGTCTATAGTCTAGTCTATAGTCTAGTCTATAGTCTAGTCTATAGTCTAGTCTATAGTCTAGTCTATAGTATAGTTTGTAGTCTATTCTTTAGTTAGACTAGACTGTAGACTATATTATAGACTAGACTGTAGACTATATTATAGACTTGACTGTAGACTAGACTATAGACTATACTATAGAGTAAACTAGACTATGGCCTAGACTGTAGACAAGACTATAGACTAGACTGTAGTATAGACTAGACTACTGATAAGACTATAAACTGGACTATAAGTATATAGTCAGGTTTCTTATTCATATTGTTGTCTAAACTTTAGGATCACGAAATAATGAAAACAATATTCATTACTAATCTTTAACAAAAATATTACTCATTCGAAATATTTCTTATCGTCTGTAATTTCCTTCAAAAATTCCCTTAATTATTAATTTTATTGAAAAAAAGAAAAATTTCGAAATTCTCCATTCGCAGCTTTATTATTTTCATAAAAAATAATTATAATTTTTATATTTAATTTAAAATATTTTACACATGATTTAAAGAAATGTCAATGCCGTTTTAAAACTAAAAAAAAACTTAAACATCCTCAGTAAAAATAACATTGAGGATGATTTATCAGTCCGTCCCTTTATACAAGTTTGTTCATATGTCTGTCCGTCTGTCTGTCTGTCTTTTTGTTTTATAAACATGTCTTTCGCTTGATTGCCTGCCTGCTTGCTTGGTTGCTTGAACTGTTACCGTTTAAGTTCCCTCCACGATTTGGTGGTCATGACAAACTGTAATGCATCAAAATGTCGTAAAATTTAACACAAGGTGTAAAAAAATCTAAATATTTATTTAAGCCGTTAAGTCTTGAAGTGAAAAAACAAAGAAGTAACGAAAAAGCAAAAACATAATAATAATAATAAAAATAATAATTACTTTGCAAAAGTTAAAACAAAAAAATTAACAATTTATTAAGAAAAATAAACAATTGTAATGTGTGAACATAAAATATTATTAAAGTGTGACAAAAAAATAAATATTTTTAAAGTTTAATGCACTTGTTGCGCCGCCACTTAAATAAGTTAAAGGAAATAAATACTTGAACTTTAAATTATGCAATATTGTTTAAAAAAAAAACGAAACTCCTTCAAACAAAGATTTATGATTACAATTTAGGAACTTAAAACAGGAAACATATCAACTGATAGAGATTAATATTTTTAAAAAAGAAATTTCTAAAACATATTTTATTAAGAAAATAAACGCTTTTCTTACAATTAATAAAACGCGGTCTGTGACAGGTAAATAAATTCTTTGAAAGAACCATAATAATGTGACAATTTAGGGCACCCTTTTAAAAGATCTTAAAATGTGTACAATTTCTTCTATATTTAACACATTAACATATAAAAAAGCACTAAACGTAAAACTACTTTAAAAATTAGAAACACACATATTTGTAATACAATTTTAGGAGGGCTGTCTGATAAGTTAATAAAGTTAGAGAATATACACAATGTTTAATATTATACACTTAGCGGACCACAAGCTTGTAAAAACTTTAGCCAGAACATTAGACTAGACTTCAGCCAGGCCTAAAGACTAAAGTATAAGTTGAACTTTAGACTAGACTATCGACTAGGGTATAGACTAGACTATAGACTAGACTATAAACTAGACTATAATCTAATATAATCTAATAAGTATATAGTCTAGTTCGTAGTTTAATCGTCAGTCTACTCTGTATTCTAGTCTACAGTCTAGTTTCTAATTTAGTCTCAGACTACTATGTTGTCTATAGTCTAGTCTAGCATATAGTCCAGTGTATATTGTTGTCTATATTGTTGTTTATGTCTATAGTCTAGCATATAATTTAGTGCATATTCTCGTCCATAGTCTAGTTCATATTCTAGTTTTTGTCTAGTCTATAGTCTAGTCTATAGACTAATCTATAGTCTAGTATATAGTCTAGTATATAGTCTAGTCAATAGTCTTGTCTAGTCTATAGTCTAGTCTATAGTCTAGTCTATAGTCTAGTCTATAGTCTAGTCTATAGTCTAGTCTATAGTCTAGTCTATAGTCTAGTCTATAGTCTAGTCTATAGTCTAGTCTATAGTCTAGTCTATAGTCTAGTCTATAGTCTAGTCTATGGTCTAGTTTATAGTCTAGGCTATAGTCTAGTCTATAATCTAGTCTATAGTCTAGTCTATAGTCTGGTCTATAGTATAGTTTATATTCTAGCTTATGTTCTAGTCTTTAGTATAATCTATAGTCTAGTCTAGTCTATAATCTAGTCTATAGTCTAGTCTATTGTCTAGTCTATGGTCTAGTCTATTGTCTAGTCTATAGTCTAGTCTATAGTCTAGTCTATAGTCTAGTCTATAGTCTAGTCTATAGTCTAGTCTATAGTCTAGTCTATAATCTAGTCTATAGTCTAGTCTATAGTCTAGTCTATAGTCTAGTCTACAGTCTAGTCTATAGTCTAGACTATAGTCTTGTTAAATCCCTTTTACCTCCGTGGATCCGCGCATAGTCTAGTCTATAGGTCAGACTGTGATCTGGTGATTTGTTTGGATTTTACTCAGTACTAGAAGACTCGTATCTAGTCTTTCGACTAGTCATCATTATAATCAGAAGTCATTCTTTTTCTACACAGGAGAGAGCGAAAGAGAACTTTTTTTCAGTCTGTTTTTGTAAAAGCACCCAAATTTTCCAATATACTAAACAGAAAAAAATAGCAAAAAAAAAACTATAAATTTTAAAGATATATAAAATAAAGTCATAAAAAAATATACAAAAATTCAAGGTCAGAAATAGGCGATAGCGAGTATAGAAAAAAACGTTAAAGACGGAAGATAAACATGTGCGTGAGTTTTCATATAAATTTGAATAGACCGACAGATTTCTCAAATAAATTATAGAAAATTATAAGGAAAATTTAAAACACTTAAAAACAACAACGAAAATAGTTTTTCAAGTGAATAAAATTTAATTTGTTTCCATCAAAAAATTGGTATTTTTTTGATTTTCACGCATAAATTAGAGGCAATTTACAAAAATACAGAAAAAACTTACACACGCATCTTATGTGAAAAAAAATCATAATTCAATTATAGAAATTTAATAGAAAATAAATTTTTGGTAATTAAATATGTTGAGATAAATAAATAGATTTTAAATGTTTGATTTTGCTTGTGAAAATAAACAAATTTGCAAAAAAAAAAACATGAAACTTTTTGAAAAATTAGTCATTTCTTTAAATAGTTTTATAAAAAAGAACTAAATTAAAAATTTAAATGTTGTGTTAGAAAAAAGGGGTTAAAGACGAGTGTTGCCATTTGATTAATGTTACAAATGATGTAACAGTTTGTTAAACTTGAACAAATTATTACATCAATTTGATAAACAATTAACAAGTGTTTTTTAAGTATTTTGCAAAAAAAAAAAGTTTTAAACTAATTTGTTAAAAAAATTTGTAAGCTCCCCCTTAATTAATACTAATTGTTGGCTATAAACTGAATTTCTTAAGATATTATCAAATTTACTTTTTAATTTAATATTAAATTTCTGTTATTATGCCATAATATATCATCTTTATTAAAAAATGATTTAAAAAAGCTTTAAGCTAAAAAAAATACAACACATATTTTATTGCCATTGTGCCCATCATTTTCTGTTCAAAAAAGTCTGAAAGGTTTTTTTTCTCTTCATTTCATAAAGAGTGAAAGTAAAATCAGCATAAAATATTTTCTTTATGTGTTTTCTGCAAAACAACATCAAAAACAATTCATATTAAATTGTTACCCGCATAAAACATAAACTGCATGACATGGTCGTGGTGGTGGCCGGCCCATCTCATCTTAAACATAAAAAACTACTTTAGTTTTAAAAGAAATCGGTTTTCGTTGCAAAGAAAACAAAACCTTTAACAGCAGCCAGCAAAGTAGCTAAAATTGGTAGTTATATCTCAAAAAAAACCCGAATTATTATGAAAGAATTTATGATAAATGATTTGTTAAATGAAATATTTTTATTATTAACAATATTTTTTTTAAGGTTTTCTTTTAAGTGGTTTTCATAAGATTTACAAAGAGTTGGTATAGGTTAGGGTTTTGGTAAGTTTGTTAATAATATAAAAACAATCAACCAAAGACTATATAGTGTTTAAAGGAATTGGTCTTTTGTATAAACTACAGTCCAAGGTAGAAAATAAATTAGATTATAGATAGATATATACTAGAATATAGACTAGACAATAGATTAGACAATTGACTAGACTATAAACTGGACTATAGACTAGACTATAGATCATACTATATACTATACTATAATATTAACTATAGTATAAATTATATATTAGACTGTAGACTAGACTATGGACTATACTATAGACTATACTATAAACTAGACTATAGCCTAACTATATACTAGACTGTAGACTAGACTATAGACTAGACTACATATTAGACTATAGACTAGGCTATAAACTTGACTATATTCTAAACTATAGACTAGACTATAGACCAGACTATAGACTACACTTTAGACTAGACTATAGACTAGATTATAGACTAGATTATAGACTAGACTATAGACTAGACTATAGAGTAGACTAGACTATAGAGTAGACTATAGACTAGACTATAGACTAGACTATAGACTAGACTATAGACTAGACTATAGACTAGACTATAGACTAGACTATAGACTAGACT
>NC_060950.1:63693235-63695981 GCF_022045245.1 Lucilia cuprina | reverse complement strand
CTATAGTCTAGTCTATAGTCTAGCCTATAGTCTAGTCTATAGTCTAGTCTATAGTCTAGTCTATAGTCTAGTCTATAGTCTAGTCTATAGTCTAGTCTATTGTCTAGTTCGTTCAGTTACAGTTCTAGTTTAGTTCAGTTCTAGTTTAGTTCAGTTCTAGTTTAGTTCAGTTCTAGTTTAGTTCAGTTCTAGTTCTAGTTCAGTTCTAGTTTAGTTCTAGTTGAGTTCTAGTTCAGTTCTAGTTCAGTTCTAGTGCAGTTCTAGTTCAGTTCTAGTTCAGTTCTAATTCAGTTCTAGTTCAGTTCTAGTTCAGTTCTAGTTCAGTTCTAGTTCAGTTCTAGTTCAGTTCTAGTTCAGTTCTAGTTCAGTTCTAGTTCAGTTCTAGTTCAGTTCTAGTTCAGTTCTAGTTCAGTTCTAGTTCAGTTCTAGTTCAGTTCTAGTTCAGTTCTAGTTCAGTTCTAGTTCAGTTCTAGTTCAGTTCTAGTTCAGTTCTAGTTCAGTTCTAGTTCAGTTCTAGTTCAGTTCTAGTTCAGTTCTAGTTCAGTTCAGTTCTAGTTCAGTTCTAGTTCAGTTCTAGTTCAGTTCTAGTTCTAGTTCTGTTTTAGTTCAATTCTATTTCAGATCTGTTTCAGATGTAGTTTGTTTTCATTTCAGTTTTCGATTATATCCTTGTAACCCCCTAGTTCTACTGAGACACCTTTATACATATTGAAGTCTTTTGTCTTGGTCGCCCATGGTGTGAACATTTTTAGACACACAACAACAAAAGCCTTACAATATATGTTGTATTAATCAGTTACAACTTGTATTACGACCAACAAGAAACATGATAACGACTGACTCTGTGATTCACACAAGAGTCAACTAAATTGTTATTGTAGAAAAAATATTTACAAAATTTTTATTGGTGGGTTCAAAAAAAAAAAAAAAGTTTTAAAGACAGCGACAACAACAACAACAATGTAAGTATAAGTATTTGTTACAATACTGCACAGCTGCTGTTTAAAACCAAGTCTATTTGTTTGAATGTCCACAAAAAATGTCTGTCAGTCCTGCTAAGAGTGTCTAGCATTTGGTTGAAAAAAAGTGTTTTAAGGAAATAGGAAGTGATGGGGGCATTTTAAACTTTATTAACACGTAAGTGTGAAGCAGAAGTTGAAACGGAAAATAATGTGTTGTTGTTAATTTTGAAAATGTTTTAGATTTTGTTTTGCTTTTATGTTGATTTGGTGGTTTTAAAAAATGCCCATGACTGCTTAACTCTTAATAGTTTTTTTTTTACTAAAAAATGGTCAAATCAAATAATTATAAATGGATACAAATGTTTATTTGATTACTTATTGATCTTCCAGGAGAAAAGCTTTAGTCTGTGGAAGGAAAGTTCAATATTATCTAATACTTTTTAACCTTAAACCTGCAATAAAATTTTCACCCAAGTCTTTGTGTTTCTATAATTGAAGATAATTTTCAGTTTCTTTGTTTTTTACAATTTTTCAGTTTTAAGTAATTAAATCGTTATATTAATATTATTTTTTTGCTCATATTTTTTTCTTATCATCTTTAGTTTTGTTGTCGTTAAAGCTTTCAAAATCTATTAAATGTTTGAAAAAAAAATATCTCAAACTAAAAATTTCTTTGTTATTGTTTCATATTTTTTATTTTTGCTATTTTGAGAAATTAATTAAAAAATCAGTTTAAAGTTTGTTTTTTTATTGTTTTGAACTTTTTTTTTTTTGCAAATTATTAATGAATTTTAGACATGTCATGTTCACGTATCTGTTTGTTGCTCTTTCTCACTCTCAGCTGTTCATTGTTTTGATTAGTGTTGTCTTGTCAATAATATAACGGTTGTTTTTTATTATTATTTTTTTTTCTTTTCATTATAAAGTTATAATTTTATTTCTATTTATGGATTTTTTTTATTTATGTTTTAGCTGTTTATCTTTTTTTTGTTACAAATAAATAAAACATTTTTTTTTTGGGATTTTCTATAATTTTAGAATTTTTTTTTAGTTTTTAATGACATAATTTTCTATAGTTCTAGTTTATGGTAACAAAGAGAATGGATTTTTTTGCATAAACTATTTTTATTTCAAAGATCTAGGTTTTTCAAAGCTTATTATAACATATGGTCAGAAGCTTAAACTATAGTCGGGCATGTAGTCTAGTCTATAATGTAGTTTATAGACCAGCCTATGACTAGTCTTTAGTTTAGGCTATAGACTTGTCTATAGTCTAATCTAGTGTAACCTATGGTCGAGTCTATAGCAAGTGTTTTAGTCTGCTCTACAGTCTTAATTATAGCCTACAGTCTGGACTGTACTTAGTATAGACTAAAGTGTAGACTATAGTCTTGATTATAGTTTAGCGTACTACAGTCTGGTCTGCAGTCCAAATAATAGTATGGCCTATAGTCTAGTCAGTGATGTAAATTAGTGAATTGTCTAATCTATGGATTAGTCTAGTCTATAAACTAATCAGCTCTATAGTTTAGTTCAATTTCAGTTCTAATTCAAATTCAGTTATAGCTCAGTTCTACTTTAGTTCTAGTTAATTTTTAGTTTAGTTCTAATTCTACCTCAGTTCTAGTTCAGTTCTAATTCAGTTGTAGTTCAGTTCTAGTTCAGTTCTAGTTCTATAGTTCAGTTCTTGTTCGGTTCTAGTTCAGTTCTAGTTCAGTTCTAGTTCAGTTCTAGTTCAGTTCTAGTTCAGTTCTAGTTCAGTTCTAGTTCAGTTCTAGTTCAGT
>NC_060950.1:63583702-63693135 GCF_022045245.1 Lucilia cuprina | reverse complement strand
TAGACTATAGACTAGACTATAGACTAGACTATAGACTAGACTATAGACTAGACTATAGACTAGACTATAGATTAGAATATAGACTAGACTATAGATTAGAATATAGACAAGACTATAGACTAAACTAGACTAGACTATAAGCTAGACTAGATTAAATTATAGACAAGACTATATTTTAGACTAAAGGCAAGACTATAGAATACTCTATAGACTGAACTATAGACTAGACTATAGAATGGTCTATAGGCTATACTATAGACTAGACTGGACTATGGACTGGACTATAGACTGGACTAGATTATAGACTATATGCTGGGCTATAGATTAGACTATACTATATACTAAACTATAGACTGGACTTTAAACTACACTATAGACTAGACTATATATTAGACTATAGTCATAGGCTACGGTTTACTCTATAGACTACACTATTGTCAAGACTATTGACCAGATTATAGTCCAGACTATAGAATGTATTATACTCCAGACAATAGGCGGTAGTCCAGACTATTGACTAGGCTATAGTCTTGTCTACAGTTTATATTAACTAGACTTTACAGAAGTCTTCCACTATATTCTATAAGAGAGTTATTACACTTCAGTCTTTAGCCTTAGACGCAAGACTAAATAATAGATTATCGAAAAAAAGTGATTTTCTTATATCGCCAAGATCTAAAGGGTTTTAAAAACAAAAACTCAGTCATTTACACACACACAATACATATTGTACTAAATAGAGAAAACTCCTTTATAATGTAATGTACTCCTCGTAATGTATGATTAATTGTGCGAATGACTGATGAAGGAAGAGGGGGAGGTGGGGGTTATGGTTCTTTCGTCTATATAACCCCCCTTAAAGTTGTCTGGAGTTGTTTTTTTCTTTTTGTATAAAAACCAAAAAAAATTGTTAAATAAAAAGCTCCTCTGTCAAACTGTCTGTTATTTTATTTGTTTATTTAATTATTTGTTGTAGTTGCTGTTTGTTTGATTGTTTCACTAGACGACCACGACGACTACGACTAATCAAGTTTTGTTGTTGATGTTGTTTTTCTTTTTGTTTTCCTTAGTTACGTTGCAACGTAACATGAATACGTAAAACTAAACGTAGTTGTTTTTTTGTTGTATTATGTGTTGTATAGAGTAGTTTCATAGTTATTGTTGTGATCGTCTCAGACTTGTCGCATTAAGCGTTGAATGTTCAATGCGTAAAGATCTTAGTTACGCGACGATCGTAGAGCGTTTTTTATATAAAAAGTATTTTATAAATTTAAATTAAACAATAATAAAGTGAAAAGCGTTTGTAAACAAATAAATTAATTTAAATAATAAAAAAAGTAATAATAAAAGAAAAAAAGTGTTAAATATTAATAAAGAAAAAGAATTTTAATTAATTTATGTTAAACCAAAAAATTAACAAAAATAAGTGAATCCAAGTGAAAAAACAAAATCTTGAAAACTTAAAAAAATCATAAAATTTTGTTTAAAAATTTAAAATTATTATTTTCAAAAATTTTTTAAAAAAATTTTCAAAATATTTTCCTTTTTCTGAAGGCGCGCATCATAAATCTTTTGAATTGCTACCTGCATGCGTTTAAAAACTAAAATTTATGTTTATAATAATAAATAATTTATATTTCACTCAACCCCAAAACAAAAATTGTTGCTCTTGTTGCTGTTGATCAGTTCTGGGGGCCTTAAAGCAAAACAAAATTTTAGATGCTGATGAATCATCTTTTGGTACGCCAAACCTCCTTGATAGCACGCACATTTAATTGATTTAAAGAAAAAACAAATTTCTAAGAAAATTTACTTATTTTTTTTAATTTTTTAATTTAATAGAACAGAATTTGTTGAGTCAGTTAAATGCTTTGAAATTTGATTCTACTTTAATTCAAATCACAGCTGGACAGAATGATATTTCTATTTTTTTGCTTGAGAAGATTGAAAATGATCTTTAAAGTTAACAAAAAAAAAATAGATCATTCTCTTTTGAGTTTATTGCTTGATCTAAATTATAGATCATTATAAAAAGATCTTCAAAGATTGTAGAGTACGATCATGAAATTAACTTAGATTTTAAGTCTAAAACTAAATCATCAATCTAAATGATCAATTATTTGTTTTGAAAGCTTAAAAGTTAATGAAAAAGATCAGATCTCTCTTGAGATTGTTGCTTGATCTTGATGATGGTCACATAAAAAGATCCTCACAGAGAGTAGTGCACGATCATAAATTAACTTTGACTTTAAGTCTTTAACTAAATCAACAATCAAATGATCAATTATTAGCTTTGAAAACTAGAAAAAGATCTTCAAAGATCAAAAGATCAGTTTAAGAAGTAATTTTGAAATTTTTTATAAATATATTTTAAGATCAATAAGAAAATTGATGTTTCAAAGATCAAAAGATCAGTTTAAGAAGTAATTTTGAACTTTCTTATAAATATATTTTAAGATCAATAAGCAAATGTTCTTTCAAAGATCAAAAGATCATTTATAGAAGTAATTTTGCACTTTCTTATAAATATATTTTAAGATCAATAAGCAAAAGATGATTCAAAGCTCAAAAGATCAGTTTAAGAAGTAATTTTGCACTTTCTTATAAATATATTTTAAGATCAATAGTAAATGATAGTTTAAAGATTTGATCGTTTTGCATCCCACTTGACATAGATCATCTGATCAAAATGATCTGCAAAAGACTCTTAACTGTGATCTGACTCTCTGTTTAGTTTTTTTTTTCCTCCTTAAGATGAATTCTTAACTTCTCAGAGAGATCAGTTTATACTCTCTTCTTTCTAGTGCTATTCTATGATACCAATACGATCATACTATGATCATACTCTTTGTTCAGTTTTTCTAGTCAATAGACCAGATTAACTGAAACTTTTGTGCTTCTAAGACTGCTTATATAGATCAGTTCTACTGCTTACTTTAGTGCTCCTAAGAATGCTTATATATAAGCAGTAGAAAATTTTAACTGCGTATTATTTGGCAAAGTATTATCATTGTTAATTTTAACATAAAGTTAACAATTTATAACGTTTTGACTGATTTACTCTTTTTTTCTCTTTTGTGACGATAATTTTTGTGTTTCTGCTATATATTTTTTAAAGAAATTGTAACAATGATCTTTTTGTACAAAAAGAAAAAATGCCGCAACTCCATTGTCTGTTTTGAGTTTAAATTTTATATTAAACAACAAAACACGTATTGATTCTGCTTTTTTATTTTTGTATTATTGATCTTATTTGCGGTTTTTATGGTTTTTAATTTATTGGGGCATGAGTAGTTTAAATTAATAAAAAAAAACAAAAATCAAAAAAATATAAAATTTAAAAACTTTAACTGAAGGCAATAACAAATACCAAATCAATTCATAAAGCAAATCATTAAATTCTTTTGGCGATCTTTCGTTAACACTTCAAGTGATCAATTTTAAGTAGAAATGATGTTAAAACATTATCATTACGAAATTGATTGGAAATGAAAGATCTGATGGGTTTTTGCTTGGCAGGTAATCCTTTATATAATTAATTATCATTTCACAGAAAAAGAATTAATGAATTTATAGGTCAAGATTATTTATTTTTAAATTTTACCTTTAATAAAAGGCTTCACGTTGGATTTTTTAAGGAATTTTAAATGACTCGTATAAGACATGACCTTTTTATGAGATAAAAAAGAAACCATCCACATGAAGTCTTAAAGAAATTTTATAAATTTTATTTTATAAAATGAAATGCGATTAAGCAACAATGTTTAGCAACATTTTTCTAAGTAACAAACAACTTCAATTTTATGTTATATGTTATGATTTTACTAAAAGCAACATGTTGAGCAACATTTAGCGCAACATTACAAAAAGAAAAAATAAATATTTATGAGTTTTTCTTTGAAATTTCTAAGAAATTTTGAAAATTTATTAAGTTTTTACTAAAGGCAACATGTTGAGCAACATTTTACTTAACCAACATGTTTCGCAACAAAACACAAATTAACAGAAAATCTTTTAAAATCCAAAAATAATAAAATTTTAAATATTTAAGAGTTTTTTTCTCAGAAATCTCTTAGAAATATGGATTTTTACGAAAAGCAACATGTTGAGCAACACATTTTCTCCAGCAGCATGTTTCCCAACAAAACAGATATTAACAGAAAAGCTTTTAAAATACAAAAATATATTTTTTTTAATATTTAAGAAATTTTTTCTTAAAATTCATAAAGGTTTTACTAAAAGCAAAATGTTGAGCAACATTTAGTGCCAAGCAACATGTTTCCCAACAAAACACAAATTCATAGAACATCTTTCAAAATCCAAAAATATAAAAATTTTAAACATTTAAGAGCTTTTTCATGGATATCTTTAAAAAATTGGAAAATTCCTTAAGATTTTACTAAAAACAATATGTTGAGCAACATTTAACTTAAGCAACATGTTTTTCAGCAGAAATTAGCGGAAAATCCCAAAATAGCGAAAGTTTTGAATATTTAAGAGCTTTTTCTTGAAAATCTTAAAAAATTTGGAAAATTCTTTAAGATTTTACTATAAGCAACATGTTGAGCAACATTTTACTTAAGCAACATGTTTCCTAACAAAACAGAGACTAATAGAAAATCTTTTACAATCCAAATATATCAAAATTTTAAATATTTAAGAGTTTTTTTTTTTTGAAATCTCTAAGAAATATGAAAAATTATTAAGATTTTAGAAAAGCAACATGTTGAGCAACATTTAGATCCCAGAAACAAGAGTATAAACAAAAATTTGGTAAAAATAAGTCTCTTAGCAAAAATAATCTCCTAAAATTTTGAAAAATTTACTAAGATTTCAATATAAGCAAAATGTTTAGCAAAATTTAAAGAAAATATTTGAAGATTTTTGAAAATGTTTGAAAAAAAAATTAAAAAAATTTTTTAAAAATTAAAAAAAATTGTAAAAAATTTCAAAATTTTTAAAATATTAAAGAAAATATAAAAAAAAATTAGAAAAACTAAAAATTACAAAAAATATGCGGCTTCATTAAGCAAAAGAAAACTCGGAAAACCTAAAAAACAATATCTCTCTCTTAAAAACAACAAAAAAAGTGTTAAAAAAATTATAAAAACTAACAACAAAACTTTTAAACTTTTAAAATGGCTGCCACTTTACAACAACATTGTGCCTCTAATAGTAATACAACTACACGCAACAACAACAACAACACTACTGCCTCCAGTCCAAATCCCCAATTGAAACGTTTAGTCTATTCCAAATATCGTGAATTATTAGGTTCCTATAATGATCAGGCCAATGCCTATATCGATACACTGCCCTCCTATATGGTGCATAAAGATAAAGGTTTCAATTTGGAATTAAAAAGTCCCGAAATAGTTATAGATTCTTTAAAACAACAAAATGGTTTAACAAATAATCATCAAGAAATGTAAGTGCGCAAAATATTTCAAATAAAGAAAAATATTTTAAATTATTATTTAAGATAAGCAAAGAATTTTGTTGTGTGTTTAGCACAAAAGATAATCGTTTAAACAATTAAATAATAAAAAAGTAACAAAAAAAATCTTAAAAGAACAACAAGAATTAAATTTTGCTGTGTTGATGGAAGTGCAAGTTAGATAAATTTCTAAAATGAAAATAATTCCAAAAAGATAAGAAACAAACTTAATAGAATAATTGTTTAAATAGCAATTAAAAAATGTTGTTTTTATCAAAACAATTTTTGGTAATTCACCCATGAGAATTTTTTATAATAAAAGTCATTAAAAAAGATTTTTCTTTAATAAAAAGCATTAAATATTTGTTGAATGAGAAATTATTTAAAAAATTACACAAAACTTGCTTAAACTTAGGCTTTGTTTCAGTTAGCAACTTGTTGAGCAGCATTTTCCAACAACAATTTGTTAAAACAAATGCCAGTCAAACAAAAATCATTTCAATTAATTAACTTATAGCAAAATGTATACAAATTTTTTTAAGCAACATGTTTAGCAACATTTTCATTAACAACATGTTTATCTGAGGTACATAATGTTGTAGAAAAAACTATAGCCTAGACTATAGAAAAACTAAAGACTAGACTATAGACTTATAGACCATAGACTAGAATATAGACAAGACTATAGACAAGGCTTGACTTTAGTCTAGACTGTAGACTAGTCTAGACTATAGACTAGTCTAGACTATAGACTAGACTATAGACTGGACTATAGACCAGACTATAGAATAGACTATAGACTGGACTATAGACTAGACTATAGACTGGACTATAGATCAGACTATAGAATAGACTATAGACTAGACCATAGACGAGACTATAGACTAGACTATAAACTAGACTATAGACTAGACTATAAACTAGACTATAGACTAGACTATAGACTAGACTATAGACTAGACTATGGACTAGACTATGGACTAGACTATAGACTAGACTATAGACTAGACTATAGACTAGACTATGGACTAGACTATGGACTAGACTATAAACTAGACTATAGACTAGACTATAGACTAGACTATAGACTAGACTATAGAATAGACTATAGACTAGACTATAGAACAGACTATAGACTAGACTATAGACTAGACTATAGACTAGACTATAGACTAGACTATAGACTAGACTATAGACTA
This sequence comes from Lucilia cuprina, assembly GCF_022045245.1. NCBI lineage: Eukaryota > Metazoa > Arthropoda > Insecta > Diptera > Calliphoridae > Lucilia > Lucilia cuprina. The sequence goes on along the minus strand of NC_060950.1, from coordinate 63,686,499 downwards.
GACTATAGACTAGACTATAGAATAGATTATAGACTAGACTATAGACTAGACTATAGACTAGACCATCGGCTTGACTATAGACTAGAGTGTAGACTAGACTATAGACTTGACTATAGACTAGGCTGGAGTAGAGTATACTTAACAATAGACTAGACTATTAACTAGTCTATAGACTAGACTATATACTAAACTATAGCATAGACTATAGAATAGACTAAAGTCTAACTATATACTAAGGCTAGACTAGAATATAGATTAGACTATAGATTAATCTATTGACTAGTCAATAGACTGAACTATAGACAAGCCAGTAGACTAGTCTATAGATTAGTCTATCAATTAGATTATTGACTAGACTAAAACACTTTTAAACGAAAAAAAATTAAAACCAATTTTATGAATTTATTACAAGTGTTAGTTAGCAATATGTATAGAAACATTTTTGTTGATGCAAATAAACAAAATTAAACATTTAATATGAAATTAAAAAATTTAAAATTTATTTAAAAATGTATAGCAACATGTTTAGCAACATTGCGGTGAGGCAAAATGTTAACAGTATGTTAAAGTAGGATTAGAAAATGAAATTGTTAATATTATTTATTTAAAATCTTTTAAAATTTCTTTACAAAAACTTTGGAAAGTGTTAAAAGTAGCACATTATAAAAACACTTGATATTGCCACTTCAAAGATTTGTATGGTAAATGTTAAATAATCACTATTATTTATTGATGTATTTATTAAAAAATTTAAAAGTGTTTTTTAGATGAAATTAAAATAACACATTTCAAAAAAATTAACATAAATCATTAAAGAAATCAAAAGCCTAAAGGCAAAACTGTTTAAAATTATGCAAAATAAATAAGAAACAATTAATAATAAAAATACATTAAACAATTTGTAAAAGAGCAAAAAAGTAAAATAGACAGGTTATTGTTGATTTAATTGAGTTATCAAAAATAATTAAATTTTTTGTTATTTTTTTAATTTAGAATTTTTGTTTATTTTTCGTTAGTTCTTCTAAATGTTTGCTTTTTTTCTAATATTTATATTAATTTTATTTTTAATTTATGATTCATTGTTTTACTCTCCTTTTGCCTCCGTTTGCCAAAAATTAAAAAAAAATCTTAAACAATTTGGGCAAAAAAAAAAACATGGAACTTTCATTACAAAACTCTAAACATTATTTTTAATGATCGCATAAACCATTAATAATAAAAAAACATAGTTTTTTTCTTTAATTTCTAAATATATTTCTTAACTAATTTGTATCGCAATTATGATTCATATTTAATTAAATATTATTAAAAAATGTTTAGTTTAAATGCAAATAATTTGAAAAATATTTGCAAATTATATAAATTTTAATGGAAAAAAATATAATTAAAAAACTGAACTTTCATTTTTAATTTTAGATTTTAAACAGATAAAAACATTTAGCTTAGCAGAAGAGTAGAAAAAAATTAAATTAATATAAAATTGCCTTAAAAGGTGAAGCAATTTTAATTGAATTCTGCAAATGGGTTTACTTAGCGGAGCTATAACCTAGTCTTATAGACGACTTTAAAGCAGACTAAAGTAGACTTAAAAGTAGACTATAGAGTAGACAATAGTCTGGAATTTTTAGTAGACTATAGTCTAGACAAAAGAATAGACCACAGAGTTTACTAGAGAGTAGACTATAGTTTAGTCTATAGTCTAGTCTACAGTCTAGTTTATAGTCTAGTATATAGTCTAGTCTATAGTCTAGTCTATAGTCTAGTTTATAGTCTAGTATATAGTCTAGTCTATAGTCTAATCTATAGTCTAGTCTATAGTCTAGTCTATGGTCTAGTCTATAGTCTAGTCTATAGTCTAGTCTATAGTCTAGTCTATAGTCCAGTCTATAGTCCATTCTATAGTCTAGTCTATAGTCTAGTCAATAGTCTAGTCTATAGGCTAGTCTATAGTCCAGTCTATAGTCCAGTCTATATTCTAGTCTATAGTCTAGTCTATAGTCTAGTCTATAGTCTAGTCTATAGTCTAGTCTATAGTCTAGTCTACAGTCTAGTCTATAGTCTAGTCTATAGTCTAGTCTATAGTCTAGTCTATAGTCTAGTCTATAGTCTAGTCTATAGTCTAGTCTATAGTCTAGTCTATAGTCTAGTCAATAGTCTAGTCTATAGTCTAGTCTATAGTGTAGTATAGTCTATAGTTTAGTCTGGAGTCCTGTGGCTGTGATTCAGATTATAGTGTTTAATATCCTTCAGATTATAATCCACTCTATAGCGAATAGTATGTTGTGTTATTAAAAATTTCTTTGTTCGAAAGTTAAAATAAAACGAAAAGCTTATTCATGCTTTTAAAATGTATTGCAAGAAATATTTAATTTTATTTTATCAACATTATGTCATCATGTGTAAATTGTATTTTTTTCACATTTTCATGTAAAAACATTGAAAATGAAAAAAAAAATATTTTTTTTAATTTAATTTAATGACACACAGGCGGCTGCGGCCAGTCAGTCAGTCACTCTCGTCTTTTTTTGCTCTTCTACTCATATGAAATAAAAAACACTTTGTATGTGAACCATTCGAAAAAATGCCCTTGATCTTGAACAGAAAATAAAGAAATATATATTCTTTTTTAATTATATTATTTTTCTTTTTTAAAATACCAAACAATGGTCATGTAAAATGAGTTGAGAGGAGGAAAAAAAATCCAAAGTGTGGGTTTGTTTCTTTTTATTTCTTTCTTGTAAAAAGAATTACATTTTGAAATGTTGCTTAAGTAGAGATTGCATTAGTTGCGTCTAGATTAAAGACTGATATAGAAAACGCCAACATGTGGTGTCTGCAGTAAAAGCCAACACAAAGAATAAGAATATTTAAGTTTAAAAGAAACTAAAAGTGGTTTAAGGAAATAATAATAAGAACTTAAGTAGAGTAGTGTTATAAAAATAGTCTAAAAAGCTGTGGAGATTATGGGAGTGTGGACTTATAAGGTTTGGTTAAACAAATAATTTGAAATATTAACTGGGAGTTAATGGTTTTTAGATTTTAATTAAAATTACAAGGTTATTTACACAATTTTCTCTCTCAATAAGTTAGTTTTTTGAAGTAGCAACATGTTGAGCAACTTTTTTTAAAGCAACATGTTGCAGAAGTGGTACAGTATAACCTTTTTTGTTTATCTTTTTATAATTTACAACTAAATGGTTTTAATGTTATATTTTCTTTACTTTTTTAAAAAGCAACATGTTGGTAAACATTTCCAGCAAAGCAACATGTTGATCAACTTTTCTGTAAGGCAACATGTTGCACAAGCAAAACATATATAAAATTTGTGTCATACTTTTGTTTTGACTTACAACTTAGTGGATTTAATTGAAAATTTCCCCTAACAACAACATGTTGAGCAACAGCATGTTGAGCGACAACATTTTGAGCAACGACATGTTGAGCAACAACATGTTAAGCAACAACATGTTGAGCAACAAAAAATAAATTTCAATACAGATTTTTTAAATTTAAATGACTAATATTTTTAAAATTTTTTATAAACTATTTTTACATTTTTTTTAGCAAAAAATGTAATTTATCATTTTCACATTGTTGCCAAAAAAATATGTGAATTTTCTTTTACAACTTAATTCTTTACTCTTACACACTTTTTCTCTTTGCTTATAAAAATAATTTTCATAATATCTATTTAGTTTTCATTTGAAAATTATAACAAATGTGTTTGCTGCAATATTTGCCTCCTATTTGTTAGTTATTAATGCAAATTTATTTGTAATATTTGTTTTGGCAGAGTTCTCTCAAATTCAAATTCCAAAATTAGCTTTTTGCGCATTTATTTTGCCTTAATAAAAATATTTTTGAACATTTGTTGTTGAATAAATTTAATTAGATTTGTTAGTCATAGAGAAAATTATATTTTATGGTCATCACAATAAAATAAAATTTTTATATTTAAAAGGAAATTTTTTAAATTTTTAATAGATTTTAAAACAAAATTAAACTTGAATGCTATAGACTAGACTATAGACTAGACTATAGACTAGACTATAGACTAGACAATAGACTAAACTATAAACTGGACCATAGACTAGACTATAGACTAGATTATAGATTATATTATAGACTAGACTATAGACTAGACTATAGACGAGACTATAGACTAGACTAGTCTATAGTCTAGTCTAGTCTATAGTCTAGTCTATAGACTAGACTATAGACTAGACTATAGACTAGACTATAGACTAGACTATAGACTAGACTATAGACTAGACTATAGACTAGACTATAGACTAGACTATAGACTAGACTATAGACTAGACTATAGACTAGACTATAGACTAGACTATAGACTAGACTATAGACTAGACTATAGACTAGACTATAGACTAGACCTATAGACTAGACTATAGACTAGACTATAGACTAGACTATAGACTAGACTATAGACTAGACTATAGACTAGACTATAGACTAGACAATAGACTAGACTATAGACTTGACTATAGACTAGACTATAGACTAGACTATAGACTAGACTATAGACTAGACTATAGACTAGACTATAGACTAGACTATAGACTAGACTATAGACTAGACTATAGACTAGACTATAGACTAGACTGTAGACTAGACTATAGACTAGACTATAGACTAGACTATAGACTAGACTATATACTAGACTATAGACTAGACTATAGACTAGACTATAGACTAGACTATAGACTAGACTAGAATATAGACTAGACTAGAATATAGACTAGACTAGACTATAGACTAGACTAGAATATAGACTAGACTATAGACTAGACTAGAATATAGACTAGACTATAGACTAGACTAGAATATAGACTAGACTATAGACTAGACTATAGACTAGACTATAGACTAGACTATAGACTAGACTATAGACTAGACTATAGACTAGACTATAGACTAGACTATAGACTAGACTATAGACTAGACTATAGACTAGACTATAGACTAGACTATAGACTAGACTATAGACTAGACTATAAGACTAGACTATAGACTAGACTATAGACTAGACTATAGACTAGACTATAGACTAGACTATAGACTAGACTATAGACTAGACTATAGACTAGACTATAGACTAGACTATAGACTAGACTATAGACTAGACTATAGACTAGACTATAGACTAGACTATAGACTAGACTATAGACTAGACTATAGACTAGACTATAGACTAGACTATAGACTAGACTAAGACTAGACTATAGACTAGACTATAGACTAGACTATAGACTAGACTATAGACTAGACTATAGACTAGACTATAGACTAGACTATAGACTAGACTATAGACTAGACTATAGACTAGACTATAGACTAGACTATAGACTAGACTATAGACTAGACTATAGACTAGACTATAGACTAGACTATAGACTAGACTATAGACTAGACTATAGACTAGACTATAGACTAGACTATAGACTAGACTATAGACTAGACTATAGACTAGACTATAGACTAGACTATAGACTAGACTAGAATATAGACTAGACTAGAATATAGACTAGACTAGACTATAGACTAGACTAGAATATAGACTAGACTAGAATATAGACTAGAATATAGACTAGACTATATAGACTAGACTATAGACTAGACTATAGACTAGACTATAGACTAGACTATAGACTAGACTATAGACTAGACAATAATAGACTATAGACTAGACTATAGACTAGACTATAGACTAGACTATAGACTAGACTATAGACTAGACTAAGACTAGACTATAGACTAGACTATAGACTAGACTATAGACTAGACTATAGACTATACTATAGACTAGACTATAGACTAGACTATAGACTAGACTATAGACTAGACTATAGACTAGACTATAGACTAGACTATAGACTAGACTATAGACTAGACTATAGACTAGACTATAGACTAGACTATAGACTAGACTATAGACTAGACTATAGACTAGACTATAGACTAGACTATAGACTAGACTATAGACAAGACTATAGACTAGAGTATTGCCTAAACTAAACTATAGACTAGACTATAGACTAGACTATAGACTAGACTATAGACTAGACTATAGACTAGACTATAGACTAGAGTATAGACTAGACTATAGACTAGAGTATAGACTAAACTATAGACTAAACTATAGACTAGACAATAGACTAGACTATAGACTAAACTATAGACTAGACAATATACTATACTATAGACTAGACTATAGACTAGACAATATACTATACTATAGACTAGACTATAGACCAGACTGAAGACTAGACTATAGACTAGACTATAGACTAGACTGTATACTAGACTAGTATATAGACTAGACTATAAACTAGACTATAGACCAGCCTTTAGACAAGACTATACACTAGATTAGACTATAGTCTAGTATACAGACTACAATGTATACTAAAAAGTAAACTAGAAATATTGTAAGCAAAATTTTCAAAAAAATTAAGTTGCACACCATATTTATAGATGCAAAGCAACAATTTAACAAATTCATTCCATTGGGAACATAAAAAATCATTCGTTTTAAAAACTTTTTCTTTGAACCCAAATTTCTCAAGCAAACATATAACAACTAAGTAAGTACGTTAAGCATGACATAAACTCTTCCCAAAAACAAGAAAAGACAAACAACAAACTGTTGACGGATCTTAAAAGTCATGCCACAAAATTACAGGTTTTTCTTCATTTTACCACTCACAAGTGTAGAGAAGCAACATTTTTTAAAAGTTTTCAGCCTGTCAGTGGGTTTTTTTATAGTTTATGTTTATGTTTTTTTTAGTTTAGGATATGTTTATTTAAGTATGACAGTTTCTTGTCATGTTGCAATATGACAAGCCAAACCAACAATTGGCCTGGAAATGTTTTTTATTGCAGCAAAAAATAATTGGGTTAAAGTTGCAAAAAAAAAGAAAAAAGAAAGAAGAAATTTTATTTCACAAACCAGCAGGTGTTTTTTTGAAAGACAGGAAAAAAACTAAAAGTGAATTTCACTTATTTGCACTTCAAATTAATAGAATTTAAATGAAAAAACAAATCATAAGGAAAATTTTAAAAACTGGTTTTAAAATAAACAGACATTTATGTTTTTGAAGCCTTATTGGGAAATTAAAATAATTTTTAACAATTAATATATAAATATTGCAACATGTTGCAAAACAAAACAAAACTACAAAAAAAAAAAAAAAAACATTTGTAATTTACACATATGGCCTGAACATATTAAATTGACTTTAGTTCTATTATACTTCCTCAAAAGTTTATTATGAATAGTTTTTTTATAAAAAATGTGGCTCTTACCTTATTTAGCAGAAAAAAATCAAACTGTAAAGAAAATAAAAAAAAGTATTATATAAAATTTATTTAATTTATTTGTAAAAAGAAATAATTGTTAATCATGTTTATAATGTTCAAATTTAGTTAAAAGTTTTCAAAATATGTTATTTAAAGTCACTAGTTTGATCGGCTATAGTCACAATTTCTTAATTTGCAGAAAATTGATAAATTATATTAAATTTATAGGAAATGGTTTGGTTTTCGAATGATTTTCTTTAAGTACAAGAAAGCAAAAGTTTATGAGCAACTGTTGTCAACAGTTAAGGCTGTGCTAAACTAGACTTTAGACAAGGCTATAGACTAGACTATAGAGAGGACTATGAACTAGACTATAGAGAAGACTTTAGAATAGACTATAGACTAGAATATAGACTAGACGATTAACTAGACTATAGCCTATACTATAGACTAGACTATAGACTAGTCTATAGACTATATACTATTCTATAGACTAGACTATAGACCAGACTTTAGACTAGACTATAGACTACACTATAGACTAGACTAAAGATTAGACTATAGACTAGACTATAGATTAAAATATAGATTAGACTATAGACTAGACAATAGATTAGACCATAGACTAGACTATAGACTAGACTATAGATTAGACTATAGACTAGACCATAGACTAGACTATAGATTAGACTATAGAATAGACTATAGACTAGACTATAGACTAGACTATAGACTAGACTATAGACTAGACTATAGACTAGACTATAGACTAGACTATAGACTAGACTATAGACTAGACTATAGACTAGACTATAGACTAGACTATAGACTAGACTATAGACTAGACTATAGACTAGACTATAGACTAGACTATAGACTAGACTATAGACTAGACTATAGACTAGACTATAGACTAGACTATAGACTAGACTATAGACTTGACTATAGACTAGACTATAGACTAGACTACAGACTATAGACTAGACTGTAGCATAGACTATAGACAAGACTATGGACTAGACTATAGAGAAGACTTTCGATTAGACTATAGACTAGACTATAGACTAGACTAGACTATAGACTAGACTATAGACTAGACTATAGACTAGACTATAGACTAGACTATAGACTAGACTATAGACTAGACTGTAGCATAGACTATAGACAAGACTATGGACTAGACTATAGAGAAGACATTCGATTAGACTATAGACTAGACTAGACTATAGACTAGACTATAGACTAGGCTAGATAATAGACTAGACCATAGTTCTAGTTCAGTTTTAGTTCATAGACCATAGTTCTAGTTCAGTTCTAGTTCAGTTCAAGTTCAGTTCTAGTTCAGTTCTAGTTCAGTTCTAGTTCAGTTCTAGTTCAGTTCTAGTTCAGTTCTACTTCTGTTCTAGTTCAGTTCTGGTTCAGTTCTAGTTCAGTTCTAGTTCAGTTTTAGTTCATTTCTAGTTCAGATCTAGTAAACAATTTAAAAATCAAGTTGTTGGACGTATTTTTAAGATTTTTCTTAAGCCACTTTTTTTGCTAAATTTATGAAACCTAAAAAATTTAATTAAAACTTAAAATAAAACATAATAACATCATTGCCTAATAACCCATTTGTTAACAGTCTTTTTTGAACATTAATTACAAAAAAAAATATTCAACCAAGAACTTGTCTATAAAGTTTAGCAACAGATATTGCGTAGATTAGAACTTGTTTTCGTAATTTTTGTAACAAAATAACTGTCAAAACAAGTAAATTGTTCAGAGTTGACTACAGCATGTTACACATTTTTATTAAGAAATCCAAACCAGAGTAGAGGAGGAGGTATGAATGAATGTTTAATTTAACAATAACTTAACTCTCCTTAATTATGGTTTGACTTAATAAGGTTTTATTGACAATTAACTAGTTTCACAGAAAAGAAAACCGCAAACGTCAAACTATGCCAACATTTTATAGAGAGACAAGTTAAAAGCTAAAAAACAGATAAACAAATTGTATCAAACAGCTACAACAACTGTCTGTCCATCCATCCAGCCATATGTCTGTCTGTCTGCCAGCCTGTATTACTATCTTTGTAGGTTTTGTGTTTTTTTTGCTGTTGCTCTAATGAAAACAAAAATTGCGTCACCACAAATTGACATTGCGGTTTTTGCTCTAATTTGTATGCAATGACTTGACTAACAGACAAACGACAGCAACATTTAATGACAAGTTGTTGTATTGACAACAACCACTATAGCAATAATAAAAAACAAAAAAAAAAAAAAAAATGTGGGTGAAGCAGCAACATAAATAAACAACATCCAGTATGATCATCATGATCGTGCTTTGAACTATTTAGTAGGAAACTTGTTAAATTCAGGGCTAAAAAGAACAAAGGTTTTTTTAGAAAACAAATTTCCCACAACTATAATTTGTTTCAATGTTTCACATAAATAAAATGATCTTGTTATTTTCCTTCAGACGAGATCACACATGTTTTCATTTGTCTAGTACAATTATCAACCCCCCCTCTCCCTAATCCCAATATCACTTAAAACCTTTGGGAAATACATAATAACAATAATAATGTCTTTCGTAATAGTTATTGACATCAAACATTTGCTTTTTTTAAGAATCTTGCCAAAAATATATATAAATATTCTTTGAACTGCATTAATTTTTTAGTTGAAATAAAAATTATTATATGAAAATTTATATAGCAGAAAAAAGCCAAAGTTCTGTAGTACTAAATTTCATAGAGCGTGTGTCGTCTGAAATGAAATTTGTTCAATGACGTCAATATTTTAAATATATTTTTAATGCATATAAAAAACCTATAAAATTATCATTCCATTTGAACAAATTGCTTTTGTTATAAAAAATGATAAAAAAATTTCGTTTCGTTCTACTTTAATTCTAGTTCAGTTCTAGTTCATTTCTAGTTCAGTTCTAGTTCAGTTCTAGTTCAGTTCTAGTTCAGTTCTAGTTCAGTTCTAGTTTAGTTCTAGTTCAGTTCTAGTTAAGTTCTAGTTCAGTTCTAGTTCAGTTCTAGTTCAGTTCTAGTTCAATTCGAGTTTAGTTCTAGTTTAGTTCTAGTTCAGTCTAGTTCTTTTCTAGTTCATTTCTAGTTCAGTTCTAGTTCAGTTCTAATTCAGTTCTAATTCAGTTCTAGTTCAGTTCTAGTTCTAGTTCTAGTTCAGTTCTAGTTCAGTTCTAGTTCAGTTCTAGTTCAGTTCTAGTTCAGTTCTAGTTCAGTTCTAGTTCAGTTCTAGTTCAGTTCTAGTTCAGTTCTAGTTCAGTTCTAGTTCAGTTCTAGTTCAGTTCTAGTTCAGTTCTAGTTCAGATCTAGTTCAGTTCTAGTTCAGTTCTAGTTCAGTTCCAGTTCAGTTCTAGTTCAGTTCTAGTTCAGTTCTAGTTCAGTTCTAGTTCAATTCGAGTTTAGTTCTAGTTTAGTTCTAGTTTAGTTCTAGTTAAGTTCTAGTTCTTTTCTAGTTCTTTTCTAGTTCATTTCTAGTTCATTTCTAGTTCAGTTCTAGTTCAGTTCTAGTTCAATTCTAGTTCAGTTCTAGTTCAGTTCTAATTCAGTTCTAGTTCAGTTCTAGTTCAGTTCTAGAAGTTCTAGTTCAGTTCTAGTTCAGTTCTAGTTCAGTTCTAGTTCAGTTCTAGTTCAGTTCTAGTTCAGTTCTAGTTCAGTTCTAGTTCAGTTCTAGTTCAGTTCTAGTTCAGTTCTAGTTCAGTTCTAGTTCAGTTCTAGTTCAGTTCTAGTTCAGTTCTAGTTCAGTTCTAGTTCAGTTCTAGTTCAGTTTAAGTTAGTTCTACTTCAGTTCTAATTAATTTTAATTAAAACAAAAACTCTTTTACTAATAACACTATCAATCTCTCATCTACTCTTTTTAGGTATGGATCTGGTCAACGCATGCCCGCACAACAGACCTACGAGGCACCCGCCTGTGTTCAAAATGCCATGATGACAAAAGACAAAAAACCCTTTACCTACACACCCGGTGGCATTGATCTCTCGCAAATCAAATCGGAACGTATGGCTAAACGTCTGGCACGCAACGCACAAGCCGAAGGTGCCACCGGTGCCCAACAACATAATCGTCCCACTCAACCACAGTCACCCGGCGGACAGGCCTCTAGTCCCAATGCGGCCGCCTCTATGGGCGCTGCTGCCATGGGTATGCCGTTTCAGGTATTACCACCACCACCACCGCCAGCACCCGGTAAGAATTTTAATGGTGGCAGTGCACCAGCACCACCCCCACCACCACCATCCTCTTCCAATTTTTCCAATACAGGCACATTAGCACCACCCACCAATGGTGGTGGTGCTGGTGCTGGACGTGGTAGCGCACCCAATTCACCCAGTATGCCACGTAAATCACCAACACCACAACGTTTTGAACCACCACCAATGGGCTTTCGTCCAGAAATTAAAATTCCTCCAAATCCGATGGCGGCTTTGCGTAAAGTACCACCACCGGTGGAGAAGAATACCTTCTGGAAGGATGAATACGTTAAAGAGCGTTCGAAAAGTCCTATGGTGGAAGTGCCCAACAATAATGGCAGCCATAGCAATAATACAGAACACAACGACAGCGTTAACAGTGCTAGTAGCTCACCGCAAACGACCAATGCCACTAATAATGGTACTGCAACTATGAACAACGATAATATTGATGGTGAGAGCTGGGTTCCTCGAAAGGACTCACTTAAAGAGCAATATAATTAAAGCTTTACAATTTTGTTTATTACATTTTTTATCTATTTTATTTATAATTACTATCTTTTTTTAATTAATGGTTATGGTTGTCGTCTAGGCTTAAGATTAACTATCATCATATTTGAAAAGGGATTAAAGGAAATTTATAACTTATTGCTAACAAAAGTTTTATAAACTTTGTTTAGCAGACTACAAAGTTTAAGTGAACGAAAGAGAACAATTTCCTTGGGAACAGGTTTTAAACCCGGCTTTCAGCATAGTTTAACCTTAAACCAAAGTTTTCAATTTTAAACCTTAACTTTCATTACATTATTTTCTACAATTCCTTAAACTTTATTTAAACTTCGTTTAACAAACTACTCTCAAACTGCATATTTATCACTGACTGCTCTTTATCCATTACTTCATATTTTCTTAGCATTACATCCGACAACTATTATCATCATTACTTATTTAACGCTTTATATTTATTTAAGCTTTAAACTACACTTAACTGGTGAAGGCGCTTTTAAACCACGTACAAATAAACTACATCTTCATTATTTATCCTAAATATCCCATCAAAAACCTAATACTAACTTCCTCAACTCTTGTTAAAGATTTTCCAGATACTAATCCTGCTTAAAAGGATGCTTTTTTATCGAATTTCAAGGAGTAAATCTAAACATATTTATATCAGTTTAACAGATCTTAAGAATTATATTCTACATAGATCAGAGTATATAGACCCATAGGTCTTCATATTTAAACGTAGTTCCCACTTGAATTTCGGGAATTATGTGAAACATTTGATTGCAGATTTTTCACACAATTTCAAAACTTATAAGAATTTTGCTATTGAATTCTATTCCATACAGATCATAGTATATAGACCCGGACGTATTACACCCATAGGTCTTCAAATTTAATCGTAGTACCCATTTGAACTTCGGGAATTATACCAAACACTTATTTGCAGGATTTTCACACAAATTGTTAAACAATTTCAAAAATTTTAAGAATTTCAATTTAGATTTCTATTCCTTAAGGGTAGATCTTCAAATTTAATCGTAGCTCCCACTTGAACTTCGATCATTTTGCAAACATATGACTAAAGGTTTTTTTTAAACAATTTGTTATAGAATTTCAAATCTTTTAAGAATTTCACTTTAGAATTCTATTCCAAACAGATCAGAATATATTCAAAAGTATTACACCCATATATCTTCAAATTTATTCGTAGCTCCCATTTGAACTTCGGGAATTAAGCCAAAGATTTGTTTGCAGGGTTTTAACACAAATTGTTAAAAAATTTCAAAAATTTTACGAATTTTTCTTTAGAGTTCTATTCCTTAAGGATCAGAGTATATAGTTCCAAGAGTATTACCTACATAGGTATTCTAATATAAATGTAGCTCCCACTTGAACTTCGGGAATTAAGGCAATCATTTGTTTGCAGATTTTTACGCTAAACATTTGTTGGAAAATTTCATTCACTACAGATCAGAGAATAATGTTTAACAAGTATTAGGTGTTTAGGCATACAAAATCCAGCACTTACTCCTTGAAATGATCCGAAAACATCTAATGTTTGAATCATAATTTTTGGACAATTACATTAATTTCTTTTTATTCCATAACAAATTTCTAGGTTTTAAGAAAACGATGCCCACTACGACTACGAATAACAATGGATTACAACAAAATCAAACGAACAATAATTATACGAATTATCAACCGCAACAACAACAACAATTATACACGCCACCAACTCCAAATAACCAACAACAGCAACAATCTCCCATAAAACCCCTACAACAATCACCACAATATAGTGGTGTTACACAACAATCACCACAACTATCTTCATCACCCTTACAAACTACACAAATGACACAACAACAACAATCATCACCACAACAAACATCTAGACCCGAATTTCGTAGTGTGGCAGCACCCACATCACCAGCTGTCAATATTTATACTAGACAAACTGATAGTCCCCGTACAGCAGAAAATGCTACACCTCCACGAGCTACTGAAAGTCCTTTCAAATTTGCTCAACAGCAGCAACAGCAAAGAGCTCCTCCAGCTGTTTCTCCTTTGGCACAGCAATCTACACCTTCAACAGCTTCATCGGGAGCTTCAGTTTCACCCAATAACCAGGCACAAACAGTACCATGGCGCACTCAACGTAGTCAACCCCAACAACAACAACAGGCTCCAGCAGCAGTAGTAGCTCAGTCGCATCCTCAGCCTATTTATAATAATGTGCAAGCTCATTCACAACCACAACAACAGCAAAGAACTCCTGATTTTTCAACTCAACAATCGGCTTATCAAGGTCCTAAACCGGTAAGTAATATCAACAACTTTAAGGGGCTCGGCTCAAGAATTCTTTCCTCATACAAATGTTAAATATTTCAAATATTTACAACTACAAATAATTTTACATAATACCCACCCACTTAATAAAAACAAATACAATGTTTTTATAATTCACTCACGTTCCTCACAGTATTTTAATTAAATAAATTTTATTTTTTTTTACAAAACTATTCTATAGACCAATATTGGCTCTCTGTACATTGCACCATTGGCACCACCCACAGAGCCACAAGCTCAACACATTGTACGTCAACAAATGCAGCAGCAACAACAACGTGACTCACCCATGCGTCAAATGCCAGCACAACAGCAACAACCTACTGGCCCTGGCGCCTCTAACCAACAATTACGTTGGATGAGTACCCAACCATTGGCTAAAGAACAACCAGCCTGGGCACGCCCCGAAGAAAATGGTAATGTGGTGCCTTCATCATTGAATCGTATTAAGTCACCACCACCATCAGCTCAACCTCAAAGCATGTATCAACAGCAGCCCTTAAACTCGGGTAATAATGGTTTTATGCCTCAAGCGGCACCCCAAAACTTTGGTGCTCAACCAATGAATACCACAGGTTTGCGTTTGCAAATCAATTCACCAGTCAATCTAAACAATAGTAGTCAAAATGGACCCAAGGTAAAGTAATTAAAAAGAAGGAAAATAGTTTCTGAAATTACATAATTTTTTTATTTATTTAGGAACGCATCATACCCATACAATTGGAGCAAACTCCCACTTATACTCCAGCTCAGCCCAGCTTTAATCAGGCACAACAACAACAACAACACTTTGGAGCAGGTGGTATGCGTAAGTTATTTAACGAAAAATGAGTTATAATATAAGTTTTCTAAAAAAATCTTATAAAAGCTTTTCTATAAAAACTTATCTAAAAGCTTTTTACAAAACATAGAAGCCCTTTACTAAGCATAGAAGCCTTTTACAAAAGCATACAAGCTTTTCAAAAAGCATAAAAGCTTTTTACAAATATATAAAAGCTTTCTTTTAAAAGCTTTTATAGAAAAGCTTTCTAGTCATTCTATTAAAGTTTTTCTCTTATAGCTGTTCCTGTAAAATCTTAAAAGCTTTTATATAAAAGTTATAGAAAAGCTTTAAAATCTTCCTATCTGACCCAAAAATGGTTTTGTATAAAAACTTTTTCTAAAAAATTTAAAACTTTTCTATAAAAACATAATAGCTTTTCTGTAAAAGTTGAACTTTTCTATAGAAAAGTTGTTCACTTTGTGATGAACTTTTCTGTAGTAAAGTTATTATTCACATTGTGATGAACTTTTCTATAGAAAAGTTGTTCACATTGTGATGAACTTTTCTGTAGTAAAGTTATTATTCACATTGTGATGAACTTTTCTATAGAAAAGATGTTCACATTGTGATGAACTTTTCTATAGAAAAGTTGTTCACATTGTGATGAACTTTTCTATAGAAAAGTTGTTCACATTGTGATGAACTTTTCTATAGAAAAGTTGTTCACATTGTGATGAACTTTTCTATAGAAAAGTTGTTCACATTGTGATGAACTTTTCTATAGAAAAGTTGTTCACATTGTGATGAACTTTTCTATAGAAAAGTTTTTCAACTGTTATATAGAAAAGCTGTTCACATTGTGTTTAACTTTTCTATAGAAAAGTTGTTCATATTGTGATGAACTTTGTCATAGAAAAGTTGTTCACATTGTGATGAACTTTTCCATAGAAAAGTGGTTCACATTATGATGAATTTTTCTATAGAAATTCATCACAACTTAAAACTAATAATACATTTTTCCTTCCTCTTTTTTTCAGCCCCTGCTCCCGGTTATGTTGTACGTACACCCAATCAATTCGTAGATCAGGGTTACAACAATTTTGGCCAGCAGCAACAACAACAACAATCACAACCCCAACGTGTAATGTCACCAACATTGCAACAATTGAATGCACCACGTATGGTGCAACAAACTCAAAATAATGTAGCAACGGGCAATAAAACACATATAATACCAATTGCTTTGGAAAATAATGACGGTACTCGGGGACCCATTTCAAAGACACCCATCGTCATACAAAAGTAAGTTGAAAAGAAATTATTTTATAAGTGAGATATTAAAGTAAAGCTTTGTTGAATATTTATTTTTCTCTCTTAAATTTAACCATTTAAAAAAGTTAAAAGCTTTTTTTCTTCTTCTTTAAACTTTTACTAATAAAGCTTTTTCTCTCTATTTATTCTTTTGCTGTATGTATTTATAATTGTATATGCTTTAAAACCCCCTCCAAAAAAAATAAATAAAACCAAAATCAATTGAAAATTGTTTTTGTATGAAAATAAAGTGGGGATTACAATCTAGTAGTATATGACTGTCCACTAGAGGCTGAGATCAGATTTAGAAAAAATCGACTCAGGTAGCTTTCTTAAAACCCCAAAACCCAACAACGAAATCCTTTTCAACTTCCCTGTATGTGTGTGTGTGTTAATGTTAGTTAGAAGTTAGTTTATATGTTATGTGTCTTTTAACTTAGTTATTCATGAATTTATAAAGACATTTAGATTTGTAACGTTTTTGTTAAAAAAAGCTTTCACAGGTTTTCATTTATGTTCTAAACTATTACTAAAGTTTTCATTATTTTATATTAAATGTACTGATGTGTGCCTTATTAAAAAAAACTATTAATTGGTTTAAAAATAATCTTTACAAATCTTTTATTAACCTTTACTACTTTTTGGCTTCTTAAAAAAAAAACTCTAATATCTCATTTTTATTTATTCATCTCGAAAAAAATAAACAACCACTACCACACCCACATCACAACATCATCAATCACATATAATTTTAGTGATCAACGTACACCACCAGTACAATCGAAATCTTTTAGAATTTTACAAAAAATCACAGATACTATCGATGATGGCAGTAATGATGATAATGCAAACCAACAACAACAACAGCAGCAGCAACAACAGTCGGTTGAACCACAATTGCAGCGTCCAACATTTGCACGTCAAATGAGCGCTCAACAGGCCCGTCATAGTCCCACAGTCGAACAAATGAGACGTATGCAAATTGGACACGAACAAGGTAAGCATCGCTAGGAAGACGCACAACTAGATGACAGACAAAGGAGTGCGTAGAATGAAAGAGTAAGAGAGAGATAGGTAAGAATCTCTGGAACAGATTTTGTAGTCTGGATATAGAGTATCAGTAGGGCAGAGAGTAGGATTATGTGTGAGGTAAAAAGCTTTAAGTTTCAAATCAAGAAAAAACTAAGAAGATGAAGAATGAATAAGAATTTTAATATAAAACCTTTACTTAAAAGCTTTTAAAAAAGCTTTTTCAAATACTTTTAAAGTATTTGTTTAAAAAAGTAAAAAAAAAAACGTTTATTTAAAAAAAAGGAAAAGCTTTCTAATAAAAGCTTAACATATAAAGAATAAATAATGCTTTTAATATAACATAAAAGTTTTTTTCTGAAAGATTAGAGCTTTTTCACAAAATGTTGTTATTTTTTTCGAAATCCTTTATTAAAAATTTATTTAATTTTTATAAAAACATAAAAGCTTTTTATAAAAACGTAAAAGCTTTTTATATAATTAAAAGAAAACTTCAGTTTTCTAAAGAAAGGAGAAGCTTTTTAATAAAAGCTTAACACATGAAGCATGAATAAGGCTTCTAATATAACTAAAAAGTTCTTTCTTGAAAACTTTTTTTACAGATTTAAAACTTTTTATAAAAAGAAAAAAATTGTGAAAGCTTTTAATAAAAGTTCTAACTTTAAAGCTTTTTATTAAAAATTAAAAAAATTTTCCATAAAAGCTTTTACAAAGCATTTTATTAAAGTTTTAAAACTTTTCTTTTATAAAAAACTAAAAAGCTTTTTATAAACAGATAAAAAGCTTTTTATAATATGTTAAAAACAATTGTTTGAAGCCTTTTTAAAGCTAAACAAGATTTTTATAAAACCATTAAACCCAAAAGTGTTTAATATTATCTAAACAAAGCTTTCAAAATTCTATTACAAAAGCTTAAAAAGTGTAAAAAAACCTTTTATAAATATGTTAAAGAGCTTTTTGTAAAGGTTTAGGAAGATACGGATTAAGCTTTTTAAGAGTTAATAAGATTTTTATAAAAGCATAAAGAGATTCTTAGAAAAACTAAAAAATCTTAAAAAGAAAACTTAAAAAGCTTTTTAGAAAAAACGTCAAGAGCTTTTTAGAAATTAAAAAGAGCTTTTTAAAAACACTTAAAGAGCTTTCTCTTAATGCCGAAAAGGCTTTCTCTAAATACTTAAAAAAGAAATTGATATTAATTACAAAAGCTTTATAATAATTTCTAAGTCTTCAAAAGCTTTTTAAATAAAGTTTAAATGTTATACTAATAGAGCTTATTTATAATGACTCCTTAAAAGCTCTTTAATAAAAACTTAAAGATCTTTAAGTAAAAGCTTTTCCAATAAAAGCTTTTAATCAGAATTTGAAAATTTAAAGCTTTTTTTTTAATTCAAAACTTTTACTTTCAATCTAGGTTTGCGAAAATTTAGTTGTTTCTAGGACAAAGGAACATTTAATTTATTTACATTAAGCTTTTGATAAAAGTAAGCTTAAAAGCTTACTATGCCAGTTTCTTAAGGACATATTAAAACTCATTAAATTTCATTTGACTTTTTTTCTTTTTACTCTAATGTGTTTTGTCTACGTTTTGACTTGATTTTTTTTTTTTTGTATTCATTATAATAAGCTTTGAAAAGCTTATGGCTGGTTATGGAGTTTAACTCATTTTAATATTAATTTACTAAAAATAAAATAAACAATATTAATAATGATTAACTTAAACTTAAAAAATAACCAGGACTAAACTGATAAGATAAAAAATTTTCTAAGAGAAAAATTTAAAAGAAAATATTAATTAAATTTACTCTCTTTCTCTCTTTTTTTGTTTCTCATTTTAGGTAACTACTCAGCACCAACAACGCCTTCTGCTCTTAAATATAATCAACAACGCTCGTTTTATGGTAAAAGCTTAAAAAAAAGCTTTTTTTCTTTTGTTTTAATGAAATTAGTTTTACTTTTGTTTAAAGAGAAAATTTTATTCTAACAAACTTTTTACTCTCTTTTTGTTTTTGTTTGCAAAGATAACTCTCAACAATATATACCACCCAGTGAACAACAAATAACCGAACCGAAAAAATATACCGGTAGCGCTATACCAAGTCGATCATTTAAAATCTTACAGGCCATGACACAACCAGAAAATGCTGGTAAGTTTTCTTTTTTTTTTCATACAACTTTTAAAAGCTTTTCTTTTATTTAGTTTTAGTTTTATTTTTATTGAAATCATTTAAAAATCATCTTTAGTATTTTAGGTTTATTTAACTTTATTACAACATTTTCTAACCTCAAAAAGAAATTCATTCAACATTTGTAAATATCATTATTTCATTTGATCTTCTTTTTTTTAAATTCTTACAATTTCTCACAAACATTTATACATTTGACTCATCTGCATTTGAAATATAAATATTTTTTTTCAAATTAATTTAATTACTGTATAGGAGAGTATATGTGAGAAAAGTCAGAGAGAGAGACAGTGAAAATTTCACCTTTTTTTAAATAGTTTTAAAATTAATTGCAACTTTTTTTCTTACTTTTAAATGATAACTGATTTTTGTTTATTAAAAATAAATATTTTGTTTATAATTTTTTTTAAGTTTGCTGTTTCTTTTTTTTAATTATTAAATTTTTTTTCTTTTTTATAGTTTAAGTTTATTAAGATCGTTTTTGTTAATCTTAAGATCATGCCAATGAACATTTAATTAATCCATTTGGGAGAATTTTTTTTTAATTTTAATGCACGTTAATGTTTTTTACTAAAAATAAATTATTTTTATATTGAACTTGAATTGAAGATATTTGCTAAAGATCTGATCAGATTAAAGACTAGAAGATATAAACCAAACTATTTTTCAGAGTATAAACTGGACTATAGTCCACTCCATAGTCCAGTCAATTGACTATACTTTAGACTTAAACAAAAAATCTAGACTAAAGACAAGATTATACTCGAGACTATTGACAGGACTTTATTTCAGACTTTAACTCAGAGACTATAGGCCAGACTATAGACGAGACTGCAAACAAGATTCTAGCTCTGATTACAGGCAAGATTATAGTCAAGACTATAGAAAGGACTATATTCCAGACAGGACTATAGGTCTGACTATAGACAAGACTGCACCCTATAGAAAAGGATATAGAACAAACTTGCTATTGTCAAGACTATAGGCCACGACTACAACTCATACTTTAGACAAGACTATAGTCCAGACAATAGTCCAAACTATAGACAAGGCTAAAGTCCAGACTATAGACAAGACTATATGGCAGACTATAGACAAGACTATATGGCAGACTATAGACAAGACTATAGTCCAGAATATAGACAAGACTATAGTAGTCCAGACTATAGACAAGACTATAGTCCAGACTATTGACAAGACTATAGTCCAGACTATAGACATTACCATAGTCCAGACTATAGACAATACTATAGTCCAGACTATAGTCTAGACTACAGACAAGACTATAGTCCAGACTATAGACAAGACTATAGCCCAGAATATAGACAAGTCTATAGACTACACTATAGTCCAGACTATAGACAATACCATAGTCCAGACTATAGACAATACTATAGTCCAGACTATAGACAATACTATAGTCCAGACTATAGACAATACTATAGTCCAGACTATAGTCCAGACTATAGTCAAGACTATAGTCCAGACTTTAGACTAGACTATAGTCCAGACTATAGACAAGACTATAGTCCAGACTATAGACAAGACTATAGTCCAGACTATAGACAAGACTATAGTCCAGACTATAGACAAGACTATAGTCCAGACTATAGACAAGACTATAGTCCAGACTATAGACAGTACCATAGTCCAGACTATAGACAATACTATAGTCCAGACTATAGACAATACTATAGTCCAGACTATAGACAATACTATAGTCCAGACTATAGACAATACTATAGTCCAGACTATAGACAGTACTATAGTCCAGACTATAAACAAGACTATTGACAAGACTATAGTCCAGAATATAGACAAGACTATATACTGCACTATAGTCCAGACTATAGACAAAACTATAGTCCAGACTATAGATAAGACTATAGTCCAGAATATAGACAAGACTATAGTCCAGTCTATAGACAAGACTATAGTCCAGACTTTAGACAAGACTATATATAGTCCAGACTTTAGACAAGACTATAGTCCAGACTACAGACAAGACTACAGTCCAGACTATAGACATGATTACAGCCCAGACTATAGAAAAGACTTAGATAAGACAACAGTTTAGTCCTTAGATAAGAATACAGACAAGACTTTAGGCCAAACTATAGACAAGACTATAGTTCAGGCTATAGACAGGACTATAGACTAAGCTATACTCCAGACTATATATAAGAGATAATATTATATTCCAGGATATGGGCAAGATACAAAACAACAGCCCAGTCTATAGGCAAAAGTTTAGACACGATCTTAGTCCAGACTAAAGACATGGTTGCAGTCCACACTATTGAAGAGACAATAGTTCAGACTATAGCTCAAACTTTAAACAAGACAGAAAACAAGTCCAGACTAAATACAAAACTATAGTCCAGACTATGCTGTAGTACAGACTATAGATCTGAATTAAGTCTATACTATTCATATACATAATTACAATTTTGTAAGATTCTACTCAATAGAAAGCTTTTAACCTTCAAAAGCTTTCGAACTCCCAATTTGAAAAGAAAAAAAATGAATCTTAAAAAAAATTCTTGGGAAAAAAAATTATCCAAAATGGATTAATATCGCACACACTTACATACAACGTGCTTTTTTCACAATTACTTTCAACATCAACAATTCAAAAGCCAGCACCAGCGTCATCAACACCACCCACCCCAAACAACTTCACTTCCTCACACTACATTGAAACATATTCGAAATTTCACATAAATCGAAATCGGTATTTTTGTGTTGTATGTCAAAAAAATTTTGTTGTACTTCATATGTTTTTAATTCATCAAAACAAAAATTTATTTCATTATCTTTGTTTTTTTTTTTTTCTCTTTTTCCTTTATATTTTTATATATTGTCCCAAAATGCACGATGATCACAAAATAAAAATTGTAATTGCAAAAAAAAAAAAAAAAAAACTCATGTAGACGAACAGGAAAATTGTGAAAATAATAACGAAATGAACGAAATTGTATCAAAACCTGAAAGTAATAGACATTCATATGCTTCCACTTCATCTACGGCTGAGCCGGTATCATCATGTTCATCTACTTCCATAAGTTCAGAATTGGCTTTCTCATCTTCACCCTCACCCACACCACCACCATCACAACCTTTATCTTATCCCCCTTATCCATATCCCTATGGTTATCCCTGGTATCCACCACCACCACCCCCAACTCATATGCCTGGTCAGAATGGTGAGAGTGGTGTGCCTACTAATTGGCATTATCCTTATCCAATGCATTCGGCCACACCACCTCCACAACCCATGTCGTCAGCAGGCGAACAATCTAATCCTCCTACACATTATCCACCTTATGCCTATTATTATCCCTACTATCCCCCACCACCACACATGTCACCATATGCTCTCCCATCAAATCGTAATAGTTCTACAGAACCTTCTTCCGAATATGATTTACAAAATATGTATCCTTCTTACATGCCTCCCCCACCTCCATATTTAGCTTATCCTTATCCCGTAGCTCCTAGTTATAGCCATAGTTCAAGTTCTAGTAGGGCCAGCAGTGTATTGCCTGATATTATTATAACACCCAGTACCGATGATGTACCCTCTCAGGTCATAATGAAACATCATATTAAAGTAGAAAAAGAACCACGTAAACAGAGGGAAGGGTCCATAGAAATTGAAGATGTTACTTCACTCAAGTCAAATCCTCCTCCCAAGGGTACTGTTGTCGATATTTTAACGCAACATTTACAGAACATGTCCAAGGGCATAGAGAATAATTTGAATAGCAAACGTCAAGCTAAGAAATCGTATAAAAAGAATATCGAACAGAAATCTCCAGAAGATAATACATCACCAGTACAAATTACCATGGCGACAGAATCAGAGAAGGATTCTGAAACCGAAACTTCAGATTCGGATATAACACCTAAGCAAATGGATAAAAAGGGGCCGGTTCCTCTGAAATCTATAAGATCGGTGAATAATATACAAATATATAATGGAAAGAAAATCCAACAAGGCGAAGAAGATTCTAGTTCAGAATCTGAATCGGATGATGATGATGAAACAACAGCCGATGGTGAAAGTGATATCTTTGATGAAGAGGAAGATGAAGAAGAAACTCATGAACATCAGCATGATTTTGAATTAGAAGAGCACATAGAGCAAGAATCGGAAACATCTGACAGTGAAGGATTCATAATCGATGATAATCTTAGTGTGATCTATGAGGAAGAGAGTGAAATGGAAAAGAGTAGTGACATGGCAAAGACAGTGATACGAGGCGATAGATCAACACAAAGCGATGATTTATCTCTAGACAAAGATGATCCTCCCGATGAATTGCCACGACAAATCGAGGAAAATGATGAAGAAGATTCTACCTCGGTTACCGTAAGATTGCCTTTGAAATTCTCCTTTAGCAGCTCTAAAGATGCCGATAATATTGCCACCGTAGAGGTGGGCAAATCCCAAATAGAGGAAAAAAGAAATAGTATTTCTTTGGCTGAAAAACGCAATTCCTTTAGTGTGGCTACGCTTAAAAGTGATTCCGAAGACAATGATTATGATGATTGTGATGTCAGTGTTACCATTTCTTTAACACAATCTTCCAAATCTAATTCATTGGAAGCTAAAGTTGAAAATAAAAATAAGGCTGAACTATATCCCATAGAAGATATGTCTCTTCCCGAAGAAGCTTTGCAAAAGATTGAATCAAGTCAGGAAGATGTTTCGGTTTCCTTGTCTCTAAATATGCGCAATAAATTTGCCCCAGAAACCATAAATGGTGGCTTAACCAATAATATAGCTTTAGTTAAGGAAACTAAGCCTGTAACTGTACCTACACCAACTGTAGTAGCAGCAGCAGCTAACAATGCTGGTTCACCTGAAGAAATGGATTTCTTTGCCACATTAATGGCTACCAAAATGCAGGCTCAAAAGATTAAGGAACAGTCAGCTAGTTATTGGGGTAAATCAACGGAATCTAAGGAGGAAACAGCTAAGGAATCTGACAAGCAGGAAATTCAAGAAAACAAGGAAAAAGAGCAAACTTCCTTAGAGAGCAAGGAAACTAAAGTGAATTTCTGGAGTAATTACTCCGAAACTAAGGAGGAAACAGCCAAGGAAACTCAAAAGCAGGAAATTCTAAAGGAAGACAAATCAGAAAGTATAGAACAAGAGCAAACTTCTTTAGAAAGTAAAGAAAGCAAAATGAATTTCTGGTCTAAATACTCCCAGAAAACAAAAGAGGAAACTTCAGTGGAAACCAAGCAGGAAGAAACAAAAACATTCATACAATCTAAAGCATCTACAAACTCCAGCAGTATGGAAATGGAAAACAAAACAAACGAAGAATCCTCCAAGAGTCAAGAAGAGATTAAAAAGCCGAAATTTAGTTTCTGGGATCGTTGTTCGTCGATACCTAAAGAGGAGAAGAAGGAAGTTAAGGAAACTAAAGCAGGTTTAGATTCTAACTTCTGGGAACGCTATTCTAAATCCACACAACAAAGCGAAAAAACAGAAACACAAATTGAAGTCCAAACATCTCAAGAAAGTTCTTCTATAGCATCACAAGAGAAGAATGAAATAACAACAGCAGTGGAAACTAAAGAACCTACATTCTGGGAACGTTATTCCAAACCAATAGAACATATTGAAGCTACAGAAACTAAAAGCCAAATCGAAGACTCTAAACCAGAAGAAATTGAGGATATTTGGGCTCAACGTGATGAAGATGCTGAGGTAAGGAAACCATCCTTTACATTCTGGAATAAACACACAAATACGGAACTTAATGAAAGCTCTTCGATTGCGCAAACCACCGAAGAGGTAGTGGATATTTGGGCTGATCGTGTTGAAGATTTGCCACCCATTAAACCCACAGTAAGCAAACTTAAATCATTAGAATCGGCTAAGAACTCCTTCTGGTCTAGTGTATCTGAAGCCAATAAAACCGTAGAGCCCGCAAAACCTATACCAGAACCAGAATGTATTACTATAGTTGAATTTAATTTAACGGTACTCAGATCATTTGTAAAGGAAGTTCCACAACCACAAATAGCTTCTGTACATTATGAGGAGGAAAACGTAGAAGAAATCCCAGTTGAAGAGCCAGAAGAAACTGAAGAAATAGATTTTTGGGCTCAAATTGAACCAGCACGTAAATCGCCAGAACCAAAGATCATTGTTAAAGAACCCGCTTATTACAATAGCTTCACAGAACAGCAGCAAACACCAACTTATATCAACTCATTTGGAGAGCAGGAATGTAGTATGTATAATGATGATAATATACCCACTACAGCTGATCACTTTGATCCTCTTAAGTATCCAGAAGAACCGCGAGAAGTTGATACTGATGAAGAAATTGATTTCTGGGCAGAGATCGAAGCCAAACACCAAAGAGAGGACAATGATGATGATGTTACCTTCCATAAATCTGCCTCATTTTGGGCTTCACGCGAACGTCATAATTCAGTGGACGAGACACCTTATAAACCAGTTTTACCTAAAGCTTTTCATGCCAAACTACCCGATGAGCCTCCATCAGCGGATATCAATATTTGGGAAGCTTTAGAGGCTCACAAAGGCGAAGAGCCAGTAATTATAGATCCAGCTGTAGAAGAAGACAAGGCTTTGGTTCAGGAATATGATGAAATGGCACAACAGGAAGTCCCCGAAGTAACAGAAGAAGAGCATAATGATGATGCCATATCAGTTCACGAAGCAGTTGTGGCTACAGTGTGGTGTCCACCGGCACAAATAAATCAAGTAGAAGAAACGGAAATCGCTGAACAACCTGAAGTTGACATCTGGCCTCCACCACCCACAGAACAAGAAATGTCACAGGCAATGGAAGAAGTTAAAACAGAACGAGATGAATTGGAGATTAAGCGTAATAATTACAGAAAGGCCATGGCCTTCTTTACCACCTCCATAGATGAAAATAAAGAACAAAGTGTGGAACGTTATGAGCGCACCAGTAGGATTAACTCACAACGTTCATCCTGTATTGAAGAAGAAAATGAAAAATGGGATTGGGATGCTGTAAGTGAAGCTCTGCAACAGGATAGTGGAGAACAGAAAGCGGAAACAATAGTGGAAACTGTGGCAGCACCAATTCCAGAAACTTTAGCTAAAGAACAAACTCCACAAGTAATACCAGAAGCTACAGCTATCAAGGAAGAAACACCTTTGCCAGAGGTATATGTTGAGCCCACATTGAAACGTTTGTCTAATGGTTTGCCCGATTTGGAGGTTAATAAATTTAATGAGGAAAGAAAAATCTCGGTAAAAGCACGCATTTCAGCTTTCGAAAGTGGTTCTGTTGAACAGACTTCAGATTCACGCAGAAATTCTATTAAAAATCAATCACTCTCAGTGGAAAGTTATACTAGACAAAGTTCTTTATCACGCAACAGCAGTACCCAGCGATCGGAATCCGAAATGGATGAAGATGATTCGGGTGTTACCGATATGAATAAACAACTTTCGGAAACCGATACAGAATCAGAAAGTTTCCCTGAATTACGCAAAATGTCTTCATATCAAAGAGCTGCCACACATTCAAGATTGTTTAAACTTTTGCAAGATGATCCTGAAGTAGCGGAAGCCAATGAGAATGCCGATGAATTCCAATTTAAACCCAGTCGCAGGAAGATTATACATAATGTTAGTATTACGCGTAAACAAAATCCCAAAGCCTTGGCGGAGGCTGAAACCATGACCCAAAGAAGAGAACGCTTATCTTTACCTTTGCGTAAAAACACCAGCATAGATGCTGATAATCCCTCAACACCCAATAGTCCCGCCTCACCCATAATGGGCCACTCGGCCAACAAATCGTCGGTGGTTAGTGATAAATTGGTCAGTGAATTGGTGCAAAGTTTATTGCTCAAAAGTGACAGCACACATTTTAAAAAATTACCCATGGAAAAGCTGCAGGCAGCTGCCAAAAGAGTTTTAGAAGAGGAACTGGATTCCTTGGAGAATACCTCGGTGGACTCTACACCGGCCATGACACCTAACGATATGAAAAAAGATAAATCATATGCCGATTATTATAATACTTGGTCGGATGCTCAGGGCTCAGAGGAAATTGTGCCCTCAAAATCTTTTAGGGCCCTGCAAGATTCACGACGCAGTCCCTGGACAGCCAGATGTCCCAGAGTATTAGGTTCAAAACCCATAAATTTGGCTAGAGTAACAGAATCACCGGAAATTTCTATGCGTACCAGCAAAAGTCCCGAATGTTTTAGACAGTCGCGAGAAAGTTCTATAGGCAAGTGGAAAAAATCATAGTTTAGGTCTAAAGGGGTACAAGAAATAAGAAAATTTGGGGCTCTCAGAAAAACACAGTTGGTATTACAACTTAATTAAGATACAGGGGAAAAGTAGAATATAAGTTTAGATTTTACTGCCATTTACGTATATTTTAATTGACAACACACAGTTCAAACTTCTAGTCGTAGTGCTCGAACGAAAGCAACGAATTTTTTCAGGAAAGGAAATCGAAAGATGAACTTAAAGAAACACAAAAAAAAAACAAGCATTATGATCTTAAAACAGTTCCTAGAACTAGGACTATGTTCGAATTTTTGCATTTTTTTTAATTGAATCAAATTCAAACTTAAAGTTAAGCTACATGTCGCACAAATCGCATCAATCATCATCCTCACCTCATAACATTTAACATATGTATATTTACCAGGCTATGATCAATCAATTGTCGTTCATTGTTTCGTTAAATAAATAAAAAAATTAAACATTTCCACAAAACAATTCGTTTGTTACCTTCAAAAATAAATGTAAAAATTATGACGCACCACCACTACCTCCACCACCAAAAACAAAAAAATAATAATCTCTCACATTTTAATTTGTGTAAATTCCTCCAAAATATAAAAAATAAATCAGTCAATCAAATTTCTAAAATCAAAAAAACCATGTTCAAAAATTCTAAGGTACATATAAAAATTAATTATATTAATTAAAACATTTATCAAAATTCTATTTCATTTAATACGTTTTTCTTTTTCGTTTTTAATTACAAAAAAAAAACAATACTTATTGTAATTGCATTTTGTTTTATTATTATTTAAATTAATCAATTGCCAGCTTTCTTGTAGCTAAATAAATTATTAAATGTTTTTTATTTTTATTATTTAAAACTTAAAATATTTGCGATAAAATATTGAAAATGTCAAGACTTTTATTAAAGTTTTTAAAGACATCATTCGTTCCTGAGCGCCACTACAAATTTGTTATTCCACAGTTTGTAATTTCGATATTATCTATGCCCAATTCATTAGGTAATGAATAGATCGATAAGATCAGATGGTAGGTCCTTTTTCCTTTTACACTTATGTAGATTATTTTTTCATCTTCCTCTCAGATTTCGTAGAGCTCTCTCTCTCATTAAGCTATTCGAGCAAATAGTTTTTTTTTTCTAATTTCTACTTTTTCGCATCCTTTTTCCATTTACTCTTATGGAGATTATTTTTTATCTTTCTCTCAGATTTCGTAGAGCTCTCCCTCATTAAGCTATTCGAGCAAATAGTTTTTTCTAATTTCTAGTTTTTGCCTTAAACCTTCCGCGCACAAAACTAAACCGCCGGACTTTTAATGGATATGACGCCACCACACACTTTATTTTGACTTATAACGATAATTTTTTATGAAAATACTTATCATTCATTAAATTGAGTATTTTGCTTTGTGAGGAGCATTGATCATCTGTGTGATTAGTTTCTTTTGATATTTGTATCAAAGATCGATGAACTTTTTTCTTTTAACTTCTTTTTACATGTTACTGGGCCGTTAACGACTTTGGATCAGATATCGATGCACATTATTTCTTTTGATACTGGATCGTTATAGGCTTTAGATCAAAGATATTTCTCTTTATATATTTTTTTCATTATACAGGAATTTTATAATGTTTGGATCAAATAAAGATGTACATTCTCTTTTTCAAGTTCTCCTTACATAATACTGGACCGTTATAGATTTTGAATCGAAAATCAATGGACAATTTTTTTCTTTTTATTTCTGTTTACATGGCCCCGGAATGTTATAGTGTGGAAATGATGATCGATGGCCTTTTTTTCTTTTTACATAACTCGATTTAATTTTTAATAAAAATCTGATTTATTTTACTTTTTTCGATAATTTTTTTCTTTTTATTTCCTTTAATATGATTATGAAATGTTATAGTTTTTGGATTAAAGATCGATGAACTTGTTTCTTTTTGTACGATACTAGATTGTTATAGTTTGTGGATTGTAGATCGATGATCATGAACTTTTTTATACGGAATTGTTTTTTCTGTTCATTTCGTTTTACAGGATACGGGAATTTTATAGCTTTGGCATCAAAGGTCGTTGAGTTTATTACTTTTTATTTTCTTTTACACAAACTGGATTCGTTTTTATTTATCTTTTAACGTTTTTTCTCATTTACGTTATACTTTTTGAATGAAATATCAGTCGAAGATGTAGTACTTGATTCTAGAATGTTAATATTTTTAGGATCCTAAATCAATGGAAGGTTTCGTTTTACTGAATACAGGAATGTTATGCATCAAAGGTCGATGAACATTTTTCTTTTACACAAAAACTGAATTCGTTTTTTGATCTTTAAACGTTTCATTTTCTTTTTATTTCTCTTTAAGTGATACTTTTTGAATGGAATATCAGCCGAAGATTAAGTACTTGATACTGGAATGTTATTATTTTTAGGATCCAAGATCGATGAAATACTTTTTTCTTTTTACTGGAAACAGGAATGTTATAGTTTTGGCATTCAACTTTTTTCTTTTACACAAACTTTTGTTTTTTGATCTTTAAACATTTTTTCTTTTTATTTCTCTTTACGTGATACTTTTTATATGAAACATCAGCTGAAGATTTGTTACTTGATACTGGAATGTTATTATTTTAAGGATCCAAGATCGATGAAAAGTTTTTTCTTTTCTTCTTTTACTGGTTGCAGGTATATTATAGTTTTGAGGTCAAAGATCGATGAACTTTTTTATTTTACACAAATTGGATTTGGATTTTGATCTTTAAACGTTTTTTTTTTGGAATGGAATATCAGCCGAAGATTTAGTACTTGATACTGGAATGTTATTATTTTTTAAGATCCAAGATCGATGGAATGTTTTTTTCTTTTTATTTCTTTTTACAGAGTACGGAAATGTTCTTGTTTTGGGATCAAAGGTCACTGAACTTTATCCTTTTTTTTTACACAAACTTGTTCGTTTTTTATCTTTATTTTTTTTCTTTTTATTTCACTCTACGTGACACTTTTTAAATAGAATATCAGCCGTAGGTTTAGTGCTTGATACTGTTATTATTGTTAGAATCCAAGATTGATGGAATGTTTTTTTCTTTTCATTTCTTTTTACTGGATACAGGAATGTTATAGTTTTGGCATCAAAGGTCACTGAACTTTTTTCTTTTTATTTTCTTTTACACAAACTGGATTTGTTTAAAAAATCAATGAATTGTTATAGAGATTATATTTTTTTTACTTAACACTTTTACACTTTTCCGGAGGATGAATAAATTTTAAGGTTTTTGATCAATGAAAAAAAAATTTTTTTGATTTCACTTAATAATAGAATTTTATAGTTTTTAGAACGAAGATTAAGGGAATTTTTTTCTTTTTACACAACTTTATTTGTTGTTTTTGCCTTTAAAGGCTGAAGATAATTTGTTGTTGTTTTTTATTTACACTTTTGCACATTATTATATTTCACGATATTTTCCCTGCGTAATAACTCGAATAAGAATTTTGCAAAGTTTTTAAACACTGCAACAGTTTTTTAATCGCTTTCATACGTTTTAACACTTATAGAATTTAAATTATTTATTTTTTCTTTATCCAAACACAGGTTTGTATGAAAAGTCTTTAGTCAATATATTATCGCAAATATTAGATGTTTTTTAAAGTAGAATTGTGTAAAGCTTTTTTATATTTTCTAATTTTTCTTTTTAGTTAATTATTTTTATTATTTTGTTTTATTTAAAAAAAAGAAAGTAGTCAATGGAGAGTAAACTCCACCTTTGGCTTTAAAATCATCAAATAATAAATTTAAAATTTTGATAGATATGTATAAAATATATAGCAAATTTATGAAAATCGAAAAAATTGATAAACTTTTATGTTTATAAAGCTTTAAGACATTATAAGTGTAAATTATTTTTATTAAAATTGAAAATTTGTTTAAGAAAAAAACAAAAAAACAATTTTCATTTTTAATTATACTATTTTAACCAATAGCAAGCAATTAACTTTTTACAAAAAGAACAAAAAAAAAGGTGAAGTTTTCTCTCGTTGATTTGAGTTTTTATCAAAAAATTTTATGCATGAGTTTTAGTTTATTTTTATTTTATTATTTTTTTTTTTCTAAAAAAAGCTTTGTTATGCTTTTGTTTTACTATGTAAAAGCTTAATGTGTAAATGTCTCTGAAAAAATATCAAGTGTCAAAATGAACAACAAAAAAAGTGTCTAAAAAGCTTTTTAAAGCTTTCTATGTTAAACAAAAAGAGAGGAAACCTTTTTCCAGGAAAAAAAAACGAAAAAGGGAAAATCTCTTTTTGTTAACTTATATTAAGCTTTATATGTGATTTTTTTAGTTTTTTTAAACATTAAACTAATTTCAAATTTTTATTTTCTACTTTTATTCTCTTTTTAGGACCTGGACAATCGGATCTATAATTATTTTCTTTAATGCCATAGAAATTGATTATAGATTTCCATTGACTTTGAAAAAAAAAACATAATAATACATTTATATATGTCCAATATTAGAACCTTTTAAGAAGTTCTGTATTTCAGAAATAACGGGTTTATAATCATATAAACTAAATAGATTTCAAATTTTGGAGATTTTTTGTTGAGAAATTAATTTAAAACACAACAGGTGGCGTTATTTGTTTAAGAAGAAAACTATTAAGAAAAACAAAAAAAAACATATTTTAAATTTAAGTTTTTAAACAAAAGGTAACAACAATTATTAAGTTTTAAGCTTCAAAAAAAAAAACTAAAAAATCTATGTTTAATTTAAAGAAAATTCTAAAAAAAAACAACAATTTTAACGATTTAAAACGACAAAAAAAGCGCTAATTTATATTTTTAACTTTATTATTAATTAATTAATTATTCAATTCATTTTGTTTTAAGTTTCAAAAGAAATTTCATTTCATTAACGAATTTATGTCTTCATTTCAATTATTTAAACAAAAAAAGAAACGAATTTTGAAAACCAAGTGTCCAATTAACCAATTTGTAAGAGTTGAAAATTATTAAGAACTATTGTATTAAATTATTTTGCTTTATTATTTTATTTAATTAATTGTTATTAATTTATTATTTTTTTATATTATTTTTAATATTTTTTTTATTATAATTTCTCATTTAAAAAAAAAAAGTAATCATTATTAATAAATAATTGTGTTTTATTATTATGTTTATAGCATCATTTTGATTCAGAATAAATAATTCATTTTTTAAAAATATTGCAAAAAAATATTTGAAAATTTGTTTGATTTTTAATAACAGAATCAACTGTAAGTAAAACTTGTAAAAATTTTGAAAAATATCAATATATCATTACCACTTCTTATAGGAACGGAACAAAAATCATTAAGATTAAGAAATTTTTTGATACAATAACAAAATAATTTCTAAAATATTAGTGGTTAAATTCCACTTTTCATAGGAACATCTGTTTTAGTCTGTGTCTAGTTTATAGAGTAGTATAGTATAACGTCTTGCCTAGCCAAGTCTATAGAAAACAGTCTATATAGATGTAGCTAGTTTTCTTTTTTAAATTTCTCTCTTCTTTTTAGTCTAATCTATTGTCAAGTCAATAGTCTAATCTATAGTCTAGCAAATAGTCTATAGTCTAGAATATAGTCTAGTTAAATATATATTCTAGTCTAAAGTCTAGTATAAAGTCTAGTCTATAATCTTGTCTATAGTCTAGTCAATTGTATAGTCTATTGTCTAGTCTATAGTATAGTCTATATTCTAGTCTATAGTATAGCAATAGTAAAATCTATAGTCTAGTATATCACTTTTTGTCTAGTCTATATTCTAGACTACATTCAAGTCTATAGCCTAATGTATAGTCTATTGTCTAGTATATATTCAAATGTATAGACTAGGCTACTCTATGGTGTAGTCTATAGTATAGTAATAGTAAAATCTATAGTCTGGTATATAGTCTAATCTATAGTCTAATCTAGTGTCAAGTGTATAGTCTATTGTCTAGTCTATAGTCTATATTGTATTCTGTAGTCAAGTCTATATTCAAATATATAGTCTAATCTACTCTATGGTATAGTCTGCAGTCCAGTCTATAGTCTAGT
The DNA here is from genome assembly GCF_022045245.1 of Lucilia cuprina. Classification (NCBI taxonomy): domain Eukaryota; kingdom Metazoa; phylum Arthropoda; class Insecta; order Diptera; family Calliphoridae; genus Lucilia; species Lucilia cuprina. The sequence continues at coordinate 63,652,458 of NC_060950.1, read as the reverse complement.
GTATAATCTAGTGTATAGTCTAGTGTATATTCTAGTCTAGTCTATAGTTTACTCTATAGTCTAGTCTACAGTCTAGTCTATAGTTTAGTCTATAGTGTAGTCTATAGTCCAATCTATAATCTAGTCTATAGTATAGTCTATTATCTAGTATATAGTATAGTATATGGTCTAGTCTATATTCAAATGTATAGTATAATCTATAGTCTAGTCAATAGTAAAGTCTATAGTCAAATCTATAGTCTAGTGTATAGTCTAGTCTATAGTCTAGTCTTTAGTCTAGTCTACAGTTAAGTCTATAGACTAGACTACAGTCTAGTCTATAGTCTAGTATATAGTCCAGTTTATTCTATAGTCTCATTTAGTTTATAGTCTAGTTTATAGTCTAGTCTATAGTCTAGTCTATAGTCTAGTCTATAGTCTAGTGTATAGTCTAGTCTAGTCTATAGTCTAGTCTATAGTCTAGTCTATAGTCTAGTCTATAGTCTAGTCTATAGTCTAGTCTACAGTATAGTCTATAGTCTAGTCCATAGTCTAGTCTATATTCTAGTCTATATTCTAGTCTATAGTCTAGTATATAGTCTAGTCTATAGTCTTATCTAGTATCTAGTCTAGTATATAGTCTAATCTAGTATATAGTCTAATCTAGTATCTAGTCTAGTCTAGTATCTAGTCTCTAATCTAGATTCAGTATACTTAGACATTTTTGTCTTTCCTGTGAAAATACAGATTTCCATCAGTACGTCGTTAAGATTGAGCCCTCTAAGTTTAGACCAGTTCAAGGCCGTATATAAAGCCGTTGAATGTTATTTGAATCCTTTTCCCTTAGAAGTATTACGACATCATCAGCATAGCAGAGAGGTCTAAGTCGGTCCTTACGCACGACCATTGGATCTCTGCTCCGATACGACCCGATTCTCAATCCGCGAAAGATAGTCAACCCGTTACAACAACAGTCCATCCTCGGTTTGGGTCCTTAGGAGGTTATTAATCCTGGTAACCCCGAGTAAAGATGTCAAACCACTACCCTTTCGTGTACCGCGTAATAAAATTTTTATGACAGTTATATCCTACATGTCGCAACTTATCCTACAGTTCCTTAGCATGTAGTAGATCCAGTTACAGAGCACCCTACCCGTTAAAACAAGGTTTTAATTAGAAATGACGTAAGACTTATCGCTGGATAGGCCTTAGGTTTCCCATAGCTATTTTTTTTTTTTTTTTTTTTTGGTTTGGGTATAAATATTACACTTTAAGTGATTCATTTCGATTTTTCACAGGAATACAAGACAGAAATTGTAAATCTTTAGGATTCTATTTAGAATTTTTGTGGTTTCTAACAAAAAGTACAAGATTATAAATATAAATAATGGAAAGTTTGAATGTTTCATTTCCATTTTTCATAGGAACGAAGTAAAAAAGTTATCATTTCTTAGAATTCCATGATAAATTTGTGTAGAATGTAATAAAATGTATAAGTATTTTTATGAATAATGAACAATTTAAATGTTTCATTTTCATTTTTCATAGGAACGAAGTAAAAAAGTTATCATTTCTTAGAATTTTATGATCAATTTGAGTTGCTTGTAAAAAAATGTATAAGTATTTTTATGAATAGCGTAAGTTTTAAGTGTTTCATTTCCATTTTTCATAGGAACGTAAGTAAAATTATGTAAATTCTTATGATTTACTTTTAAATTTGAGTAGATTTCAATAAAACGTAGTAAATTTTTTATGAATAATGAACAATTTAAATGTTTCATTTCCATTTTTCATAGGAACGAAGTAAAAAAGTTATAATTTGTTAGAATTTTATAATTAATTTGAGTAGCTTGTAAAAAAGTACAAATATTTCCATAAATAGCGTAAGTTTTAAGTGTTTCATTTCCATTTTTTATAGGAACGTTAGTAAAATTTTGTAAATTCTTGAGATTTTCTTATGAATATGTGTAGATTACAATAAAACGTATTAGATTTTTTATGAATGGTGAACAATTTAAGTGTTTCATTTCCATTTTTCATAGGAACAAAGTAAAAAAGTTCTAATTTCTTAGAATTCCATGATAAATTTGTGTAGAATGTAATAAAATGTATAAGTATTTTTATAAATAGCGTAAGTTTTAAGTGTTTCATTTCCATTTTTCATAGGAACATTAGTAAAATTTTGTAAATTCTTAAGATTTTCTTATGAATATGTGTAGATTATAATAAAACGTATCAGATTTTTTATGAATGGTGAACAATTTAAGTGTTTCATTTCCATTTTTCATAGGAACGAATAAAAAAAGTTCGAATTTCTTAGAAATTCATGACAAATTTGTGTAGCTTTTAATAAAATGTATAAGTATTTTTTATGAATAGCGTAAGTTTTAAGTGTTTCATTTCCATTTTCCATAGGAACGTAAGTCAAATGTTGTATATTCCAAAAAATTTCTTATGATTTTGAGTAGATTTGATATAACATATCAGTTTTTTTATAGAGAGCAAATTAAGTGTTTCATTTCCATTCTTCACAGGAACAAAGGTAAAAAAGTTCTAATTTCTTAAAATTTCTTGATAAATTAGAGCAGTTTGTAATGAAATGTATAAGTATTTATATGAATAACGTAAGTTTTAAGTGTTTCATTTCCATTTTTCATAGGAACGTTAGTAAAATTTTGCAAATTCTTGAGATTTTTTATGAATTTGAGTAAAATACAATATAACGTATGCGATTTCTTATAACTAGTAATCAATTTAAGTGTTTCATTTCCATTTTTCATAGGAACGAAGAAAAAAAGTTATATCTTAGAATTTCATAGTAAATTTGAGTAGGTTTTAATAAAAAGTATAAATATTTTCATAAATAACGAGATTTTGAAGTGTTTCATTTCCATTTTTCATAGGAACGTAAATCAAAATTTGTAAATTCCTGAAATTTTCTTATAAATTTGAGTATATTACAACAAAATGTATCAAATTTATTAACAATAATGAACAATTTAAGCGTTTCATTTCCATTTTTCATAGGAATGGAACAAAAATTTTGTAATTTCTTTTAATTTTATTATGAATTTTAGTAGATTTCAATAAAACGTTTTAGATTTTGTATAAAAAATTTAAAACGTGAGTGTTTCATTACCATTTTTCATAGGAATGAAAACAAAAATGTGTAATATTTTAGATTATGATGAAAATTTTAAATTAACTTACCTTTCTTTCTCTTTTGTAGCAGCTTTCTTGACTTTATTCGCAGTTTATTGTTTAAAATCTTGATATTATTGACGATAATAATTAATTGCTTGATATGATTGTATGAATTTGTATGATAGAAGTTGATGAAAGAGTTTTGTGTTGAAAGTGGTTAGTTAATATGATTAGTAATGAAAGTTTGAGCTAAAAGTAAAAAATTTAAAAAGAAAAAAATTAGCTAATATAATTTGTATTTATAATATGTATAATATTGTTAACTTTATATATAAATATTTATATTATATTAATATGCTTAATATTGTTTAGATAAGTAGAAAGTTTTAAGAATACAGAAAAGCTTTAGTTTTAAATAATTAACTGTTTTCAATTAAATTTAAAGTTTAAAACAACTTTTTTCTTAATAGAAATAGAAAACCTTTTTAAAACCTTTGTTATAAATGCTTTAAGAGACAGAGAGAGAGAGAGAGAGAGAGGGAGAGTGAAAGAGAGAACAGCTTTAAGAGGAGAAATATAAAAATATATATAGAGATTCTTTTTTAAGAGCTGTTATATTTATATTTAAGCTATATGTACTACTTTTTTAAACACTACTGTTATTAATATTTGGCTTTTATGTTTTGTATATAAATATTTTTTTTTGAGTAAATTCTTTATATTTTTGTTTAATTAGTTAACTTTTTTGTTTATAATTATTGTAATATCTTTTTTATGTTTAAAATTTAAAATTCCCATTTTGGGTATTTTCAAAAATAATTTGGGAATTCTTTGATTTCATGCTATTTTGAAAATTTTGTAAATATTTTCATTTTAACAACTTTTTATGTTATAAAAACACAGTCCCATACTAAATTATCAAAATTTAATTTTTGGGATTTTTTAAAAACTTTATGGGAATTGAAGGATTTCTAGTTGTTTTAACAGTTTTTAGTTTTTCATGCTCTAAATATCTTAAAAAGTCACAAAAACTCAATCCCAGATAATTTTAATAAGATCCCCACTTTGAAAATTTTCAAAAATATTTTGGGAATTCTAGGATTTCATGCTATTTTGAAAATTTTGTAAATATTTTCATGTTATATACTTTTTAGTTTATAAAAACTTAATCCCAGATGAAATTTTCAAAATTTAATTTTTGGGATTTCTCAAAAACTGTCTGGGAATAAAGAAATTTTTAGTTGTTATAACATTTTTTAGTTTTGTATGCTTAAAATAACGTACAAAGTTATAAAAACATCATCCCCGACAATTTTCTTAAGATCCCCACTTAGGGTATTTTCAAAAATATTTTGGGAATTCTGGGATTTCATGCTATTTCAAAAATTTTTAAATTTTTCTTATTTTAGCAAAATTCTGTGTTTTAAAAACACAATCCCACATGAAATTTTAAAAATTTAATTTTTGGAAATTTTCAAAAAAAAAATCTGGGAATTGAGGGATTTTTAGTTGTTATAATATTTTTTTAGTTTTTCATGCTTTAATCGTCATCAGAATTAACAATAACTTAATCCCAAACAATTTCTTTAAGTTCCCCATTTTGGAAATTTTCAAAAATATTTTGGGAATTCTGGGATTTCATGCTATTTTGAAAATTTTGTAAATATTTTCATTTTCTCAAGTTTTTAGGTTATAAAAATAAAAACACAATCCCAGTTGAAATTTCCAAAAATTTATTTTTGGGATTTTTGAAAAATATTTTGGGAATTCTAAGATTTTATACTATTTTGAAAATGTATCAATTATTTCTTTGTTAAAAACATTTAAGGTTCAAAACAAACACAATCCCAGTTGAAATTTCCAAAATTTATATTTGGAAACACAATCCCACACAAAAAAATTCAAAATCTTCATTTTGGGAATTCATTAAAACATTTTAGGAATTGTGTAATTTTTTGCTTAGACAAAGTTTTTAAGATTTTAAGCTTAAAATCTGTTGTAAAGTTTTGAAAACATATTCCCAAATCAATTTAAAAAAAGCCCACTTTGGGGATTTTGAATTTTTTTTTAGGAATTCTAGAATTTTTTGCTAATATTAAAATTGAAACATTTTCAAGTTAAAATTAATATTTAATATGTTATCAACACATTCCCAGGGCAATTCTTTCAAAATTCCTAAAATTTGTGAATTCTAGGATTTTGAAATTTTTAACTTTGACTTTAAAATGAAACTCTAAATTCTTATCATTTTTAAAAGTTCTTAAAAAAATAACAAGAAACATCTAAAAACCTTTTGCTTACCACTCCTCCTCGTGCTGTTCTCGCTCTTTTACAACCTGCACTGCCATTAATTCTTCCACAATTTTATATTCATGACATTGTGCACACAATAAACGACCATTTGATTTGTTTGTTCTTTGCACTTTTTCATGACACACAATATGCACCAATTTAAGATTTTTCAAAGAAAATATTTCCAAAAAATATTCCAAAACTGAAATGTCCACAACAGGTTGTTTGTGTATAGAGCAAATACGACGAGGTTGCTCTATCAGCTCGCGTACATTTGCTATTATAGACGGTAGAATGGTGCGTGATAATTCAATTTGATGATCAAGATTCCATACTTGGAATAGTATAAGATTTTCACGTGAAGCATATGGATTTATGGAATGTTGTAGAGAGCAATTATTGTGTGAATCCGAATAAGAGCCCTGACAATAGAAATCACCCAAATCGGTGCATAGCGATACAGACCATTCATCTAAGATTTCATTTCTTAAAGTGTAATCCTTAATAACTTGTTTAAGTTTCTTATTGGGCACTGCTGCTCTAGCATCAGTTTCATCATCTTTTTCTAGTTTTTCACGTAAGAAATCATGTTTAGGTTCATATTTCCGATCAAATATCATGGAAAAATAATCACAACCTATAAGCAAATAACGAAACTTTTCCAATATTGAATCGATAACTTTACGTGCCTTAAGATTTTGTCGATACAAATGATTGCGTGTTAGTTCATCTTTGGTTTTGTAATAGTAAGTTCTAACACGATCTTGTGCCTTACGTGCCAAAGCCTCTTCTTTGGTATGACATTTTTCTTCTTGTCCCATAAACCATTCAGCATGTTCGGAACGTAAACTTAAATGTGTTTTAGCAGCAGCATCTACCCTACAATGGTTGAGTAACTTTTTCTTTTCATAATCGGCTATAAGTTTGCCAAATTTGTCCGGTTGTTGTTCCATAAATTCATAGATAATATCGGCCACTTTGAGTAGGGGAGATCTTTGGCGTAGTTGTTCGAATTGAAAGTCATTGTCTAGAGAAAAAGTAAAAAATTTTTGTAGATAGAAAGATTAAATAGTCATATTTGTTCACTTACCAGTTGTTATTATGGCCTCAGGTCCAGCTACAATGAAGAGGGTTTGCGGTTCTAAGGTTAAAAAATAGTCTTCATCGGTAACTTCATAGCCATCAGAGGCTAAATAAATGCGCAAATCTTTAATCTACAATAGAAAAATTTAATAATTAATTAAAGTTTTCTAAGGAAAAGAACTGTTATACTTTTATACAGTAAAATAACAACTGTTATACTCTTTCTTTTCTAAGAAAAAAAAACATCAATTTACTTAAATAAAAACTGTTATACGCAAGCTATTCTACAGAAAACAACTGTTATACTAGTATTTTTTAAGGAATAATTCTTCACTTTTTTAAAAACTCCATTTTTCTAAAGAAATTTCTTTAAAATAACAAATTTTCTTTTAAAGATTAAAAATATCCATTTAAAGTTACCAAATTTCATCAACAACCTTTTTCTTTTTTTAATAAGAAAAACCTCATGCCTTAGTGTTCCATATTTAACATTGACATTATTTTCCTATTTCCTAAAGAAAAAACGCTGAACTTGACCTCCATTTTTGGGCTAATAATACGAACGCACTCTAACCCTGACCAGTATGTAAAGCATCCTAGAAATGTGAAGGTAGCATCCAAATACAAAAAAACCAAAACAAAAACTGGCAAGCAAAAGTTTAATGTCCTTCTTAACCATGAGTAAAAAGTAACCTGCAGCAAAAGGAGAAAAGACGCAACCAACAACTCATTGAACACACCAAACAACAGGTGGCTCTACAGCAACTGCGCATTAAAAGTATTTAGTATTTTTCATTCTTGTTCTTTTGCTAAAAAGCTGACATTGAATTTGAATGAACTCATTCCCACACACACACACACATACACACATTCAGCTAAGCATCCACAACAAGGTCCTTCGTTTTTAAATATAAAAGTAAAGGAAGTTGTTGTCCCTCACAAACAAACTCAAACTTAAATTTGAAATGAAACAATAAATACAACACTGTTATTGGCCCTGGTGGCAAATATTTCAAGGTCATTGCTAAATAATAGAAAAGACGCAAAAAGCCTTAATATGTATTTATTATAGGTACTTACAGGAAACTTTATTTTAGCTTTATTCTTCAGCATTTGCAAGGAACTGGCTCCTATGCCATATTTTCTTGAACGTTCATTATCTGTAATTTTGTAACCCTTAATTAAAGCTGTTCCGGAAACTGTAACTAAAGACTCCTCAAAAGTTTCCTTGTTTTTTGTTTCATTTTCTTGTTGTTGTCTTTGTGATGCCGTAGAACGCGTTGTGGGCGCCATTACTTCTTTTATGAAATTAAACATTTTTTTTGAGTTATTTTGTTATTTATACTAAAGTTTTTCACAATTAGTTTAGCACTTTATTACAATTTTCTTTATTTTAATTAACTTGTCCTGTCCTTTTAAGGAATTTTCTAAAACTGGTTATCCTTTGTTGAGCACTTGTTTAAACATGAATGAAAACCAAAAACCTGTGCCGAAGAATATTAACGACGGCGGCGACTGACACTAAACATGACGGCGGCTGCTTTAAATCGACTGTAAGCTGGCTAACTTTTCAAAAACGTTTAGTTTAAAAAACGATTTTAATTAATAACGGATACCGAAAGTTCAGAAAGTTGAATTTTTAAAGCAAATATATTGTTTATGACAACAACAAAACAGAGCAAGCACGAAAGTTGTGTGATAAATTATGCAGGGATGGATAAGAAATTCTTAAAAATTAAAAACAAATCCTAAGCGACATGATTTTTGTTTTTTAGTTTTTTTTTATAAAGCAATCGATAATATAGGTCTATTAGCATCATTTCTGAAAATTTCTATAGCTATAGATCCAACATTAAATCAGAAATTCCTCGTATACAAAGGAATTTCAATATTATAGAAAATTCGAAAAGTATTAGTAAAATAACAAAAAAATGAAAGTATCCTTTTTGAATTTTCGTTAAATTATAATACTGCGTGCTTACTTTTATGTTTATATATTCAATATTTTCGAAAACTTAAAAAGTACCAGTAAAAGTACGAAAAAGTAACAATATACCTATTTTATTTTTAATTTCATATTCCTAAGTTCATTATTATAGAAAATTCAAAAAAATACCAGTTAAAGAACTAAAAAGTACTAAAAATACACCATTTAAAATTTTCATTATCTCAAGTCCCTGATCGTTTAGTTTTATGTTTCAAGATATATTATAATAGAAAACTCAAAAAGTACAATTTGAAGAATGAAATATTACCAAAGAGTGCACTTTTATATATTCTCATTAACACATGCTTAATTTCATGTTTCTAGGATCAATGTTATAAAAAACACAAAAATAACCTTTTGAAGAACGAAAAAATAATCCTTTATATATTCTCACTTACTACAAACTCTACTTGCTTAATTTCATGTTTCTAAGTTCAATATTATAGAAAATTAAAAAAGTACCAGTCGAAGAACGAGAAGGTACCAAAAAGTAAATAATGTTTTTAACTATTTTCACAAACTTTTAAAATTATATATTTTTACAGTGTAGATATTAATCTGGCATCTCTATTAGTAACTGATTTGAAAAAAAAAAACTTGGCATTACTTTTGTTTTGTTGTGATGTCACCTAAATTCCTCTACAAACACACACATTAACACTTACGCACCATCTCTTTTCCACCTTCGACAAAACAACAATAACAAATCAAAACAGCTGGTTTTTTTGCACAATTGTTGTTGTTATTTGTATTTTTATTTTTGACAGTTGCTACTACACAAATTAAATTTGCAAGGTGTGTGTGAGTGAAAAAATGTTAAATTATGAATAAAATGAAGAAAAATTGAATGAAAATTAATAAATAAAATAAACAAATAGTAAAAAATTACTATAACAATATAATGGAAAGTAAACATAAATAAAAATATTACTTTCAAAGTGAGAAAATAAATAAAATTTTGTTGTTGAAAGTGGTTGGTTGGTGACCAGAAAAAAAAATATTAAATGCTGGATGATTATCAGCGAGAGATTTATGGTGTTTGGAATATACTTACATAGTAAATGATTTTATTAAATAATAAAATAAAAACGTGTTGTTGGCTAAAGATAAGAAAGACTTATGTGTGGTGACGTTTTTTTTAACAAGTGACGAAAAGTTTTTTTATGTTTTGAGAAGTTGGAGTAACATTTTTATAAAATTGGCAAAAGACAACACATCAAACTGGAGTTAGTCATCAGCCTAAGAAAACGACGCCTTCCTTACCCCCCCATTTACCAGTTAGACTGATCACTTAATACCATTACTTGGAAGTTGGCAGCTATGTCTCTTATTAGCACTGATTTACCTTTAAGAGATTTTGACGGAGAGTCCGATGATACCGATTCAGAGACTGAATTACTCATACGACATCATAATGGTGGTGGTAGTGGGGCTGATGGCTTTCAGCACCTAACAAACACACAATTACAAAAACAACAACAGCAGCAACGTTCTCGCCTTGGCAGCTATAGCAGCTATTCACAACACAATAACACTCATCAAGCACCAAGTTTTCTCAGTCAACTATTCGGTGTTGTCGGCGGCACAACAAAATACTCTACCTCGTCGTCGTCATTGTCTAATATAAATTACAAATCGAAACAAACACCACCAACAACATCATCACTTTTACGTAGTGCTACCGCCTCCTCGTTAGCGCGTGACGGTCAGATACGTTTTAGAAATGAACGTAGTCGTGAACGTTTTGCCACAAATCAAACAACAACCGGTATTACAACGTCCAACATAACGGCCTCGCAATCGCAACAAAATAATGCGGCACAAGCCGCTAAATATGCCCGTTCCAACACCACCAAATCGTATAATCTAAATTCAAACGTATCCGTTGATTCGTCGGGTGTCGGAGGAAATTCGTCCGCGTCGGGTTCATTTCATTATAGTGATTCGTTACAAATGTCTAATATGGATAAACAACCACCAAATATAACCACAACTACCTCCCCGAATGGGGTAATGCAAACGGTCATAGATCCCGAGAATGGTTCAACGACAGTGTTCTATCAGAAAAATCGTCGAAAAAGTAAAAAACGTTCCCTTGGCAATTTGTGTAAAATGTGTTTTTGTGGGTGAGTGTTAAGAAGAAAATTATTGCACAAAATTATGTTTTTTTTTTTTAGAAATAAAAATATTGTCAAAAAGAAAAAATTATGCAAAATGGCAATTTTTTAAAAATGTTTTAAAAATATTTAAAAAAATTTCTAAGAATTTCTAAAGTGTGTGTTTCTTATGTGCTACATAATATATAAAAATTAGAGTTCTATAAATCGTCTTTCGAATAATCGAACAATCGACTTTTTGTCGAAAAAAGTCGAAGTCGACTATTTTGTTCCAATGAAATCGATAACTCTACTATCGTCTGTGAAAAAAAGTCGAAAAGTCGACTTTGTGTATAAAAGTCGAAAAAAGCCGAAAAGTCTAAAAGTCGAAAAAAGTCGATAAATCGAAAAAAGTCAATAAGTCGAAAAAAGTCGATAAGTCGAAAAAATTCGAATAAAGTCGAAAAAAGTCGAAGAAAGTCAAAAAAAGTCGAAAAGTCGTAAAAAGTCGAAAAGTCGTAAAAAGTCGGAAAAAGTCAAAAAATCGAAAATTGTAGAAAAAAGTTAAAAATTTTAAAAAAGTGGAAAAAAAGTCAAAAACTCTAAAATAGTTGGAAAAACTCGAAAAAAGTCAAAAAATAGTCGGAAAAAAGTAGAAAGAAGTCGAAAATAGTCAAAAAAAGTCGAAAAGTCGTAAAAAATCGAAAAGTCGGAAAAAGTCGAAAAAAGTCGAAAATTCGACTGTTTTTAAAATACTTATAGTCGACTTTTATTTCAATGAAAAAAGTCGAAAAGTTGAAAAATCGACTTTTCATAAAATGCAAAAAGTCGAAAAGTCGGCTTTTAACTAAATGAAAAAAGTCGAAAAGTCGACTTTTCGTTTCAACTGTAGAACCCTAATAAAAATATATTAGCTGCTAATTAATTAGCAAAAAAAAACAAGTTTTAAAAACTAAATTTATAAAAAAAACACCAAAAATAAAATTTATTAAAGCAACAAATTTTTAGTGAAAGTTTGTTTTAAAATATTCCGTAATAAATAATAAAACAAAGTTACAAAGTTTATAAAAAATATAAAAAATAAAAAAAATATTTGTATTTAAATAAATTAAAAAAGTGGAGTTTTATGTTTTTTTTTCTCGCTAAAATGACACATTCTGGCAACATTGCAAATTTAAAGTGTTGACAACTATGTTGGGATAGTGGTAATTAATGAACAGTGTTAACAATGTGGTTGTTGCCTAAATTATTAAAGTGTTTTTGTTTTTAACGAAAAATATGCAAAAATTTTAACAGTTTAAATTTGAAATAATTACAAATATCAAAGTAAAGTTAAATTAATTCAAATGTCTTAGTAGTTTTAGCAAAAATCCTAATTTTCATCAAAAGTTTGAATATACGAATTTTGGTAAAAATTATAAATTTTTTGACAAAAATTAAAAAATTATTGAAAACTATGTGTAAAAGTTATAAATATTTATAAAAAATAGTTTAAACATAATTAGTGAACGTTTTTCTCGGATAAAAACATAATTTTCTTCAATGGATTTAACCTTAAAATACCAACAGAGAAGTATTCAGCACTATGTTTCACATGTGAATCAACCAAAAAAATTTGGGAATATCTTCACACACTATTTACCAACTTAGGGCGGGTTTCTTACTACTCAGTTAAACTAGACTTGCTGTTAGATTAAACTCGGAACAAATTTAGGCGGACTTTAACCAATGATTGTGTTTTTCAGTTATGGATCTAGAATCAATTAAATTTGTTAGTATTGCCAACTTTTCAGTCAAAAACATAAACAAAGAACATCTGTTTTTTGCAAATAATACTTTTGTAAAATGAAAAATTTTGAAAAAATGTTAAATAAACATTTAAAACAATAATAAATAAAACAAAAGAAATCAGATATAGAGTTTTTATTCTTTTGAAATCATTGTTTTATTGTTTTTATTAATTGTTTTTCCTCACTTATAACTTAAGTTTAATTGGCCAATTACACTCAGTTAAACTTAGTTAATAATTAACTTTAGTGATTACTGAAAAACACAAAACATATATTAAACCAAGTTTAACCAAAGAATGAAGATTATCTTTATCTGAAAAACTCACCCTTAGTTACTGTAATTACATCCACATTGGGAAGTAAAATCTATGTTTATAATGCACTTAACGGCTGATATCCCTATATGGGATTTCAAATCAGTGCCGAAGCCATATTAGTCGGGAAATATCATTTGACCCATCACCAACAAACTTTATGATAAACTTTAACCAGGAAACGTTATAAGCAAATCTTACCCAGTGCAGATAGTAACAGATCACATACCTCGGAACACTAGCTACATGAGAAACGAAATTCCTTTCAATCTTCGAACATAATATCAAGTTGACTAAACCGTTACTTTTGAGATGTTTAAAATCATTCAAACTTTAATATAACGCAGTTGAATGCTTCATGTCAGCATGTCGGAATGGACGTCCGTTTATATAAGGATAACCAACAAAGTTGTATGCTGGTTTCTTTGGATCTTAATTCGTTTACAGTAGTATTGAATGACATTTATAGCGACGCTTTTAATACGGCGCTTTTGAGTAACCGTATAATGCCAAAATGACTAAACATACGCTGACATTACAGGCAGAGTGTCATCCTATCACTAGCATCTTCATACGTAATTCTCATTAATGTTTTGCTTGTAGATATCTTATCGTCTTTGCTGCTGGGAAAGATCTACAAAGTTAACGCACATATTCAATGTTCAGTTAGCCACGGGAATTTATAGACTTCTCCAGTAGAACAAGTGTTGTTTGCTGCTTAGGATGGAGCAAGTGTCTTAATGCCTAATATATGAAAAGCATGTGTTTGGGATACTCATGATACCTAAAAAATATTTAAAGTTTTAGACCATCCTTCTTCACTCATCCACAGGCACCTAAATCAAACTAATTTAAAATCTCTCCTTTCTTCCAATTTTGTTAATGTTAATCTATAGGATTTTAGTAGTTCTATCCTTCATTCCATAATTCTAAATGTTCCTTAGTTATGCTCTTGCTCTTCAAGTTTACCTCCTGTTGCTATCTTCTATAGGATTTTACAATCTATAGGATTTAAGTAGTACTATCCTCCATTCTATAATTCCATAATGTTCGTCAGATAGTGCTGTGATTAGAGGACAGTAATACCATTCAATACAGATCCGAAAAGCCTTTTCTTCTCAAACTAAACAACCATTCAAGTAACATCTGATTTCTGCAGATGTTTTCTCTTCTGTACCGCTTGACTCGATCACCATTCTGGCACCAATATTTGTATATAACTATCTAATATGTCTACAACAACTTCATAAATTTTTTTAAAACGCTTTGAGATAAGAGACGCTCTGTTGTCTCTTGGAAAGGTATTCGACAATGTTTTCTCAACTTGTGTTTTGTTATATTTAAGACTATCGGTGAATTATGTATAAAATCCTGCCCACGGTATACTTAACAAGGTACAAGTACTTGAGAGCAACAGCACGATTATCAAATTGTAAACAATTATCAGCTGTATTCAGTACACCCTGATCCTGTCCATGAAATGGTGTTCAGTTTGAGATGGAGTTTTAGTCGTTCTTGCGAAGATTTCCTATGTCATGGATTGACATTTAGCTCTATCGTATAAAGTTTTATTTAGCATTTTCTCAATACTTCTTTATAAATCTATAAGTGGTAACCTTGCCATTAGTAATAATATGATATCGTCTCTTTAAGAGGACTAGTTTAAATTTAAATTCTTATCTTAGGAGGTTATAAAACCCAGATAATCCAGAGAAATCCCACCCTACGTACCTATATGGTCAAAACACGTTTCAATTAAAAAAGAAGCTAATTCTGTAATCATACAATCATATCTTCCTTAAAATTTTTTGGCCCTTGTAATTAATACAGTTGACAACACTAATTTTAAACTAACTATGCATAAGCTTTGTCATATTACATAAAGTTGTAGAGAGTTGCCATACGTCTTTCCTAAAATGTTAATTTAACCAGTGATGCTAATAAATTTCACTTTATACAACTTATACTGAATACCCCTAATATTAAAATTATGCCAACTGTGAAGAAAAACACTAACGTCTAGCAAAAATACTATTTGCTCAACACTTATTTAAATGCCTCATATTACCGTTTATATTTTTTATCTTTTTTTTCAAAAATTGCTGGGAAAAAAATTCTAAGAAATATATTTAAAAGTGAAAATGTTTTTTTTTATGTTTTCAACATTGTGCTTATTTGAGAATTATTTTTATCGTAACATAAATAATAAAAATAGATAACAATTGTGAAAAAGAAATAATACACACTATTCTTAGATTTGCCATAATTAATTTTATAGCAAAATAAACAATAAAATAAAAATGTTTGAGTAAAAATAAAAATAAATATTTATTTATAAGAATACTTCAATAAATACTATCTCACACACTTTAAATTTGTTTATAGGGTCTTTTAAATTAATTTAAATAAATATATTTTTTTTATCTCAAACTCACTCTAAAAGTAATTTTGTAGAGTATTGAAATGTTTATTTCAGTACAATACAATAGCTTTGAAATGCTTAAAAAAAAACATCAATCATTAAGCAAATTTTCGGTTTAAATATAAATGAACTTTAAAAGGTGAACCTTGATGGATACAAGAAGAAATGACCTTAAAAATAAATTTTTGATCAAAATAAATTTTGAATTTAACTAATCTTAATGTGTTGCTATAAGAATTAAGCGATTTTTGTTTGTGAAAATTAATGTGAACAATAATGAGTACTCATTACTTGAAAAAATAGTTTATTAGTTATTTATAAAAGTTTATTTATACCCTTCACCTTCGTAAGAAGGGTAAATAAAAGTTTATCATTCCGTTTGTAATTTCTATAATATAATTTTCCGACACTATAAAGTATATATTCTGGATCCTTATAGATAGCGGAGTCGATTAAGCCATATCCGTCTGTCTGTCTGTCTGTCTGTCTGTTGAAATCAGTTTTTAGAGGTCCCCAGATATATATATATATATATATATATATATATATATATATATTATATAATATTATATATATATATATATATATATATATAATATATATATATATATATTATATATATATATTATATATATATATATATATATATATATATATATATATATATATATATATATATATATATGTATATATATGTATATATATGTATATAAGATAATGCTAGTTTTCATTAAAGGTTTCCTCCTCGGAATCCTTAAGGTATTCTGGCTAAATATTATCAGCAATACTCTGTTTTTGTAACAGATTGGCTGTAACGGGATGCTCTTTCCTGGAAAAAAAAACGTTCGGTTGATACAGCTGTTGCTAATTTGAAAATCTTTTGGTTTCGAAGCGAAGATTCAATTATCGTGGGAACATAATACTCTACTTTTGTACAGTTGCCTTGTATGGATATGAATCATGGAATGCAATGAAAGTTTTCATTAACTGTTTCCTCTGGCAAATCCTAAAAGTATTCAATGCAAGATTTGATTACAGTTTCCTTTACCGAGTTCTAAATATATTTTTGGTCAAATATCAGGAACGATCTTTCAGTTATTCTACGGACTCTTTTAGTTATTTATACGGATATGAACCATGATTTTTCTATCGATGAGATCTCAAAGCAAGTTTTCATTAACTTTTCCCTCCGCTGAATCCTAAAAGTCTTCTGGCAACTATAAACAGCTGTCTTGGATGTATAATAAATAATTAAATTCAACTTGAAAGCGATGTAAGTTTTCATTGGCCGTTTCCCTTGTCGAATTTAAACAGTATTCTAGTCAAATATTATAAGCAACTCTCAACTTTGGGATCAGAACGAATAAGCACTAGATGAGTTTGAAATAAAAAGATTTAAATGGCGATATCTTATATCTATATCTTTGAAATCTATAGGTTAAAGGGGTCAACCAAGTAAATCGTAAAAGAGTTCAGGGATTAAACTACATATAATTAAGCAAGTAACGCAATCGTCGAAGCACTATGTTTCTAATAAGTAAAATATGCAAAATATGTTTTATGCTTGAGGTGCGAAGGACCATTTTAGCAGCAACAAACTTAAATAGTTAATAGTTAATCTTTAAAGAAAATAATTTAAAATTATTGTTCTTTTATATAATAATAAACAAATATTATCCAATTATTTAATAACAATTTTCATATATTTACCATAAACATTCATGTACATGAAAAAAGCTATTTTTTATTCCTTTACATTTACTGCAAAATTTATTTGTTAAATGTCAATTGACATTTTCACACATACACATTAGACATTTCAATTTTCAAATGAACTTCCTCCAATTAACTGCAGGTAATATTTTAAAGTTTAATATATTGCGGTTTTTTTTTTCTAATAATTATTTTAAAAATTAAATATATATTTACATTACTAGAAATTAATTTTTATTATTGTTTTTGTAAATGACACAGTGCAAAAAATAGTTATAGTTGATGAAAAAGTGATAATGATTCAGGGGTCTATAGTTATAGAGAATCGTGTAAAAATTAATAAAAAAAATATTAAAAGCAAAATTATTAAAGTTGAGATAAAAGATAATGAAATGTAAATGTCTGTCTGTTATATCTAGACTATAGACTAGAGCCCAGACGTTTGACTAGACTAATGTACAGACTATGGACTACTCAATAGGCTATAGTTCACACTATTATTCAGAGTATCGTCTAAAGTCTACACTCTAGACCATAGAGGCCAGACTTTTAAACAAACTATAGTCCAAACTATGAACTAGACTGCACTCTAGACTATAGTCCAAACTATTGACTAGACTGCACTCTAGATTTTAGGCCAGAATATTGACTATATAGACTATAGATCAGATTTTACATTAGATTATAGTCCAAAATATAGACTATAGACTAGACTATTATCTAGACTAGATTATAGGCTAGACTATTGTCTAGACTATAGCCCAGACTATTGAGTAGGTTCTACTCCACACCGTTGACTAAACTATAGGTCAGACTATTGACTAGCCTATAGTCTAGACTATTGACTTAAGTTCAGACTATAGACTAGACAACAGTCCAGTCTAAAGAATTAAGTAGAGGCTATACTTTTAACTAGTTTGAAGTTCATACTATAAACTATACTACAGTCTAGTCTATAGTCTTAACCAGACTAAGGTAAGTCCAGACTAATGACTAGACTGTAGACTGTATAAGCTATAGTTTAGACTATGTATTAGATTATAGTCCAAAATAGAGACTATAGACAATATTTTTCTCTAGACTTTAGATCAGACTATAGTCCAGACTATACACTCGACTATAGTCCAGACTATAGACTAGACTAAAGCCCAGACTAAATACTAGACTATAGTCTGAACTATAGACTATACAAAAGTCCAGACTAAAGACTAGACTATAGTCTGGAATATAGTCCAGTATATTCTATATATTAATCTATTGACTAGAATAGACTATAGTCCAGGCTATAGACTAGATTATATGCCAGACTATTGTCTAGACTATACCATAGGCTATAGTCCAGACAGTTGACTAGACTATAGTCTAGACTATTGACAAAATAAAGTTTAGACTACAGACAAGACAAAATTCTATAGACTAAACTTGAAGCCATACTTTTAAGTAGACTATAGTTCAGACTATTGACTAGATTAAAGTTTAGACTATAGACTAGACTGTTGATTAGACTATAGTTCAGACAATAGACTAGAGAAGACTATAGGCGAGACTATATACTAGAGTAGACTATAGGCCAGACTATTGATTATAAGTCCTGGCTAATGACAACAAAATAGTCTAGACTTTTGATTAGACTATAGTCTAAACTTTAGACTATATTTTAGGCCAAGTTATGTATAGTTCAGACTATTGGCTAGATTATATTTTAGATTATAGGCTAGACTATAGTCCAGTTATAGGCTAAACTATAGTTTAGTTAATTGTCCAGACAATACATTAGACTAAAGTCCAGATAATAATTCAAACTATTTACTATCCATATTACAGACTAAACTATGAATTAGACTATAGTCGTCGACTCTATAGACTAGACTAAAATCTAAACTCTTAAATAGTTTATAGTGAAGACTATAGTTCAGATTATAGTTTGGAGTTTATTCCAAACTCTATGGTTTTAATTAAAACAAATTTTTTTTTTTTTAAAAAGTTGTGCTCCAATAATTTTTTTTACAAATTTAATTACCCTACAATAATTATAGTTTCTAGTAATTTTCTACCTTAAAATGCATTTGTTTTTCTTTAGTTTTTTTTTCAAAATTCTAATACAATTTTATTGATTTTACTTGGAAACCATATTGACGTTTGCTTTAAATCCAAATACAATTTGTATACAACAAGTATTTAAGATACAAACAAATGTTTTATTTAATTGTTTTTGGAAGCAGAAACAAAAATCAAATACCAGTTTTCAACACTTAAAATGCAAAATAAAAAAAAAATACAATTTTAAATTTAAAAAAAATAACAGCTTTACACATATTCAAGGTCAAGACGTTGAATAAAAAACAGAAAAAACCAAAACTCATATCAGCATTTTTTTTAAATTAAACATTTATAGAGAAAAAAACACATATGTTAGATTTAAATAAAGAAAAAATTTAAGTATTTCTTTGATACAAAAACAAAATCAAATCTAAACATGTTTTTTTTTCTAAACACAAAAACATATTTTATGACTTAAAAAAAATCAATGGAAACAATCTGACTTTTAACTTTTCAAAACAAAAAAAAAAACAAATTTTTAAATACAAAAAAATATACAAAAACTTAAATCAACGGACGGACATACTAATCAAGAAATAAGAAACAAAAAATCACAAAAAAAACTACCGTTGACTGCACATAGTGATTACGTTTGTTTAGTATGTCGTTACCAAGTTACGTTATACTAGCGATTTTTTTTATTTGTCTGTTATTTCTAAGTCTTGCGTGACGCTTTCAAACCGCCAAACTCTAACATTCATAAATTGTTTCTGCATTTTCGAGTAATTTTTGTTTATTTGTGGTAAAACAAATAAAAAAAAATTAGTTTAATGCTATAACATTTTAATGAAATTCTTTTACATGATTTTCGTATTTGTTTGAAAAAAATAATACAATTTATTTAAAATTTACTACATTTTATAATTAAATTAAAATTTAGTTAATTTGTCTTATTTATTGCTTAAAATAAACATTACATAAAAACTAATTAAATTAAGTATATTTTTATGTAAGAAAACAAATTTTGTAATATGTACCTAATTGAAATTATAATTCTATAGTCCAGGCTGTAGTTTAGCCTATGGCCACAGTTGGTCTATAGACTGGACTGATAGATTATAGTCTCAACAGTGATATCGTCTACGGTCTGGTCTACAGTATAGTCCATAGTCTAAAGTTTAGTCTATAATCTAGTCAATAGTCTAGTCTATAGTCTAGTCTATAGTCTAGTCTATAGTCTAGTCTATAGTCTATTCTATAGTCTTGTCTATAGTCAAGTCTTTAGTCTATAGTCTTGTCTATAGTCAAGACCTTAGTTAAGACTATAGTCTAGTCTATAGTCTAGTCTCTTCTAGTCAATAGTCTAGCCTATGGTCTCGTCTATAGTCTAGTCTATAGTCTATTCTATAGTCTATTCTATAGTCTAGCCTATAGTCTATTCTATAGTCTATTCTATAGTCTATTCTATAGTCTAGTCTATAGTCTATTCTATAGTCTAGTCTATAGTTTATTCTATAGTCTAGTCTAAAATCTAGTCTATAGTCTTGTCTATAGTCAAGTCTTTAGTCTAGTCTATAATCTAGTGTGTTCTAGTCTAGTCTATAGTCTAGTCTATAGTCTAGACTATAGTCTAGTCTATAGTCCAGTCTATAGTTTAGTATATAGTCTAGTCTATAGTCTAGTCTATAGTCTAGTCTATAGTCTAGTCTATGGTCTCGTCTATAATCTAGTTTATAGTCTATTCTATAGTCTGGTCAATAGCCTAGTCTATAGTCTAGTCTATAGTCTAGTTTATTGTCTATTCTATAGTCTTGTCAATAGCCTAGTCTATAGTCTATTCTATAGTCTATAGTCTATTCTATAGTCTAGTCTATAGTCTAGTCTATAGTCTAGTCTATAGTCTAGTTTATAGTCTATTCTATAGTCTATTCTTTAGTCTGGTCAATAGCCTAGTCTATAGTCTAGTCTATAGTCTAGTCGATAGTCTAGTCTATAGTCTAGTCTATAGTCTAGTCTATAGTATTGTCTATAGTCAAGTCTTAAGTCTACTCTATAGTCTAGTCTATAGTCTAGTATGTATTCTAGTCAATAATCTAGTCTATGGTCTCGTCTTTAGTCTAGTCTATAGTCTTGTCTATAGTCAAGTCTTTAGTTTTATCTATAGTCTAGTCTGTATTCTAGTATATAGTCTGGTCTATAGTCTAGTCTATAGTCTAGTCTATAGTCTATTCTATAGTCTATTCTATAGTCTAGTCTATAGTCTAGCCTATAGTCTAGCCTATAGTCTAGTCTATAGTCTAGTCTATAGTCTAGTGTATAGTCTAGTCTATAGTCTAGTCTATAGTCTAGTCTATAGTCTAGTCTATATTCTAGTCAATAGTGTAGTCTATGGCTTCGTCTAGTTTATAGTCTATTCTATAGTCTGGTCAATAGCCTAGTCTATAGTCTAGTCTAAAGTCTAGTCTATAGTCTAGTCTATAGTCTAGTCTATAGTAAACTATATTATAGTTTAGTCTCTATTTTAGTCTTGAGTGTTGTCTATAGTCTTGGCTATAGTCTAATCTATAATCTAGTCTATAGTTAGTTTATTTTAGAGTTTAATATACAATCAAGTTTATATTTTGATCATTATTCTTTGATTTGATTTAAAATCGTTGTTTTAAAAAACATTGTCATTTAATTTATTTAAATTCTTTGTGTTTCTGAATAATTAAAATTCCATTAATTCTTTTGAATTTATAGTTCAAATTCTAATAAATTATATATTTTTATTGCCACAATAATCATTTATCAAACTATTAATACACGTCAATGTTTTGTAAACAATTATTGAAATATGTATTCAAAAAAGATCAAATGATTGTCATTGAAATACATTTATGAAAATAATTCTATTTTTACAATTTAAGAAAATAAAACAAATGTTAAAAATTTTTATTGTAAAATGAATATATATAGTAGTTATTTATAAATATTTTTTTAAACTCGTGGCTTAAAACAATACCACTATCTAATAATATATTTAGTATAGAATTAAAATCAAGTGCAACAAAAAAACACACTTTGGTAAATTCTAAACCACTACCTCACCTCTATTACTAGCGATAGAAAGAATTTTATTTTTTTTATATCTAAAAAAAAAACTAGAAATATTTGTGTGGGTTTAAACAAAAACAACCTTTTTAAACGCCTTCGAAAATAAGAAAAGCTATAATGGAAAAGTAGAAAATTTATTTGTAAAAAGGATAAGGACAGAAGGAGATGTTGTTAAACTATACAATTAATATAGTGTATTTAGGTATAGATAGATAGATAGATAGATAGATAGATAGATAGATAGATAGATAGATAGATAGATAGATAGATAGATAGATAGATAGATAGATAGATAGATAGATAGATAGATAGATAGATAGATAGATAGATAGATAGATAGATAGATAGATAGATAGATAGATAGATAGATAGATAGATAGATAGATAGATAGATAGGTACATATATAGTTAGTCAGGTAGTTATTTAGTTAGTTAACATTTAGGTAGTTAGTTACACTATTTTTCATTAAAAAGTCGATTGTTATACGGTTGTTTTTTATTGACCTCTACTTAAAAAGCATCCAAAACAAAAACATATATAACTTAAAATTTAGTAAAATCACTCTTAAAGCCGAGATACACGGTTGTCAAATCTTACAACGTTGTCAGTAAAATGTTCAGAAAATGTCTAACAATCGTCTGAACTTACTATTTTTCTTTTGCAACGTTATCAGAAAAAGCTTTACTGACAATATTGGAAGACAAAATATGTAAGTTTACACTGTTATTAGACATTTTCTGGACATTTTACTGCCAACGTTGTAAGATCTAACAACCGTGTATACCGTGCATTAGTAACATTTTTGATAAAACTGACCACAAATTTATATTTTCTATTATTAGACAAAATAAATCCAAGTACATGTGTTTTCCTTTTAAACGATTTTTCAATAATGCATTCCTTGTTTTGTTTTTCTTTTCACCTTAAATGTTGGTCTGCTTTCTGTCAGTTTGGTGTGTCTGACAAAGTGGCGTAAATATATATATATATTTTTTTAAATTCAGACATACAATTTAAAGAATAAAACAAAATTACTATAGCTGAATTTATTGATTTTTTTTAAAGACAATTCTTATTTCTTAATTTTTGTGTTTGTCTTTCTTTTTATCTGTCTGTCTGGCTGTTTATTTAAAGAAAAAAAAATTAGCTCAATTGTATTTTATATTTTCGTTTTCATGTTATTATTCTTTTTTTCTTACACTTGAACTTTTTTCTATGCAGTTTTAGCAAAGAGTTTATTGTTCTTTTAAAAATTAATTTTTACAACATATAAGTAAAGAAAACATTATTTTATATAACTGTCTAAGAGTTTGAATGGGATTTCATTTTTCGAACCTATTTTTAAATAGTATTTTTACATGTTCGTAAAACATTAGTTTGGAAATTGTATAGATTATTTTTATTTCAAATATATATTTTTTTTGTTAGAAAGTTTTCTAGTTTTAGTTCTTGTTGTTGTTCTGATGTCTGTTTTTATTATCCATTTAGTTTTTAGACATGAAATGTATGTGTGTTGTCTCTTGAAAAGCAATTTTGCAACATTTGTTTCTTTTCTTAAAATTGTTCTTAAGTTTCTTTTGTATTCCATTTATTAATGTTTTAAGAACATATTTTTTATATTTTCTATAATTATCGTTTTAAAGACCCAACTCTTACAAATTTTATACCAAGTCCATGTCGGAATAATATTTTAGATATATAGAATATGTATATCAAATAAAAGGCCTTCCAAATTCCTTTCCAATATTTTTATTTTATATTTTTATCCTGAATTGTTTTCTATAATACTTTTCCAAATTGTATGTAAATACAATGACACAAAAATTACACTAGTTCCATCTAGTTATAGGTACAAGTACTTTGTTAATGCGTCAAACCTTGGCCGCACCTTTTATAACAAATAGCTATTATTAATTATAATCAAATACAAAATTTTTAGTCATATACTCTTTTGCATAAATATAAATTATAGCAAAGTATGGGAGCTACTAATTGCCTATTTGCTATTATATAAGTCACTTGGATATGACAAGTGCAGAGGGGGTTTATTATAACTAAATTGTTTTAGACTTTAGACTAGAATGTTGAATAGAGTAGACTATAGACTAATTAATAAAACTTACTATAGGCTAGCTATGGACTATAGACTAGAATATAGACTATAGACTAGACTATAGACTAGACTATTGACTAGACTATAGACTAGACTATAGACCAGACTATAGACTAGACTATAGACTAGACTATAGACCAGACTATAGACTAGACTATAGACTAGACTATAGACTAGACTATAGACTGGACTATAGACTAGACTATAGACTAGACTATAAACTAGACTATAGACTAGACTATAGACTAGACTATAGACAAGACTAGACTATAGACTAGACTATAGACTAGACTATAGACTAGACTATAGACTAGACTATAGACTAGAGTATAGACTATAGACTAGACTATAGACTATAGACTAGACTATAGACTAGACTATAGACTAGACTATAGACTATAGACTAGACTATAGACTAGACTATAGACTATAGACTAGACTATAGACTAGACTATAGACTAGACTATAGACTAGACTATAGACTAGACTATAGACTAGACTATAGACTAGACTATAGACTAGACTATAGACTAGACTATAGACTAGACTATAGGCTAGACTATAGACTAGACTATAGACTAGACTATAGACTAGACTATAGACCAGACTATAGACTAGACTATAGACTAGACTATAGACTAGACTATAGACTAGACTATAGACTAGACTATAGACTATAGACTAGACTATAGACTAGACTATAGACTATAGACTATAGAATAGACTAGACTATAGACTAGACTACAGACTAGACTATAGACTAGACTATAGACTAGACTATAGACTAGACTATAGACTAGACTATAGACTAGACTATAGACTAGACTATAGACTAGACTATAGACTAGACTATAGACTAGACTATAGACTAGACTATAGACTAGACTATAGACTAGACTATAGACTAGACTATAGACTAGACTATAGACTAGACTATAGACTAGACTATAGACTAGACTATAGACTAGACTATAGACTAGACTATAGACTAGACTATAGACTAGACCATAGACTAGACTATAGACTAGACTATAGACTAGACTAGACTATAGACTAGACTATAGACTAGACTATTGACTAGACTATAGACTAGACTATAGACTAGACTATAGACTAGACTATAATACTAGACTATAGACTAGACTATAGACTAGACTATAGACTAGACTATAGACTAGACTATAGACTAGACTATAGACTAGACTATAGACTAGACTATAGACTAGACTATAGACTAGACTATAGACTAGACTATAGACTAGACTATAGACTAGACTATAGACTAGACTATAGACTAGACTATAGACTAGACTATATACTAGACTATAGACTAGACTATAGACTAGACTATAGACTAGACTATAGACTAGACTATAGACTAGACTATAGACTAGACTATAGACTAGACTATAGACTAGACTATAGACTAGACTATAGACTAGACTATAGACTAGACTATAGACTAGACTATAGACTAGACTATAGACTAGACTATAGACTAGACTATAGACTAGACTATAGACTAGACTATAGACTAGACTATAGACTAGACTATATACTAGACTATAGACTAGACTATAGACTAGACTATAGACTAGACTATAGACTAGACTATAGACTAGACTATAGACTAGACTATAGACTAGACTATAGACTAGACTATAGACTAGACTATAGACTAGACTATAGACTAGACCATAGACTAGACTATAGACTAGACTATAGACTAGACTAGACTATAGACTAGACTATAGACTAGACTATTGACTAGACTATAGACTAGACTATAGACTAGACTATAGACTAGACTATAGACTAGACTATAGACTAGACTATAGACTAGACTATAGACTAGACTATAGACTAGACTATAGACTAGACTATAGACTAGACTATAGACTAGACTATAGACTAGACTATAGACTAGACTATAGACTAGACTATAGACTAGACTATAGACTAGACTATAGACTAGACTATAGACTAGACTATAGACTAGACTATAGACTAGACTATAGACTAGACTATATACTAGACTATAGACTAGACTATAGACTAGACTATAGACTAGACTATAGACTAGACTATAGACTAGACTATAGACTAGACTATAGACTAGACTATAGACTAGACTATAGACTAGACTATAGACTAGACTATAGACTAGACTATAGACTAGACTATAGACTAGACTATAGACTAGACTATAGACTAGACTATAGACTAGACTATAGACTATAGACTAGACTATACACTGGAATATAGACTATTTTATCTATTCTTTTCAATACTATTTAAAATGAAACGTCACAAATTAATTTCACATTAAATTGAATTCTTCGATATAATACACCCTTTAAAAAGTTTAACTTTATCTTTAATAGTAATATTATAACTCAAATGTGCACAATAAAAGTGAAAACAAAAACACATAACCTTACCTTTAAAGGGGGTGTATTGGTCGTAGGATATTCACCACTAACTGGTCTCCCCAATACACATTATGTGCACAATACGTGTAATTATTTATTATCAATATCTTTGTTTTTCATTCTCACTTATATTACTCATGCTACTTACTTGTTTCTCATCTGTGCTGTGTATTCATGTCAATTAGATGACTACAACCTTCATTAATAGAGGTTAAAAATGCAACAACTTGTTGCCTTTACATATTCAACAAACATATGTATGTACATATATAGTTTTTTCTTTGTTATTATTATTTTCTGTTTTTTATCTTCTGTCAGTTTAAATAGAAAGTTTTCTAGGTAACAAACACCACCCAACAATCTACTTTTGTCATAAAAGTAACCAAAGAGAGGGGGAAAAAATATAATAAACAATATATATGGGTGGTAGGTTGGTAGTACTTATAAGGGCCTTTTTTTGTGTGTGCATTTAACATTTTTCCATGCGTTACAAGTTTTTTAAGCTCTAGTTTCATTTTAATAGAAAGAAACTACCAACAATAAATACAATTTAATGAAGATATAAATTGTAGCTTTTTTTTACAAAAACAAAAGATAATTTTTTAAACATTGTAGAAATTACGTTTTTGCCATGACATTTGACAGACAATTACGTTGTCGGAAAATTTGTTGTTTTAGTTTTATGAAGAAAGTTTTTTCTATTTTTTTCAAAATTATAAATTAACTACAACTAAATTAGAATTGAACTAGAACTAAAGTAGAGCTGAACTATAACTGAACTTAAACTGAACCAAAACTTAAAGAGAAATGAACTAGAACTAAACTAAATCTGAAAGAGAACTGAACTTAACATGAACTGAACTAGAACTGAACTGGAACTAAACTAGAATTGAACCAGAACTGAACTAGAACTGAACTAGAACTGAACTAGAACTGAACTAGAACTGAACTAGAACTGAACTAGAACTGAACTAGAACTGAACTAGAACTGAACTAGAACTGAACTAGAACTGAACTAGAACTGAACTAGAACTGAACTAGAACTGAACTAGAACTGAACTAGAAATGAACTAGAATTGAAGTAGAACTGAACTAGAACTAAAGTAGAACTGAAGTGCATGTAAACTGAAGCTAATTTTAAGGGTTCTATGAATTTTTTTCAATAATGTCAACCTGTAAAAATAGTGATGTCAAAGATGCACATAAAAAAATCGCTAAAATCAATTTAAAAAAATTAAAAGGAAATCAACATTTATAATAAAAAACTGTAGATTTTAAAAAAATAACAATTTTAAAATATGTTTATGGGATTTGAATTAAATACTTTTTTTGACATTTGAAAGAATCAAATAAAATATGAACAAGTTTCTTCTTTTTAAAGGATTAAACGTGTATTTAGTTTATGTAAATAACCGTTAATTAGCATATTACTAAAGCAAGTTCTTTTGTGATTCATAAACATTTAAATAATGCTAATTTGTGAAAGGTTGAATGACTTGGTTTGGAATGTTTTTTTTTTTGATAAAAGAAGTCTTTGTTTTATTAAATCATTTCATGTTAACACGGAAATCTATAACTCAAACTCTTGGCTTAGTAATTTTTTTTTGAAAAGTTTTACTTTTATTTTTGTATTTGAAGTATCTTATGAGTCACACCCACAGAGTAAATATATACATATATATAGATGTTGAAAGTAGGTTACAATTGTCTGTAAATGAAAAAAATATTTTCTTGAAATTTTGTATATTATTTTTTCCATAATCAAAATTTATATTATTGTCACATCAAAAGCTAACTGTGTAGACAAATCAAATTAATTTGGCAAAAAAAAGTAAATAAAATTCTTTAAATAAACAAAAAAATATGACGCAAAATGATTTTTTTCAAATTTTTGTTAAAGAAAAATAAAATTTATATGTTTTTTGTTTTTTTTTTTGTTTATATCTTTGTTTTCTTAAAATTGTAGCTGTTGTTTTTAAGAAAAATTTTAAATTTTCTTTAAAAAGTTTTTAAAACTTTTGACAACTCAAGTGTGTCATCATGAATATTTGACTTTAAAAATATTAGACAAATTGTCATTTAGTGACAACAATTACAATTTCACTTTAAAATTTAAAATTTCAAACTAATTATCTTTAATTATTGAAATAAATCACGAATACATCAGAAAACGTGCACGAAATATTAATTTTATTTTTCAGAATTATAAAAATTAAAATTTTGTAAATTTTTAACCCCTTTTAATAAAAATTTCTTTATTTGTTTTGATCATCTAAACAATTTACTTTAACCAAATGGTTGTCTTAGTTTTTTTTTATATAGTAAAAATGTAATAAATTCTTTAGAAAAATGTAGGTAAACAATATGCCCATACAATTAACACCATATTCATTGATATGCAAACATAGCAGCTACCTCATAAAAATACTACAACAATACTATAGTATTGTACAATATAAAACTTTTTATTTTATACCACCACTTTGTCTATAATCTTAACAAACATTAGCTTAGCTGCTACCACCTTCCCGATGTCCCCCCTGTCTACCTCTCCACCTCCCACCACTATAGCCCTTTTTATCTCATTGCCAACCAAACAATAACATGACTAGAAAACATATAAACAATAGAAGTGACATGCAAACACATGTATGCGATGTGCACATTACACATTAGAGAGTGAATTTAATTTAAATATTGGTTAAGGGAAAAAATTAATTCGTTAAAAGTTGCCTTTGAAAAAATGCGCCGGTTTTTTGTTGTAAACAAATTTGATATTAATCATATTACGGTTGTCATTTTCATTACTTTTACAAACTTGGCAGCACTTTTAAACTGGATTTGTTTTATATTTATTTGTTTACTTTCACTTAAAGTCGTTCTTAAATGTTAACTTAACTGTTTGTAATACTTTGTTCAAACTTGGGAGTACTTTCAAATCTAAATGTTTGAGACTATATTCTGGTTCGTAGGATATTCTATAGAATCTATAATCTAGTCTACAGTGTAGTCTATAGCCTAGTCTATAGTCTAGTCTTAAGTCTAGTCTATAATCTTGTCTACATTGTAGCCTAGTCTATGTCCAGTCTATAGTCTAGTCTATAGTCTAGTCTATAGTCTAGTCTATAGTCTAGTCTATAGTCTAGTCTATAGTCTAGTCTATAGTCTAGTCTATAGTCTAGTCTATAGTCTAGTCTATAGTCTAGTCTATAGTCTAGTGTATAGTCTAGTCTATAGTCTAGTCTATAGTCTAGTCTATAGTCTAGGCTATAGTCTAGTCTATAGTCTAATCTATATTCCGGTCTATATTCTAATCTTTATTTAGTCTTGTCTATA
Source organism: Lucilia cuprina (assembly GCF_022045245.1). Classification (NCBI taxonomy): domain Eukaryota; kingdom Metazoa; phylum Arthropoda; class Insecta; order Diptera; family Calliphoridae; genus Lucilia; species Lucilia cuprina. Next base: position 63,622,620 of record NC_060950.1, on the reverse strand, counting down.
GTCTAGTCTATAGTCTAGTCTACAGTCTAGCCTATAGTAGTATCTTTAGTCCAGTCTATAGTCTAGTCTGTAGTCCAATCTATAGTCTAGTCTTGAGACTAGTACTTTTGTTTTAAATATTTCACTTACAAATGATTTACTTAAAACGTTAAATTTATACTTAATACCGATCTGTATATTTTTCTTAAACATTATTCATAAAATTAATGCAACCACAAGAAATTAACCTTTCCCGTACACAATTACTATAATTATTTTTCTTATTTTAATTTTTCTTTATTATCTAGGGTATTTCTTGTTTATAAGTTTATATTAGTTCATATGTTTCTTTTGTTATTTCTTTAAATAATTTTTACTTAACTTTGATCTTATTTATATATTTTATATAAAATAGTTGTTTTTCTATTTTTTTTTTGTTTATACTAAACTTTTGCTATTTACCTTTACTTTTTTTCTTTTATATATGTATATAGACTTATATACACTTTTATTTGTATTCTGTTTTATTATTTTTATTATTAGCATGTTTTTCTCTTTGTTTATTTTGGTATTTTGCTGCTTATTTGATTAGCGAATGGCTGATAATTTGTTTAAGGCTTAATATATAAAGCCCATGGATGTTCTACTATAGGAAATTAAAAAAAAAACTATTTAAAAGCAATGTTAATATTTATTTTTTTGCCAATTTTTAAGTTTTTGAAAAAATCTTTAAAATTGTTCCAAAAACTTAATGTTTTACTGTTATTTTTAATTTAATTTTTATTTACATTTTTTATTGTCAATTTTGAATTTTATAATATTTTCTTATTTATGTTATCAAATTTTAATAAATAATGATTTTTTTCTTAAAATTAAATTTAAAATCTTTTAAACGTTATTTTTTAACCCTTTTCAACATGGCAACTTTATTTTCTTGTCTTGTTTATAAACAAGTGGTAACACTTGTCAAACACTTGTTTTTTAACAACCCTGTTTTTATATTGATTTTTTTCTACACAAAGAAAGAAAGAGAGAAAACTGAAAAAAGTAATGCCCATAAATCAATGCAAAAACATTTTTGTAGACGAAGTTTTATTCAAGTATAAAAACATTACAAACTATGCAAGTTTTTTGGTGATATTCATTATAAAAAAGCCAAAGAATAATAGAATAAATTATTTTAATTAAAGAAAAAGAAAGTTATGAACAAAATAAGTGTTTTAAAGTGTAATTATTTTGCTTTTAAGACAGAAGATAAACTTAAAAGAAATTCCCTTGGTTAGAAAATTAAAAAAAAAAACGACGACGACAAAGACGAAGCAAAATAACAAGAAAAAACTTTCCTTTGTGTTGTGGTGGCATTAATTGCAAAGAAAATCTTTAAAAAATCCCTAGATTCTTTTAAACAAGAGTCTAAAATATTAAAGTTTTAAAGGAAAAATACCTTAAACAAATAAATTGTGTGAATTAATTGAAAGCTTTTCCATGGCGAAAATGAATATGGATGACGTTTCATCACAAAATTCTGCAACGACTCCCATAGTCCGTGAGAATATACCTCTGATTAATCGACCAAAACGACGGTGGTACCTATTTAGGTGAATCATATTTTCAAGTTTTTTATTATTATTTATATAAATTATTTTTTTTTTTTCTAAAGTTAAATGTTTATCATGTTTGGCTTTATAATTGAGTTGCTGTAAAGAAAAAAGATATAAAAAGTCATTTTATTGTATGTAGTTGTTGTTAGTGTTTTGTGTGGGGTACATACACAAAAACAACGTAGAGTGTTGAGCAGAGCGCGAGAGTGAGAAAAAAACCCCCTTTGACTTTTCTGGTAAAATGTCTGTTTTTATTTATTTATAATTATTGTTGTTGTTTTGTGTGGGTTTTTTGCTTTTGAGTTTTGTCATCTTATTGTTATTGTTAGTTTTTGCATAAATTAAAATAATTTTTAATTATTTTTTATTTTTTTGCTTTTAATTATTAATAGTTTTCTTTTTGTTGCCATTTTGCGTGTTTTTAAGTAATTAAGTTAGTGATCATCTGCTGTTGTTTTTGTTTTACTTTGTTTTGACCTCCATTTTTAACCCCTTTTACGAATTTTTTACTTTTAAACAGCATTTGTGTTCTATTTAATTAATAATTTATTGATTTTTTTTATAAAAAATCATTTTTAAATAATAAAGTTTTTTTTTTAAGAAATGTTCTGGAATTTATGAAAATTGCTTTTAAAAGCGAAATGAGACAATATGTATGGATGTCAGGGTGTTTTTTTGTGAAATTAAAGGAGTGTTTTAAAGACAAGAGTTTCCTTTGTTAGAAAATTAAAACGTAATAATCAGTTTAACCCTTAAAGTTACCTAACATAAAGGAATTTCTTTATAAAATTTGTATACAAGGGTAAAAGCTACAATTACCGGAATGCTCACGACAATTGAATCTTATTCTGAAACGATCATAGTCATGCTCGGTTAGATATAGATTAGTTCTAATTCCGATTAAGTACAACCCCGCGTATATTCTGGTTCTAGTTATGTAATAACTCTGCTCGAGATCAGTTCTAGTTCCAGATCATTTCTAAATCAGTTTTAGTTCAGCTCCAGGTTTGTTTTGTTTTGCTTCTGTTCTGGTTCTAGTTATGTTCCAGTTCTGTTCTAGATCTTTTTAAGTTTACTTCTAATTTAGTTCTAGTTCAGTTCTCTCTCTGTTCTAACTCTGTTTTAGATCAGTTCTAGTTCCAGGTCATTTCTAAATCAGTTTTAGTTCAGCTCCAGGTTTGTTTTGTTTTGGTTCTGTTCTGATTCTGGTTCTAGTTCGTTCGGTTCTAGTTTTGTTCAACTTCTGTTTTAGCTCTGTTCTAGTTCTGTTCTAGTTCTGTTCTATTTCTGTTCTAGTTCTGTTCTAGTTCTGTTCTAGTTCATTTCTAGTTCTGTTCTAGTTCTGTTCTAGTTCTGTTCTAGTTCTGTTCTAGTTCTGTTCTAGTTCTGTTCTAGTTCTGTTCTAGTTCTGTTCTAGTTCTGTTCTAGTTCTGTTCTAGTTCTGTTCTAGTTCTGTTCTAGTTCTGTTCTAGTTCTAGTTCTGTTCTAGTTCTAGTTCTGTTCTAGTTCTGTTCTAATTCTGTTCTAGTTCTAGTTCTGTTCTGTTCTAGATCTAGTTCTGTTCTAGTTCTGTTCTAGTTCTATTCTAGTTCTGTTCTACTTCTGTTCTAGTTCTGTTTTAGTTCTGTTCTAGTTATGTTCAGTTTTAGTTCGGTTCAACTTCTGTTCTAGTTCTGATCTAGTTCTCTTCTAGTTATGTTCTGGTTGTATTCAAGTTCTGTTCTACTTCTGTTCTAGTTCTGTTCTAGTTCTGTTCTAGTTCTGTTCTAGTTCTGTTCTAGTTCTGTTCTAGTTCTGTTCTAGTTCTGTTCTAGTTCTGTTCTAGTTCTGTTCTAGTTCTGTTCTAGTTCTGTTCTAGTTCTGTTCTAGTTCTGTTCTAGTTCTGTTCTAGTTCTGTTCTAGTTCTGTTCTAGTTCTGTTCTAGTTCTGTTCTAGTTCTGTTCTAGTTCTGTTCTAGTTCTGTTCTAGTTCTGTTCTAGTTCTGTTCCAGTTCTGTTCTAGTTCTGTTCTAGTTCTGTTCTAGTTCTTTTCTAGTTCTGTTCTAGTTCTGTTCTAGTTCTGTTCTAGTTCTGTTCCAGTTCTGTTCTAGTTCTGTTCTTGTTCTGTTCTAGTTCTGTTCTAGTTCTATTCTAGTTCTGTTCTAGTTCTATTCTAGTTCTATTCTAGTTCTATTCTAGTTCTATTCTAGTTCTGTTCTAGTTCTAGTTCTGTTCTAGTTCTGTTCTAGTTCTGCTCTAGTTCTGTTCTAGTTCTAGTTCTGTTCTAGTTCTGTTCTAGTTTTGTTCTAGTTCTGTTCTAGTTCTGTTCTACTTCTGTTCTACTTCTGTTCTACTTCTGATCTAGTTCTGTTCTAGTTCTGTTCTAGTTCTGTTCTAGTTCTGTTCTAGTTCTGTTCTAGTTCTGTTCTAGTTCTGTTCTAGTTCTGTTCTAGTTCTGTTCTAGTTCTGTTCTAGTTCTGTTCTAGTTCTGTTCTAGTTCTGTTCTAGTTCTGTTCTAGTTCTGTTATAGTTCTGTTATAGTTCTGTTCTAGTTCTGTTCTAGTTCTGTTATAGTTTTGTTCTAGTTCTATTATAGTTCTGCTCTTGTCCTGTTCTAGTTCTGTTCTAGTTCTGTTCTAGTTCTGTTCTACTTCTGTTCTAGATCTGTTCTATTTCTGTTCTAGCTTTATTCTACTTCTATTACAGTTTTGTTTTAGTTCTATTCTAGTTCTTTTCTAGCTTAACAATTACTGAAATATTCATCACTATTTATCTTACTTTACAATTTATTGCCTCCCTATAGTGTTTTATTTATAAAATTGTTGCTTTATACTTGATGCTGACTTAACCTCTATTTTAAATTGTTTCTATAAAGAACTTGCAAGGTTATTATTTATTCCATTTGTATGCAAATCTTATATTCAGGGTCACCTGATGCAAGTAATTTATATATTGGCATATGTTAAAAATTTTTAAACTTAAATTGGTTGGCGGCCAAAATTGGCAGGAAACTAAAAAGCAATAAATATGTCACAATAACGAAACAAAGCCTAAAGGTTAACAAACAAAAAAAATAAAAAAACCAATATTTAAGAAAAAAACTTAAATTTAAACTTTTTAAAAAGAACTTATATAATTAAAATTTTATTTAACATATTTTTCGTTTGTTTCTTCTTTCTTTTTATAGTTGTTGGCGCAAATGGTTTTCGGCTCGTGAGCTACGCGCTCGTACCGTTCATTTGGGACGTGCCACAACCGAAAAATTCCCACCGAACGAGATACGCAATCAAAAGTACAATTTCATAACGTTCCTGCCTTTGGTCCTTTTCGAACAGTTTCGTTTCTTTTTGAATTTATATTTTCTCTTAATGGCTCTGTCACAATTTATACCCGATATACGTATTGGTTATCCCTATACCTATTGGGGCCCATTGGGTTTTGTTCTCACCGTCACTATATGTCGTGAGGCCATCGATGATTATCGTCGTCATCAGCGTGATCGTGAGGTGAATTCACAAAAATATAAACGTCTTATAGTATCGGAATCGAGAGGTTATGAAATGGTACCGTCTTCGAAAATAAAAGTTGGTGATATTATTATTGTGGAGAAAAATGAACGTGTACCGGCTGATTTGATTTTGATAAGGACAAGTGATAAGAGTGGTTCGGTTTTTGTGCGTACCGATCAATTGGATGGTAAGTGTGAACATAGAGATAGAATTAAACCATACAACTGAAATAGAACTGAAATAGAACTGAACTAGAACTAAACTAGAACTAGAACTGAACTAGAACTCAACAAGAAGTAAACTAGAATTGAACTAAAACTGAACTAGAACTGAACTAGAACTGAACTAGAACTGAACTAGAACTGAACTAGAACTGAACTAGAACTGAACTAGAACTGAACTAGAACTGAACTAGAACTGAACTAAAACTGAACTAGAACTGAACTAGAACTGAACTAGAACTGAACTAGAACTGAACTAGAACTGAACTAAAACTGAACAAGAACTGAACTAGAACTATTCTAGAAAAGAACTAGAACTGAACTACAACTGAACTGAATTTATATTTTCGATAAAATATTTTTCTTTTTCTGTTATATTATAGGTGAAACTGATTGGAAACTCCGTTTAGCTGTGCCCTCAACTCAAAAACTCAACAAGGATTCCGACTTATTTAACATTGATGCCAGTGTTTATATAGAAAAGCCACAAAATGATATACACTCGTTTATAGGCACTTTCTCGATGACCGATGGCAGTGAAGAGACAGGTTTAAATGTTGAAAATACTTTGTGGGCCAATACTGTAGTGGCTGCTGGTACTGCCACTGGCATTGTTATCTATACCGGCTGTGAAACACGCAGTGTTATGAATAATTCACAACCCAGATCCAAAGTGGGTCTATTAGATATGGAAATTAATGGTTTAACTAAAGTAGGTCTTATTTTCTCTCTAATAAACGATGTGTGTAATTATTTTCTTTCTTTTTAAGGTTCTTTTCTGTGCCGTCTTGGGTTTATCTTTGGTTATGATGATGTTAAAAGGTTTCAGTGGTCCCTGGTATCGCTACATGTTCCGTTTTGTTTTATTGTTTTCTTATATTATACCCATTAGTTTGAGAGTAAATTTAGATATGGGCAAGGCATTCTATTCCTGGCAAATGCAAAATGATCCTGAAATACAAGGCACAGTGGTGCGTTCTACTACTATACCCGAAGAACTGGGCAGGATATCATATGTTTTAACCGACAAAACAGGAACTTTAACACAAAATGAAATGGTGTTTAAAAAGGTACATTTGGGCATTGTTTCACATGACAATGATACCTTTCATCATGTTACCGAAATAATAAGCTCATTGGCACCAACTATATTGGGAAAAGCTAATAACACAGACGCTACATCAAAAACCAGTCTCTACGGCAATCGTATGCGTAGGCCAGAGGGTTGGCGTGAGTGGGAGGCAGTTAAGGCTTTAGCTTTATGCCATAATGTTACCCCAGTAACCGATGAAGATGACAACCGTTCGGTATCGACTTCATCAACCTTTACCTCTTCGGCTGGTGGCTCTAATTCACCCACAAAATCTGTGATAAATATGGATGTGGCATCAGCAAATGAACATCAATATCAAGCCTCTTCTCCCGATGAAATAGCTCTCGTCAAATGGACCGAACAAGTGGGTTTGACTCTAATAGCTCGTGACATCAGCTCCATGACTTTGCAGTTGCGTGATCATCGTCATGATGATAATTTACTGCATTTTCAAATACTTAAACTGTTCCCTTTCACCAGTGAAAGCAAACGTATGGGTATTATTGTTAAAGATTCACAGACGGGCGAAATTGTTTTCTATTTGAAAGGTGCCGATGTGGTTATGTCTTCTATAGTGCAATATAATGATTGGTTAACAGAAGAATCTGGTAATATGGCTCGTGAGGGCTTAAGAACTCTTGTGGTGGCGAAAAAAGTTTTATCCGAAGAGCAGTATAATGATTTCGAAACACGTTATTCGGCGGCAAATGCTTCACACTCGGATAGACCGGCAAAAGTGGCTGCGGCAGTGGAGTCTTTGGAAAGAGAAATGGAGCTGTTGTGTTTGACAGGTACATTTGTTTACTTCTAGTTCAGTTTAAGTCATTTCTAGTTCAGTTATAATTCAGTACTAATTCAGTTCTATTTCAGTTCTAGTTCAGTTCTAGTTCAGTTCTAGTACAGTTCTAGTTCAGTTCTAGTTCAGTTCTAGTTCAGTTCTAGTTCAGTTCTAGTTCAGTTCTAGTTCAGTTCTAGTTCAGTTCTAGTTCAGTTCTAGTTCAGTTCTAGTTCAGTTCTAGTTCAGTTCTAGTTCAGTTCTAGTTCAGTTCTAGTTCAGTTCTAGTTCAGTTCTAGTTCAGTTCTAGTTCAGTTCTAGTTCAGTTCTAGTTCAGTTCTAGTTCAGTTCTAGTTCAGTTCTAGTTCAGTTCTAGTTCAGTTCTAGTTCAGTTCAGTTCTAGTTCAGTTCTAGTTCAGTTCTAGTTCAGTTCTAGTTCAGTTCTAGTTCAGTTGTAGTTCAGTTCTAGTTTAGTACTATTTCAGTTCTAGTTCAGTTCTAGTTTAGTACTATTTCAGTTCTAATTCAGTTCTAGTTCTATTCTAGTTCTGTTCTAGTTCTGTTCTAGTTCTGTTCTAGTTCTGTTCTAGTTCTGTTCTAGTTCTGTTCTAGTTTTGTTCTAGTTCTGTTCTAGTTCTGTTCTAGTTCTGTTCTAGTTCTGTTCTAGTTCTGTTCTAGTTCTGTTCTAGTTCTGTTCTAGTTCTGTTTTAGTTCTGTTCTAGTTCTGTTCTAGTTCTGTTCTAGTTCTGTTCTAGTTCTGTTCTAGTTCTGTTCTAGTTATGTTCTAGTTCTGTTCTAGTTCAGTTCTAGTTCTATTCTAATTCTGTTTTAGTTCTGTTGTAGAAAGTGTATTATAATTAAAATATTCTCTTTGAACTTCTTTCCAGGCGTTGAAGATCGTCTCCAAGACGGCGTACGACCCACACTTGAACTTCTACGCAATGCCGGTGTACGTGTCTGGATGTTAACGGGTGATAAGTTGGAGACGGCTTGTTGTATTGCAAAATCTTCTCAACTAATTGGTCGAAATCAGGGCCTTCATGTCTTAAGACCGGTAAAAACCCGTACCGATGCTCATTTGGAATTAAATCAATTCCGCCGTAAACAAGGACATGCTTTAGTTATTTCCGGCGAGTCCCTAGAAGTGTGTCTACAATATTATCGTTTGGAATTCTTAGAATTAGCCACCGCTTGCCCAGCTGTGGTCTGTTGTCGTTGCAGTCCCACACAGAAAGCTCAAGTTGTACAATTGATACAAAAACATACGGGCAAACGAACCTGTGCCATTGGTGATGGTGGCAATGATGTCAGCATGATACAACAAGCTGATGCTGGTGTGGGTATAGAAGGACGTGAGGGTCGCCAAGCCTCATTGGCGGGTGATTTTAGTATACCTCAATTTTCTCACATAGCCAAATTATTACTGGTTCATGGCCGTCGATCCTACAAACGTTCTGCTGCTCTCTCACAATTTGTCATACATCGTGGTTTGATCATAACCACTTTACAGGCAGTTTTCTCTGCAGTTTTCTATTTAAGTTCTGTGGCCTTATATCAAGGTTTCCTTATGGTTGGCTATTCGACACTTTACACTATGTTCCCGGTATTTTCTTTGGTTTTGGATCAAGACATTGACTCTTCTACGGCGGTTACGTATCCTGAACTCTATAAAGACTTGTCAAAGGGTCGCAGTTTATCGTATAAGACATTCTTTATATGGGTCCTAATCAGTATCTATCAAGGTGGTGTTATAATGTATGGAGCTTTAATACTTTTCGAAGATGAATTTATACACATCGTAGCGATCAGTTTTACCGCGTTGATTATGACCGAATTGATAATGGTCGCACTGACAGTGAGAACATGGCATAGGTAAGAAAACAATTATTTAAATTTTAGCTTTATATTTTTTGCTTTAATTTTATAAATATTTTCTTTTGTAAAACTAACTTTTTTCTTCCTTTCCAGACTAATGGTGCTGGCCGAATTATTCAGTTTAGCTTTATATCTCATTTCTTTGTTCGTTTTACATGAGTATTTTGGTAAGTTGAAGTTTTAAAGTCTTTTGAAGTGGAATAGACATCAGATTGTTGAGGTGACAATAGAAAAAGACTAGAAATGAACTAGGACAGAAGTAGAACTTAACTAGAACCAAACTAAAACTGAAATACAACTAAACTAAAACTAAACTTGAACTGAACTAGAACTGAGCTCGAACTTAACTACAACAGATATAAAGCAGAACTAGAGCTAAACTGCAAAAAAACGATTAACAGAACTAGAACATAAATACAACAGAACTAGAACAGAAATTTAGACAAGAATTAAACAGAAATAGTACTGAACTAGAACAAAACTCTGTTTAGAACATAATTAGAATAACTAGAAGTGAACTAGAACTGATGTATAACTAAGTAAGAGCTGATGTAGAACTGAACTAGAACTGAACTAGAACTGAACTAGAACTAGAACTGAACTAGAACTGAACTAGAACTGAACTAGAACTGAACTAGAACTGAACTAGAACTTAACTCGAACTGAACTAGAATTGGACTAGAACTGAACTAGAATAAAACTTGAACTGAACTACAACTGATGTAGATCTAAACTAGAAATGCATTAGAACTCAACTAGATCTAAACTAGATCTGAACTAGAACTGAAATAAAACTGAACTAGAACTGAACCAGAACTGTACAAGAACTGAACTAGAACTGATGTAGATCTAAACTAGAAATGCATTAGAACTCAACTAGATCTAAACTAGATCTGAACTAGAACTGAACTAGAACTGAACTAGAACTGAACTAGAACTGAACTAGAACTGAACTAGAACTGAACTAGAACTGAACTAGAACTGAACTAGAACTGAACTAGAACTGAACTAGAACTGAACTAGAACTGAACTAGAACTGAACTAGAACTGAACTAGAACTGAACTAGAACTGAACTAGAACTGAACTAGAACTGAACTAGAACTGAACTAGAACTGAACTAGAACTGAACAAGAACTGAACTAGAACTGAACTAGAACTGAACTAGAACTGAAGTAGAACTGAACTAGAACTGAACTAGAACTGAACTAGAACTGAACTAGAACTAGAACTGAACTAGAACTGAACTAGAACTGAACTAGAACTGAACTAGAACTGAACTAGAACTGAACTAGAACTGAACTAGAACTGAACTAGAACTGAACTAGAACTTAACTCGAACTGAACTAGAACTGAACTAGAATTGGACTAGAACTGAACTAGAATAAAACTTGAACTGAACTACAACTGATGTAGATCTAAACTAGAAATGCATTAGAACTCAACTAGAACTGAACCAGAACTGAACTAGAACTGATGTAGATCTAAACTAGAAATGCATTAGAACTCAACTAGATCTAAACTAGATCTGAACTAGAACTGAACTAGAACTGAACTAGAACTGAACTAGAACTGAACTAGAACTGAACTAGAACTGAACTAGAACTGAACTAGAACTGAACTAGAACTGAACTAGAACTGAACTAGAACTGAACTAGAACTGAACTAGAACTGAACTAGAACTGAACTAGAACTGAACTAGAACTGAACTAGAACTGAACTAGAACTGAACTAGAACTGAACTAGAACTGAACTAGAACTGAACTAGAACTAAACTAGAACTGAACTAGAACTGAACTAAAACTGAACTAGAACTGAACTAGAACTGAACTAGAACTGAACTAGAACTGAACTAGAACTGAACTAGAACTGAACTAGAACTGAACTAGAACTGAACTAGAACTGAACTAGAACTGAACTAGAACTGAACTAGAACTGAACTAGAACTGAACTAGAACTGAACTAGAACTGAAGTAGAACTGAACTAGAACTGAACTAGAACTGAACTAGAACTGAACTAGAACTGAACTAGAACTTAACTCGAACTGAACTAGAATTGGACTAGAACTGAACTAGAATAAAAATTGAAATGAACTACAACTGATGTAGATCTAAACTAGAAATGCATTAGAACTCAACTAGATCTAAACTAGATCTGTACTAGAACTGAACTAGAACTGAACTAGAACTGAACTAGAACTGAACTAGAACTGAACTAGAACTGAACTAGAACTGAACTAGAACTGAACTAGAACTGAACTAGAACTGAACTAGAACTAGAACTGAACTAGAACTAGAACTGAAATAGAACTGAACTAGAATTGAACTAGAATTGGACTAGAACTGAACTAGAATAAAACTTGAACTGAACTGCAACTGATGAAGATCTAAACTAGAAATGCATTAGAACTGAACTAGATCTAAACTAGAACTGAAATAAAACTGAACTAGAACTGTACCAGAACTGAACTACAACTGATGAAGAACTAAACTAGAATTGAATTAGAACTGAACTATAACTGGACTAGAACAGAACTGAACTATAACTGAATTAGAACAAAACTAGAACTGAACTCAATTGAAACTTGATCTAATATTTCACTTTTTTCTGTTACAGATTGGGAATTTATTTCATCTACCGATTTCCTGGGTAAAGTTTCCATTATAACTTTGGTATCCTGTTTCCCTCTGTATATTATTAAATTTTTACGCAAAAAATGTTCGCCGCCTTCGTATTTAAAACTTTCATAAATCCAAAAAATGTTCTATTCTATTAAGATATCTCTTTATTTTTTTATAAAATTTTATGAAAGTTTTTCTTTTTTTATTTATAAGTAATTTTAAATTAATTTTTAGGTATAGATATTAATATAATGAACTATATAATTAAAAATACTTACAATTTTTTGTTTCGTTTTTTGTTAATGTTTTTTTTTTTTATATATAATTATTATTTAATATTTAAGTTAATGAAACAATTACACACACACCCACTCACATGGATAAAGAAATGCAATTTTAAAATGAGTTTTTGTTTTTTGAGTAAGAATATTATTTGTGATTTTTTAAAAAAAGAATTAAAAGAAAAGTCATGATGTGGAAGTTAATATTTTAATTTCGAGGCTTTTTTATTATATTGGAAAATGACAAAAAATTAGTTTAATCTCATTTTATATTTTAAGTTAAAAGAAATAGGTTTATGTGTTAAATCAAATTTAACACATGGAGCAAAAAAAAAATTTGTTTAATTTTATATTTATGTTTAAAAAAAAATAAATCCTAAAACTTAACAAAAGTGATAATTAAAAAATAAAGAAAATTATGTATAATTTATCTCATGTTGCTAAAAAAAATCGAAAAAAAACAAATAAATTGATAAATTAACAAAGAATTAAAAAAAAACTTCCCCACAAGAAAAATTGAACTGAAATTTGAAGCTAAATTTAAAGCAAAATTTAAAAATAAAATTCAAAATTTTAAAAAAAACTTTTCAATAAAACTATTAAATAAATTTTAGTTTTTAATTATAATGCCGTTTTGCCCTTTGTCCCCTGACTGTTTTCTGCATTTTAATTCTTTAAACATTTCATTAGCTTTTCTTCATTCACTATATAATTCTATAAAAATGTTTATTTTTCTCATTTTAACTTTATAAATAAATAAAAACCAAATATTTAATATGTTTATAATTAATTAATATTAAACAAAATATTGCTAAATCATTTAACAGAAAAATTTATAAAATTTATTTATAAACAAATTAAACAGAAACAAAACAAATAAAAACTCTAATTAATTATTACTAAAAATTAAAATTCTTATATTATTACAGTCTTTGTCCCCGAAAGATAAAGACAAAACAGAAAAAGCAAAATAATTCAAAGAAAAAAAACTATTTTTAAAACAAATACAATTTAAAAGAAAAAAGATTTTAATGTAAAAATTACAACAACAACAAAAAATTAAATAAAAATAACATAATAAAAAATAAAAAGAAAATGTGTTTTAATTTTAAAACAAAATAAAACGACTGTAGCCTTGTCTATAGTCCAGACAATAGTTTTGTCCATTGTCCACATTAAAGGCTTGTCTATTGTCCAAATTATGGTCCTGTCTATAGATCAAATTATAGTCTTGTCAAAAGTCCACACTGAAGTCTAGTCTCTAATCTAGACTATAGTCATATCTATATAGACAAGACTATAGTCTTGGCTATAGTCTAGATTATTGTCTATAGTCTAGACTATAGAATTGTCTATAGTCTAGACTATAGTATTGTATATAGTCTAGACTATAGTATTGTCTATAGTCTAGACTATAGTACTGTCTATAGTCTAGACTGTAGTCTTGTCTATAGTCTAGAGTATAGTTTTGTCTATAGTCTAGAGTATAGTGTTGTCTATAGTCTAGAGTATAGTATTGTCTATAGTCTGGACTATAGAATTGTCTATAGTCTAGACTACAGTATTGTCTATAGTCTAGACTACAGTATTGTCTAGACTATAAACAAGGCTGTAGTCTTGTCTATAGTCTAGACTATAGTCTAGGTGATAGTCTTGTATATAGTCCAGGCTATAGTCTTGTCTAAAGTCCAGACTATAGTATTTTCTATAGACGTCTATATTCAAGGCTATAGTCTTGTGACTATAGTGCAAATTACAGTCTTGTCTATAGACAAAAGACTATAATCTGTCTTGTCTATAGTAAAGACTTATGTTTTGTCAATGATAAAGACTTTAGTCTTGTTCATAGTCCAGGCTATACTCTTGTTCATAGTCTAGGCTATAGTCTTGTCTATAGTCCAGGCTATAGTCTTGGCTATTTTAAAGACCTAAGTCTTGTCTATAGTCCCGACTATATTAAAACAGTTTAGCTTCGGTTTGTTAAGTGTTTTTATTCTTTAAACCATATTTTAGGTAAGTGGGCGTGGCAGTGGCAGTAAATAATGCATCTGTGAAATAGGAAATATTCCATTCTATCCACTGCTAAAAATTTCACTCAAATCCAGCTAACATTTCAGAAATTATAGGCAAATTAGTAATTTAGTTCATTAGCCTCTAATGTTAACCTAAAATGCTTGTAACTGTTTCATTTAAACAACAATAACTCTTAAACAAATGGATCTACCAACGTGAAATCTCACCTAGAGAGAGTGTACGAAATGAACTTTAAGATGCTGCAGAAATAAAATCAAAGAAATGTGCAGTTTCCTGCCTATAAGCGTTTTTAAACTTAACCCCTTAATTTAACAAAGAAGGCGTGGCAGTAGGCTGTAAATTTCAGCTTCATAAGAAAGCCAATATTTCAAGCTTTAATATGCCACTAATTTTTCCTAAATGTGTCTAATTGTTTGAAACTTATAAGCAAAATAGTAAAATAGTTATTTGGACAATTGCTTGCTTATGTCTTCTGTTCTCCTAGTACTTCACCAGGTTTTTGAAATTGCATTTTTTGTCAATTTTTGTGATTTTAAGAGATTTTCAGTTTTTAGCTTATAACTTCGACATTTCTTAATAAAATGCAATGAAATTTGACAAGGAGCTAGTTTAGAAAATGGACTTTTAATTTTTGTAACCAAAACTTGGTTTAACATTTTAACGCTTGTGTGGTAAGCGTTTTTATATTTAAACCTTTAATTTGTTTAAAAAGGCGTGGTAGTGGGCATTAAATTTTATATCAGTGAAATAGTAAATTTTCCATTCTATCCGTTGCAAAAAATTTCACTCAAATCTAGCTTACAGTTAAGAAGTTATAGACAAATTCGTAATTTTGGTTATTAGCCTTTAAGTTAAACCTAAAACACTTGTAACTGCTTCAGTTAAACAGCAATAGCTCTTATATAAATGGATCTACCAACTTGAAATTTCACATAGAGAGAGTGTAGGAAATGAGCTTTGAGATGCTGCAGAAATAAAGTCGAGGAAATGTTCAGCTTCCTGGCTATAAGCGTTTTTAAATTTAACCCCTTAATTTAATAAAGAAGGCGTGGCAGTAGGCGGTAAAATTCAGCTTCATAAGAAAGCCAGTATTCCAAGCTTTAATATGCTACTAATTTCTCCTAAAAGTGGCCAATTGTTTGAAAGTTATAAGCAAAATAGTAAAATAGCTGTTGGGACAATTGCTTGCTTATGGATTCTGTTCTCCTAGTACTTCACTTGGATTTTGAAATTGCAATTTTTGGCAAATTTTTTGATTTTAAGAGATTTTCAGTTTTTAGCTTATAACTTCGACATTTCTTAATAAAATGCAATGAAATTTGACAGGGAGCTAGTTTAGAAAATGGACTTTTAATTTTTGTAACCAAAACTTGGTTTAACATTTTAACGCTTGTGTGGTAAGCGTTTTTATATTTAAACCTTTAATTTGTTTAAAAAGGCGTGGTAGTGGGCATTAAATTTTGTATCAGTGAAATAGTAAATTTTCCATTCTATCCGTTGCAAAAATTTTCACTCAAATCTAGCTTACAGTTAAGAAGTTATAGACAAATTCGTAATTTTGGTTATTAGCCTTTAAGTTAAACCTAAAACGCTTGTAATTGTTTCAGATAAACAGCAATAGCTCTTATATTAATGGATCTAGCAACTTGAAATCTCACATAGATAGAGTGTAGGAAATGAGCTTTAAGATGCTGCAGAAATAAGGTCAAAGAAATTTTCAGGTCTCTGGCTATAAGCGTTTTTAGGTTTAACTTAATGGCAAATAATCTAAATTACCAATTTGCCTATAACTTCTGAAATGTAAGCTGAATTTGAGAGAAATTTTCAGCATTGGATAGAATGGAAAATTTACTATTTCATTGATATAAAATTTAACGCCCACTGCCACACCCTTTTAAATAAATTAAAGATTTAAATATAAAAACGCTTACCACACAAGCATTAAGAAGTTAAACCAACTTTTGGATACAAAAATGAAAAGTCCATTTTTTAAACCAGCTCCCTGTCAAATTTCATTACATTTTATTAAGAAATGTGAAAGTTATGAGCTAAAAACAGAAAATCTCTTAAAATCACAAAAACTGCCAAAAAATGCAATTTCAAAATTCTGGTGAAGTACTAGGAGAACAGCATCTAAAAGCAAGCGATTATCCAAATAACTATTTTACCAATTTGCTTATAACTTTCAAACAATTGGACATATTTAGGAAAAATTTGTGGCATATTAAAGATTGAAATATTGGCTTTCTTATGATGCTAAAATTTACCGCCTACTGCCACGCCTTCTTTGTTAAAATAAGAATTTAAGTATGAAAATGCTTATAGCCAGTAAGCCGAACCTTTCTTTGACTTTATTTCTTCATCATCTTAAAGCTAATTTCCTACACTCTCTCTAGGTGAGATTTCATGTTGTTAGATCCATTTATATAAGAGCTATTGATGTTTAATTAAAACAGTTACAAGCGTTTTAAGTTTAACTTAATGACTAATTAACCAAATTACCAATTTGTCTATAACTTTTGAAATCTAACCCGGATTTAAGTGAAATTTTTAGCATTGGATAGAATTGAATATTTTCTATTTCACAGATGCATTATTTACTGCCTACTGCCACGCCCATTTACATAAGATATGAATTAAGTATTAAAACACATACAAAACTGAAGCTAAACTGTGTTAATATTGTTGGGATTTTAGACAAGACTAAAGTCTTTTATACAGACAAGACTTTATCCTGGACTATAGATAAGACTGTAGTCTGTATTATAGACAAGACTTAAGACTTTACTATAGACAAGGTCATAGTCTGTACTATAGACAAGACTAGAGGCTTTACTACAGGCAAGACTAAAATATTTACTATAGACATGACTACAGTCTTTACTATAGACAAGACTAAAGTCTTTTCTATAGACATGACTAAAGTCTTTCCTATAGACATAACTATAGTCTTTACTATAGACAAGACTTTAGTCTTTACTGTAGACAAGACTATAGTCTATACTATAGACAAGACTACATACTTTACTATTGACATAACTATAGTCTTTACTATAGTAAAGATTATAGTCTTTACTATAGACAAGACTATAGTCTTTACAATAGACAAGACTATAGTCTTTACAATAGACAAGACTATAGTCTTTACAATAGACAAGACTATAGTCTTTACAATAGACAAGACTATATATAGTCTTTACTGTAGACAAGACTATACTCTTTACTATAGACAAGACTATAGTCTTTACAATAGACAAGACTATAGTCTTTACAATAGACAAGACTATATATAGTCTTTACTATAGGCAAGACTATAGCCTTTACTATAGACAAGACTATAGTCTTTACTATAGACAAGACTATAGTCTTTACTATGGACAAGACTATAGTCTTTACTATAGACAAGACTATAGTCTTTACTATAGACAAGACTATAGTCTTTACTATGGACAAGACTATAGTCTTTACTATAGACAAGACTATAGTCTTTACTATAGACAAGACTACATACTTTACTATTGACATGACTATAGTCTTTACTACAGTAAAGATTATAGTCTTTACTATAGACAAGACTATAGTCTTTACTATAGACAAGACTATAGTCTTTACTATAGACAAGACTATAGTCTTTACAATAGACAAGACTATATATAGTCTTTACTATAGACAAGACTATAGTCTTTACTATAGACAAGACTATAGTCTTTACAATAGACAAGACTATAGTCTTTACAATAGACAAGACTATAGTCTTTACAATAGACAAGACTATATATAGTCTTTACTATAGACAAGACTATAGTCTTTACTATAGACAAGATATAGTCTTTACTATAGACAAGACTATAGTCTTTACTATAGACAAGACTATAGTCTTTACTATAGACAAGACTATAGTCTTTACTATAGACAGGACTATAGTCTTTACTATAGACAAGACTATAGTCTTTACTATAGATAAGACTATAGTCTTTACTAAAGACAAGACTATAGTCTTTACTATAGACAAGACTAAAGCCTTTACTACTGGCAAGAGTATAGTCTTTACTACAGACAAGACTATAGTCTTTACTATAGACAAGACTATAGTCTTTACTATAGGCAAGACTATAGACAAGAGTATAGTCTTTACTATAGACAAGACTATAGTCTTTACTATAAATAAGACTATAGTCTTTACTATAGATAAGACTATAGTCTTTACAATAGACAAGACTATAGTATGTACTATAGACAAGACTATAGTCTTTACAATAGACAAGACTATAGTCTTTACAATAGACAAGACTATATATAGTCTTTACTATAGACAAGACTATAGTCTTTACTATAGACAAGATATAGTCTTTACTATAGACAAGACTATAGTCTTTACTATAGACAAGACTATAGTCTTTACTATAGACAAGACTATAGTCTTTACTATAGACAGGACTATAGTCTTTACTATAGACAAGACTATAGTCTTTACTATAGATAAGACTATAGTCTTTACTAAAGACAAGACTATAGTCTTTACTATAGACAAGAGTATAGTCTTTACTATAGACAAGACGATAGCCTTTACTAAAGATAAGACTATAGTCTTTACTATAGACAAGACTATAGTATGTACTATAGACAAGACTATAGTCTTTACTATAGACATGACTATATTATTTATTATAAACAAGACTAAAAACTTTACTACAGACAAGACTATAGTCTGTACTATAGACAAGACTATAGTCTGTACTAAAGACATGAGTATATTCTTTACTATGGACAAGTGTGTATTATAGACAAGACTATAGTATTTACTATAGATAAGATTATAGTCTGTACTATAGACTTTACTAAAGACATGACTATAGTCCTTACTATAGACAACACTAAAAACTTTACTACAGACAAGACTATGGTCTTTATCATAGACAAAACTATAGTCTGTACTATAGACAAGATGAAAGACTTCGCTTTCTGTACTATAGAAATGACTATAGTTTGAACTGTAGACAAGACTAAATATAATTAATTAATATTGTTTTTAATACTTACTTTCATTTTTTAAAATCTTCTTTAAAAATAAAATTTCTAAGAATTTTTCTTTTTTACTTTTTTTAATACAATTTTTTTCATTTTATTTTCTTTATTTCAAATTTGTTTAAATACTATTGGTTTTTGTTGTTGTTTGTTTTGTGTTAATTGTTTGTTTGTTGTATTATAATAATATAATTATTTGTTTTTGTTTTTTTTTTGTTAATTTCTTTAGGTTTTTTTTTGTTTTATTTTTTTTTTTTTGTATTTTAATTAATTAATAGTAAATTTTTTCTTTCACAAATTGTAACAGTGTTTTACATTTTGTTAAATTTATTTATTTTATATATTTTTTTGTTATTGTAGGTAATTTATTAAATATTAAAAACCATTTTTTTGTTGTTTTATTTATTTTGTTAAATATTGTGTTTTTTGTTGTTGTTGTTTGTTTTGAAAAATACATATTTTTTTATTTAAGTTTTTATATTACAAATTTTTCTTGTTGTTGTTGTTGGTTTTTATATTGAAATATTATGACTACAAATGTTATCAATTTTTCTATATTGTTTTAATTTTGTTTTGAAATACTAAAGAAATTTTTTTTTAAATAAATTTCCTTTAATTATTTTAAATTTTTGTTTTATACATTTTTCTTTAAATTATTGTTATAAAAAAGAAGTATTTTTTTTGTTCAACTTAAATTTACTTAATAAATAAACAAATGCAATTTGAATTTGTTTTCTTTTTTTGCTTTTAATTTTGTTTAGTGTTTAATTGTTATTAATGTGATTTGTTTTTGTTGTTGTTTAAATAACTTTTTAAAGATTTATTTTATATAAATTATTATTATTAATAATAATATATTTTTTTTAAAATTTTTTATTGTTTTATTTTGTTTCTTAATTTAAAATTGTTTTCAGTTATAACCTTTACACTAACTAAGAGAAAGAGAGTGTGTTTAATAGAGACAAAGAGAGAGAGTGTGTTAATAACTATTTTTCTTTCCTATAGTTTTCCTATTTCCTTGTTATCTATTTCCTTTAGTTGGTGTAATATTTTATCCCTGGTATTTTGATTTTTCTTCTAAATATATTTTCTTTTTTGTTTTTTTCTTTAACTTTTTTAAATACAACTATATTTTGTT
Organism: Lucilia cuprina; assembly: GCF_022045245.1. Lineage (NCBI taxonomy): Eukaryota > Metazoa > Arthropoda > Insecta > Diptera > Calliphoridae > Lucilia > Lucilia cuprina. The sequence goes on along the minus strand of NC_060950.1, from coordinate 63,602,491 downwards.
TTTTGTCTACAAAAATAATTATTAATTTTTTTATATTAATTATTTGATATTTTTTTTAGTTTTTTTTTTACATTTTAGTTTTTATTTTTTTAACAACTTTACACCAATTTCTTTTTTTATAATTATATATCATCTAATTTCTATAAAGCTTTACCAGTCCTTTTAAAAACCTTCACACAAAATTAAAATGTTTAAAATAATAAGGAACATTGTATTTTTTTAAATAATTAATAATAATTAATTATAAAAAGAAACATAAGAAGTACAGACTATAGTCTAGACTATAAACTTCACTATAGTCTAGACTGTAGACTAAACTATTGTCTAGACTATAAACTAAACTAAAGTCTAGACTTAAGACTAAACAGTAGTCTGGACTATAGACTGAACTATAGTCTGGACTATAGACTGAACTATTGTCTGAACTATAGGCTGAACTATAGTCTGAACTAAAGAATGAACTATAGTCTGGACTATATATTGAACTATAGTCTGGACTAAAGACTGAAATATAGTCTGAACTATAGATTGAACTATAGTCTGAACTATAGACTGAATAATAGTCTGGACTATAGACTGAACTATAGTCTGGACTATAGACTGAACTATTGTCTGGACTATAGGCTGAACTATAGTCTGAACTAAAGAATGAACTATAGTCTGGACTATAGATTGAACTATAGTCTGGACTAAAGACTGAAATATAGTCTGAACTATAGATTGAACTATAGTCTGAACTATAGACTGAATAATAGTCTGGACTTTAGACTTAACTATAGTCTGGACTATAGACTGAACTATAGTCTGGACTATAGACTGAACTATAGTCTGGACTACAGACTGAACTATAGTCTGGACTATAGACTGAACTATAGTCTGGACTATAGACTGAACTATAGTCTGGACTATAGACTAAACTAAAGTCTAGACTATAGACTTAACTATAGTCTAGACTATAGACTAAACTATAGTCTAGATTATAGACTAAACTATAGACTAGATTATAGACTAAACTATAGTCTAGACTATAGACTAAACTATAGTCTGATAGACTAAACTATAGTCTAGACTATAGGCTAAACTTCAGTCTAGGCTTTAGACTAAACTATTGTCTAGACTATAGACTAAACTATAGTCTAGACTATAGACTATACTATAGTCTAGAGTATAGACCAAACTATTGTCTAGACTATAAACTATATAGCCTATAGCCTAGATTATAGACTAAACTATAGTCTAGAATATAGACTAAACTACAGTCTAGAGTATAGACTAAACTTTAGTCCAGACTATAGTCTAAAGTATTATCTAGACTATAAACTAAACTACAGTCTAGATTATAAACTATAGTCTCGACTATAGACTAAGTATAGACTTAACTATATTCTGGACTATAGACTAAACTACATTCTAGACTATAGACTAAACTATAGTCTAGACTATACACTAAACTATAGTCTAGACTATAGACTAAACTATAGTCTAGACTATACACTAAACACTAAGACTAAACTATAGTCTAGACTATAGACTAAACTATAGTCTAGACTATAGACTAAACTATAGTCTAGATTATAGACTAAACTATAGTCTAGACTATAGACTAAACTATAGTCTAGACTATAGACTAAACTATAGTCTATACTATAGAGTAAACTATAGTCTATACTATAGAGTAAACTATAGTCTGGACTATAGACTAAACTATAGTCTAGACTATAGACTAAACTATAGCCTAGACTATAGACTAAACTTTTGTCTAAAATAGGCTTTTCATTAGTCCAGACTATAAACTAAGCACAACACTAAACTATAGTCTAGAGTATAGACTAAACTATAGTCTAGAGTATAGACTAAACTATAGTCTAGAGTATAGACTAAACTATAGTCTAGACTATAGACTAAACTATAGTCTAGACTATAGACTAAAATGTAGTCTAGACTATAGACTAAACTATAGTCTAGACTATAGACTTAACTATAGTCTAGACTATAGACTAAACTATTGTCTGGACTATAAAATAAACTATAGTTTGAACTATAGAATAAACTATATTATAAGCTAGTCAATAGTCTACAGTCTAGATTATAGACTAAACTTCAGTCTTAACTATAGTCTATGCGAAAGACTAAAATATAGACTATAAACTTAACTATTGACTGCACACTGGACTAAACATTAGTCTGGACTATATTTATATATATGGACTACAGACTAATCTACAATCTGAACTATAGACTAAAATATAGTCTGGACTATAGACTTAACTTAAGCTTTAGTTTAGTCTTTGATCTAGACTATAGTCTTGGTTATGTTTGTCAAATCTTTAGTCATGTCTCTAGTTTAGTTTATGGTATATGCTATAAAGATCCGATTAACAAATAAGATTTTCTTAAAAATTTAAAGAGCAACAAACAAAAGTCCTTTAATTAGAAACTAAAAAGGATAATTTATAAACTCTGTCATATAAATAGAACTTATTTATAACTTATTAGCATTTTCTTTTAATTACTCAATTTTATTAATTTTTTTTATTTAGTTTTTTGGGTGTTTTTTTATAGAGTTTGTTTGTTTGTTGTTGTTATTTGGATTTATATTTTGTTAAGTGTAAATATTTATCTATTGTTTATTTTTTATTCAAATAAATACATATTTTCTAAATACATATTGGATTTAATTTTCTATACTGTTGTTATTTAATGATGAGGTAAATGTTTATATTTGTTTTTGTTATTTGTTTAGTTTTATTAATTTCTTTTTTGTTTTGTTTTATTATTAACTATATAATTTTAGAATATGTGTGTAAGAATATGAGCAATCTTTGGTTGTTTTTTTTTTTGTTTTTTGCTTTAAATTGTTTTAATTTTTCAAACTACTGAGTATATGAGAGGTATTAAAGAATTTTGTTTAGTTTGTTAGTTTTTGGGGGGTTTTATAGGGGGTTAATAGTTAGTTGTTGTTGTTGTATAGAGTTTAAGGGTTAAACAAAAAAACACAAGAATTAAGAAATTTTTTAGAATTTTAAGAAAGATCTACTTTTTATGATCATAAATGAATATTTTCTATTAAAATTCTAAAAATTTAAACATGTTTCACTTGATACCATTTCGTTCCTCTAAAGAAAATTAAGCAAAAATTCATTTGATTAACATAAAATATTACTTTTTTTTTTAAAAACCAGCTACTTGCTTCACTAAATCCATGATTTTGTTCAATGTTTCATTAAATTCCATTTTGTTCCTCTTTAGAAAATTTGCTTAAATTTAGCATATTTATGTATTAAAGATAATTTTAACAATTTCCTCTATAGAAAAATTACACTATTTAAGTGTTTCTTAAAATTCCATTTCGTTCCTCTTAAGAAAAGTGTTTTAATTTAGTATTTTTTGAAAGAAAAATTATCTAAAAACATGTTTTATAATAAAATTCTTTAAATTTTTATTAAAAATTTGGCATTTTAAGTGTGTTTCATTAAATTTCATTTCGTTCCCTTAAAGAAATTTTTGCAAATTTAGTGTATTCTGTAGAAAAATGGATTTTATAATTAAAATTTTTAAGTTGTTATAAATAATTTAATATTAAAAGAGTGTTTCATTAAATTCCATTTCGTTCCTCTTGAGAAAATTTCTCAAATTTGGTATTTTTTAATGTACAATTACTTTTAAACATGTTTTAGTACAAAAATCTTTAAAAATTTCCAACTTTAAATGTGTTTCATTGAATTCCATTTCGTTCCTCTTGAGAAAATTTCTTAAACTTAGTATTTTTTGGGTAAAATTAGCTACAAAATAATGATAGAATGAAAATCCTAATTTTTTCTTTAAAAATGTCCAATTTTTTCTGTAAAAATGTGTTTCACAAAATTCCATTTCGTTCCTCTATTGAAATTTAGCTTATGTTTGCTATTTTAAGGCTAAATTTCTGTTTAAATTGGTTATTTAGGAAAATTTATTTAATTTCACTTAAAAAAAATGGATTTTATGCATGTTTCATTAAATTCCATTTCGTTCCTTGAACTAAAGTATACAAATTTGGTTAATTTTTTTGTTAATATATTCGAAAATTTTAAAAAGGAATCATTAAATACATTGTATAAGTTTATTTTTCTTAGTGTTTCATTTGACTCCATTTCGTTCCTCTATAGGAAATATGCAAAATTTGCCAATTTTTGTTAATATTTATGGAATTTTTTAAAGGTAACCTTAAATACATTAAAGAAAATTGAAAATTTCAGTGTTTCAATCGATTCCATTTCATTCCTTTAAAGAAAATTTAGCTAAATTTAGATATTTTTGTTAATATTTAAGAAAATTCTTAGAGGAAGTATTAAATACTATATTAAAATATGCTTTTTTAAGTGTTTCATAGGATTCCATTTCGTTCCTCTATAGAAAATATGCTAAATTCGCCAATTTTTATTTATGTTTAGCAAAATTTTTAAAAGAAACATGAAATACATTTTAGAAAATTAAAAATTTTAATGTTTCATTCGATTCCATTTCGTTCCTCTTACAAAAAATTTACAAAATTTAGCTATTTTTGTTAATAGTTAAGGAAATTCTTAAAGGATGTTATAAATACTTTAAAGAAAACCCTAAATACATAATAGAAAGTTGTAAATTTTTGTGTTTCATTTGATTCCATTTCGTTCCTTTAAAGAAAATATACTAAAATTAGCCATTTTTTGTGAATAGTTAAGGAAATTGTTAAGGAAAGTTTTAAAATCTTTGTTAAGATAGACTTCTTTAAGTGTTTCATTAGATTCCATTTCGTTCCTCTAAGAAAAATTTGACAAATTCAAATATTTTTGTTAAAATTTTTTTAAAATGTTTAATAAAAACCTTCAATATATTATAGAACATTTAAAATTTTAGTGTTTCATTAGATTCGATTTTGTTCCCCGAAAGAAAATTTGCAAAATTTAGATATTTTTTGTTAATATTTACCGAATTTTTAAATAAAACCTTAAAGACATTATAGAAAATGGAAAATTTTAGTGTTTCATTAGTTTCCATTTTGTTCCTCTAAAGAAAAATTGTCTAAAATTGGTAGATTTTAGATAAAATTAAGGAAAAATTTAGAGTAAATGTTAAACTTACGAATCAAATTGTAATTTTGAGTGTTTCACTAGATTCCATTTCGTTCCTTTAATGCAATTTAGTAAAATTTTTGTACTTTTAACTGAAATTTTTTTAATTTTTCTTAATACTGGTGTTTTTTTGTTTGTTTTGTTTTTAATTTTTGATGCAACTTTTTGGTTTTTGTTTTAAGGCTTCTAAAGGTTTGTTTTTGTTTTGTTTGTGTTTTTATATAGTTAAAGTTTTGTTATATATGTATATAAATATTTTGAAAGGGAATGCATTAATATGGAGTGTTTTTGTAAATAAATATTGCATTGATATGTGAATCAATAATAGAACTACTATTAAATAATGCGAGGATTTAGTACCTATTTTTTAAACATAATTTATAAATAAACTAATTTATTTATAAACAAATTGCAAAGCAAATTATATAATAAAAGCAAAACTTTTAATGGTTTAAATTCAGTCTATAAAGGAATTTGAGAAATTATTAAAAAAAAAAAAAAAACTATTAAAAAAGGTATAAATGGTTGAGCTATAAATGATTTAGAGTTTTAGTTTTATTGTTTTTTTGGAAATAATTTTTATACTTTTTTTAATTATTGGAATGTTATTTTTTTTTTTGTTTAAATATTTATATAATACTGCTTGATTTTAATGTTAATTTTTGTTTAATAATTTTTTTTTTTAAATTTAAATTATTATTTAAATCTTGGTTTTACTTAAATACTTGCAAATCAATACTAAATTTTTGTTTTGTTTATCAACTTAAACTAATTATTTAGTGTTTGTTTTAAATACATAATTAAATTTAATTTTTAATATAATTTTGTATTTTTTTTTTTGTTTTTTTTTTTTTTTTTTTTGGTATAAATATATATTAATTTTTTTTGTTTTTATTTAAATTAAATTATTACTTTTTCTTTAATGAACTTGTAGTTCTTTGTTATTAATTCTTGTTTATTTATTTATTTAATTAATTATTATTTTTTTCAATATAAAAGTTTCTTTTTTTTTGTTTTTTTATTAATTTACAAAAATTTCAAACACCAATGGCTTTAAGCTACTTACACAAAAATTGAATTTATTTTTGTTAATTTAATTTAAATTTATAGTTTTTTTTTTCAATTAAAACTTAAATTTTGTTATTATTTAAATTTTTGTTAATTATTATTTTAATTAAATATAAATTATATTTAATATTAAAATAAACCCCTTGCACCGATATTTAGTTAGTTATATATGTATGTATGTCTGTGTTTGAAATATTTAAAACAATAACAATAATAATTAAAAATAAACCAAAAATTAATAAATTTAAAAAACAACTAATTTTTTTTTATAAATTTTGTTCTTTATAAATAAGTTTTCTTTCAAAAATTTTTGTTTTCTTTAAATTTTTAAACTCAAAACATTTTTAAAGAAAAATTATTCAGTTTTTTTAAAATTTGTTTCTTTCTTTCATAAAATCCATGAAATTTTTAGCTAAACTTTGAAAAACATTCTACAGAAATGTTTGAGTAAGAGAAAAGAACGCAATTAAAACAGGTTTCAAACCCGTTTCACTTAATTCCATTTCGTTTCGCTTATGAAATTTAGTTAAAATTTCTTAATTTTATTCAAATTTATATCAAAATAAACTATACAAGCAAAATCCTACAATTTTCATTTAAAAAATGTAATTTTGAAAGTGTTTCACTAAATTCCATTTCGTTCCTTAATCAAAAATCTCATAATTTAAAACTTAACATACTTTAAAATGTTGTTATAAACTTCAAAAAACATTTCTCGCTGTTAAATTAAGAAATTTCGCTCTGTTTCACTAAATTCCATTTCGTTCCTTGAACAAAAATTCAATTTTTTAGGCCAAAAATCATTTTAACAAAAAATACATAAAACTAAGAATAATATTCCTTGTGAAATATATAAATTCTGCAATGTTTCACTAAATTCCATTTCGTTCCTCGAATTAAAATTCCAAATTTTAACGCTTAAACTCTTTTAAAATTAAGGGCTTATACAAACAAAACATTTTTCCTTGTTATATCTATAAATTCTGCAATGTTTCACAAAATTCCATTTCGTTCCGCTAATGGAATTAAGTCAAAATTCCTTAATTTTATTTAAATTTATATTAAAATAAACTATACAAACAAAATCATACAATTTTCATTAAAAAAAATGTAATTTTCAAAGTGTTTCACTAAATTCCATTTCGTTCCTAAACCTAAATTATGATTTTAATGGCTAAAAATCTTGTTTAAAAAAAGAGTAATAACTAAAATACCTTAATTTATGTTAAAACCATAAATTCTTCAATGTTTCACTAAATTCCATTTCGTTTCTCAAACAAAAATTCAAAATTTTACGGCTTAAACTATTTTAGAATTAAAAGCTAATATCAATAAAACGTTTTCCCTTATAAAATCTATAAATTCTGCTATGTTTCACTTAATACCATTTCGTTCCGCTAATGAAATTTAGTTAAAATCACACAATTGTGTTCTTATTATTTCATAACAAACAACAACACAAAAATGTTCTTAGTTTCTGTTAAGAAAAGTCCTATTTTAAAAGTGTTTCATAAGATTCCATTTCATTCCTGAAACAAATATTTAAAATTTGGAAACCAAAAATACTTAAAAATGTTGTTAAAACCGCTAAGAAAAATTTTTTGCCATTAAATCTAAAAATTAAGCTGTTTCACTAAAGTCCATTTCGTTCCTTGAACAAAATTACGATTTAAATGACTTAAAATCCCTTGAACTTAGTTAGAAATAACTAAAGAACATTTTAATCTGTTAAATCTATAAATTCTAAACTGTTTCACTTGATTCCATTTCGTTCCTTGTACAAAATTTTAAATTTTTATAAGTTTGAATACATTTAAATGTTTAGGGAAACAATAAAAGTTAATTAAGGTGCTGGAATCTAAAATTTCAACACTGTTTCACATGATTCCATTTCGTTCCGCTTAAAAAAATTTCACAAAATTTGCCAATATTTGTTGGTATTCATTTAAAAAGTGAATAAAAAGGAAAAATTTTAATAATTCTCTTAAGAAAATGTGTATATAATGCTTGTTTCATTTAATTCCATTTCGTTCCTTCAATAAAACTCTCATATTTAAAGACATAAAAAGGGAGAAAATGTTATAATTTACAATTAATAGTCAATCTATTGATATTTAAGAATTTTGTTAAGTGTTTCATTATATTCCACATCGTTCCACTTAAAAATGTTTAAAATTTTGAAATGTTGAGATTTTATTACAAATTCTTTTGTCTTTGACATAAAGATCAAAATTTCTTAAATAAAAATCCTTATTTTTGAATGTTTCATTAAATTCCAATTCGTTTCGCAAAGAATTTTGCTCTCACTCAAACATTTCTTTTAAAATGCTCACTTCCCCCCTCCCTTTAATAATAAAATTTCATAACTTAACATGATTTATCTTTATAGTCAATTTTCTTACCTTGTTTGTTGCTGCTGCTACTGCTGCCGATATTGTTGTCAACATCCGCGATTGTTAGCGCAACATTATGATGGCTCACTAGACAATCGGCAGCATCTGCATTATCCTCGCCACCCTTAAATCGGCCATAGTTATCGGCCTGTTCTTTATAGGCCTGACATTGACTGCAATGTTTTTCTAAAAATTTCATGGACAAATGAAAGGTATATCGGTGCCGGGTACAACGTCTTTACATTTTGTATTCCACAATTTGATTGGGATTTAGGAATTGTTCGCGTTGTGCTGCATCTAAATGAGCCACAGTACGTGATAGAGCTGATGAGGCAGCAGCTGTGGCAGATGATGCATTGCCACCGCTTGTTGACTTGTGTTGATGTTGCTGCTGTTGTTGTTGTTGTTGCTGTTGATGATGTTTATTACTGCCATCATGCTGCTGATATATATCAGCTGAACTAATGACACCAACATTTACCCCGGCCACCACGGGTTGTTGTTGATAACCCGAATATTGGGGTGGATACTGATGAGGATGATGTTGATGTGACTGCTGTTGTTGTTGTTGCTGTTGTCCAGCCATTAAATGCTGATGACTAGGAGCATTAGCATACACATGTTCCGTTGACATTTGTTGTGTGGCCGCTGCACTAGTGGCCACCGTTAGATGTGTACGATGCGGCTGCTCTGAATGTACTGTAGTGGGAAATTGTTGTTGATGCGAATAGTCAGCACTACTACCGCCACCCAAACGTGTAGCACAAGAGTCCTCATTGAGACCTTCACAAAACTCACCGTCTCGATGATGTGAACCACGTATGCAAAGTTTAGTAAATAGCCAGACACGAGCGCGATAGAGCAGAAAACAACAGAAGTGCACAATGAAGACAAAGATAATGGCACAAACCGTAACGATAATGGCTTTACCCGGTTTGGTCCAATCTAACATAGGATAAATGGCAACTTGAAGTTTTCTAAATTAGAAATTAAAAAAAATTGATATTTTTATTAGAAATTATGTCAAGATAAAAGTCTTAGGACAAAATGTCTTAACATAATTTTCTAAAGAAATTTATGTCTAAGACAAAATTTTCTAAAGAAATTTTTATGTCTAAGACAAAATTTTCTAAAGAAATTTTTATGTCTAAGACAAAATTTTCTAAAGAAATTTTTATGTCTAAGACAAAATTTTCTAAAGAAATTTTTATGTCTAAGACAAAATTTTCTAAAGAAATTTTTATGTCTAAGACAAAATTTTCTAAAGAAATTTTTATGTCTAAGACAAAATTTTCTAAAGAAATTTTTATGTCTTAGACAAAATTTTCTAAAGAAATTTTTATGTCTAAGACAAAATTTTCTAAAGAAATTTTTATGTCTAAGACAAAATTTTCTAAAGAAATTTTTATGTCTAAGACAAAATTTTCTAAAGAAATTTTAATGTCTAAGACAAAATTTTCTAAAGAAATTTTAATGTCTAAGACAAAATTTTCTATAGAAATTTTTATGTCTAAGACAAAATTTTCTAAACTTTAGAAACTTTTGTCATGACAAAAAATTTTTGTCTTGACATAAATTTCAAAAAAAAAAAAAAATATTGCAAAGAAATTTTAAAATGTATTTTTTATTAACTTACCTATCCGTACCACCAGCCAAAAAATAAACTCCCGTAAATATGGCATATGCTAAACCAATGCCAGTTGTAAAATAGACATGACTTAACTTAATTGGATGTCCCACAATGGCCAAATCGATAAGCATTATAATCGAATTTAAAACATGCACCATAATGTTTAATGTGTCAATTTTATGTATTTCTGGAAAAGACAAATGAAATTTGGAAACAACAAGCAGAAAAGGTCAATATCAGTATCAAAATAAAATAAACAAACTAAAATTACAAAACTATTTTTACACAACATCAAAAAGCAAACAAAATATCTGAACTTAAAACAAAGTAATTAAAAAGCAAGAAACTATAAGGGACTTTAGCAATATAAAGATTTACCTTTAAAGGACATACACACTCAAACATACACAGAAAATATACTCCTACATGTCTTGTACTTGTACAAACAAATACAGGTGACTTACATGCAGTTACATTTTGTAAAAGGATTTTCTATAAAGCTTGTGTATGTGTGAGTGTCAATTGTATGTAAATATTTAGTAAAACATATAGAGACGGCCATTTCGAAATGTCATTTACAATTGTTTGAAAAAGTATAATTTTCAGTTAAGGTTAATTTGCCTCTTACATAAAAGCCTCAATGTATCTACAAGGATTTAAGTTGTCATAACAATTGTTGTCAGAATGTTGATAAGAATTTGCAAGGTTTTTTTTTTTTGGCAATAGTATATTTTGAAGGGTTTAAATACAATATGCAATATATGCATTTAAGCAGATTTAAAGTAAATTAATTGTAAATACTTTAACAAGGATTTAAATTGTAATTTTTAAGGGAATTAAAATAAAAGGACACACTAAATCCAAATTTTCTAAAAGAAAAAAAAATACAATAAACAAAATTTAAAATCTTCTAAAATAAAATTTTCAAAGAAAATTATGTCTAAGATAAAAATTTCTAAAGAAATTTATTTTATTTCTTTTTTTTTCAGAAATTTTAGTAATGACATATTTATGTCAAAACATATTTATGTTAAGATATAATTATGTCAACAACAATTTTGTCTTAGACAGAAAATTTAGTCTTACACATAAATTTCTTCAGAAAATTTTGTCTAGGACATAAAAATATCTTAAGAAAATTTTGTCTTAGACATAAATCTTTTCAGGAAATTTTATCTTGACATAAATTTCTTTAGAAAATTTTGTCTTAAGACATAAAATTCATTAGAAAATTTTGTCTTAAGACATAAATTTCTTTAGAAAATTTTGTCTTAGACAGAAAATTTCTTTAGAAAATTTTGTCTTAGACAGAAAATTTCTTTAGAAAATTTTGTCTTAGACAGAAAATTTCTTTAGAAAATTTTGTCTTAGACAGAAAATTTCTTTAGAAAATTTTGTCTTAGACAGAAAATTTCTTTAGAAAATTTTGTCTTAGACAGAAAATTTCTTTAGAAAATTTTGTCTTAGACAGAAAATTTCTTTAGAAAATTTTGTCTTAGACAGAAAATTTCTTTAGAAAATCTTGTCTTAGACAGAAAATTTCTTTAGAAAATTTTGTCTTAGACAGAAAATTTCTTTAGAAAAATTTGTCTTGACATAAATTTCTTTAGAAAATTTTATCTTGACATAAATTTCTTTAAAAATTCGTCTCAAGACATAAATATGTTATTGGGATTAAAGAAAAGCTTTTCCTTAAATAAAAAAACTTAACAAATAAAAACCAAAAACTTTTTCTCTACTACAATGTTTGGCCAAAAAAGTCGTTTATTTCTCACCCCACTCACCTGGATCATGGACTAACAACCAATAACACATCGTTATTATAAAAGCATAGACCGTGGCACACGTGTACAACACCCAATAGAGAAGATGTAATTTTGATTTTTTCGCCTGACGCATTAACTCAAAGTCTTCTCGTTCCACCATCATACCCTGCGTTACAATCATGGCCGCCAGCCATGCTTGTACCGTACAGAAGAGAAGACCCCAATGGGTGAGATAAATCCACCATTTGGCATAATGATTTTCAAAACGTTCATCAGTGCGACCGATATCGAGTAATGAACAGACTAAAGCGGCCAAACAAATAATGGCCGTAATCCAGCGATAGAAGAGATAGATAATGCGCACTTGGGTATTGCGCTGCCATTGGCAAAGATAAAAATTGTGACGATGCACATGTTCGGGTGTGACATCGGGAAAGCAACCCTTCCACAGTTTGCTCACCATCATTCTATGACGCTGTATAAACCCAAGATTTGAAGCTAAATGATGGAAATTTTCACAACTTCCGGGTGTTGAGCGTGTGGAGTAAATGTTGCTGGTACTGCTGGTTGTGTGGAACTGTTGTTGTTGCTGCTGCTGGTGTTGCTGTTGATCTTGATAGTGATACTGTTGCTGTTGTCTTTGTGGAGTAGTTTGTTGATGATAATCCCTAGGATCTGTGGAGGTTTTATGAGTCCTCTTATGGGCGTGATATGTGCTATTGCTGGGCGTTTGTTCGGTGTTGTAGGGCTGATACGGTTGTGGTTGCTCCAATTTGGGCAAATGTTGATGATGATGTGAGTGCTGATGTTGGTGATGGCTGGAGGAGGTTTGTGAGGAGGTATTATGCGGATAATGAGGCGGCGTATGTGTTAAAGCGCCTGCTGCTGATGATGCTTTGGATGTTACTGTTCCGGCGCCGGCGGTATTGGACGATGATGTATCGTATGCTTGTGTATGATATTGTGATTCGTGGGCGTTGGTTGGTTGTAGGGACGACGTTTTGCTGCTGTATTTAGGACTCCCACAAGGAGATAAATATTTCTCTCTTCTCAAGGAACGCGGCGAAGCACCCACTCTTACGGGTGACAAACGATCGATGGCCGTAAACGAAGATCTTCCTAGACTGCAGTTACTTTGCAAGCTATTCGTGCGTAATCTAGAACGACCCACAAATTCACGATCCCTATAACGATCACAGTCTATAATGGGACTAAATCCACGACTTCTCTGTCGGCTGGTATAATAACCGGTAGCTGAATAACGACCGCCTGTATCACGCTGACGTCGTGGTCTATAGGCGTAAGTATCGCTTCGCAAGGAGGCCGGTGGCGAGGGTATATAATCTATAGGCCTTGACGAATAGGTAGACAAGTAGGGCTCTGTGCTTACTTGCAGATCGTCATCTAGGGGTGGCAGCAATGGTGGTGGTTGTGGCGGGGGTAATTTTAGTAAACTACTGCGAGGCTCTGAAACCGAAGTGGCTAGCAGAGGTCCCGTATGAGCCGCCGCTGGTGATATGCGCCCAAAATAATCTCCACCTCCTGATACGCCTCCTCCTCCGCCACTCGATTGAAAGGGATAGTAACTCTCCCCGAAACTTAAACTATAATAACCGTTGTAACTGCTATTGCCTCCAAGACCTGTTGAGGCGTGTTGCTTATAATAACGATAGCTACGTCCTAAGGGGGTGTAACCAACACCTCCTCCTCCTCCACCCAAGCCTGCACTTAATCCTCCCAGTCCCAGTCCGCTTAGGCCCAAACCAAAGCCCGCTGTTGCTGTCGCTGTATCGCCCAAATAACTGCCCGGACTAATGCTACTGCCAAACAACGATTTGTGGTAATACGACGGTGGTGGTGGTGGTGTTGCTGCCGACTGCAGATGTTGCTGACTGTAGAATGGATTGTACAGTTGTTGGTGATGATGTTGCTGCTGCAATAATTGTTGCTGCAACTGCTGTTGCTGTAGATTATAATTATAATTGTAATTATAATATGTTGGCGGCGTTGTTGATGAGTCTTGTTGCTGCTGCTGTTGCAGTTGCAATTGTAATTGCTGCTGTTGTTGTTGCTGATAGAGTGGTGAACGTGATTGCGTAATGTTGCTGTTAATGAAATTGTTGGTGTTTGTTAAAAAATTATTAAAAAACGACGATGCTGATGCTGACGACTCGTACAACGATGTTGGTACTAGTTGTTGTTGTTGTAATAATTGTTGTTGTAATAGTAATTGCGGTCTGGTGGGGCCACTAATTGGCTCTGGACAAAAATAAAACTGCGCGTAATCCAATGTGATGAGAATGGTGCTGATATTTTAATATCTTTCTCCGATCACCCGAAATTATAGCAAAATTTATAATAAAAATATTCAAGATGATAATGAAGATGAAGTTGCGGCAAATGAAGAAGATGTTAATGATGTTTGTTGTTATTAAATTATTAAAGTTGTAAATGTAATTAATACTGAATTTAAAAATACTGTTGATTGTATAAAAGTTGAAATAAGGTTTAAATTTGAACTTAAATTGTGGTTTATTTAAGGGGAACAGTTTGATTTTTTTGTAAATAATTCTCAAGTTGTTAATTATTTACTTTTTTTGTGGCAGATTTAAAACTAAATTTTAAATAAATTTAGTTTGAGTTGCAAAAAATCTGTAAAGAAATAAAAAATATGAAAAATTAGTCAAATTTTTATTATATTAAAAAAATATATGTCAAGATAAAATTTTTCAAAAGAGATTTATTTCAAGACAAAATATTTAAAAAAATCATTGTAACACAGAATTTTTAAATTAAAAAAATGTATTTATGTTTTAGACAAAATTTTCTAAAGAAATTTTTATGTCTAAGACAAAATTTTCTAAAGAAATTTTTATGTCTAAGACAAAATTTTCTAAAGAAATTTTTATGTCTAAGACAAAATTTTCTAAAGAAATTTTTATGTCTAAGACAAAATTTTCTAAAGAAATTTTTATGTCTAAGATAAAATTTTCTAAAGAAATTTTTATGTCTAAGACAAAATTTTCTAAAGAAATTTATGTCTAAGACAAAATTTTCTAAAGAAATTTATGTCTAAGACAAAATTTTCTAAAGAAATTTATGTCTAAGACAAAATTTTCTTAAGAAATTTATGTCAAGACATAATTTTGTTTACATTATTTGATTAAAATTTAAATATGAACAAAATATATTCAAATGGTTTTTGGCAATTGTTCTAGATTCTTCGTTAAAAGTTTTTTTTTTCGAGAACATTTTACTCAATAAATTTTCAGTGACAGCCAGCCAACATCTTAAAAATGGAGACACATTTAGATAAACACTTAAAATTTCTTGATATATTTTTAAAACACTCACTTACAGTTACTGATTTTAACACAAACAGACAGGAGTACACACATACATGGATACATGCACACACCATCACATTAAACTAACGGTTTTAAGTGACGTCAAAAGTGTTTGAAAAATCTCTAAAGGACACTTTCACTTCCCCTACAGCCAAGAAATTAAAACTAAATGTTTAAAAAAGGAAAGAAAATATGCTCTCGAGCAAAAAAAAAAAACAAACATTTTCTCTCTGGCTCATAAACGCACGAATAAAAATCTTAAACATACAAATACATACATAAGGATTAATAAAATTCTTGTTAAATTTACGAGATCCTTGTTAATGCTGGTATATTACATAATAGATTTACAGTTAAAAACTGAGCAAAGCTAGTCGTTTGTAAAGGTCTTTTTAAATGTAATCAGGATAATAACAAACTTTAATTGAAATGAAAATAATTCCAAAATAACTGTTGTCCTTAATTTTGAGAAAAAATACTTTTTAATGAAATTTTTTATTTGTTAAAAGACTTCTCAGTTTAGCCTCGTTACAGTAAGTGCAATGCAAATATTCTATTCAAATTTCTATATTAGTGTTTTATTTCCTTGTAGTTTCCTTTTCGCGCTAACATGAAAACCTCCAAAATTATTATATTATTTTATTGTTGTCTGTCTCTCTTATCTTTTAAGGAAATTCTTAGGGAATTGTTAAAGGAAACATTTTAACAAAAATCTCGGAAAAAGAAAAATAAAATTCAAATGTTTTCACTAACAATAAACTGCCCTTCAAGCTGTTGCTGTTAACAATTTGTGTCTGAGTGTGTGTGTTAATCTTGTTAAAACTAATAAACTTTTAAAACAAAGTCTTAAAATAAAGAAATTTAGTTTTAATAGAATATTAATATATATTTCCAGGGAAAATTATGTCTTGACATAAATTTTTTCACAAAATTTTGTCTTGACATAATTTTTTTCAGAAAATTTTGTCTTGACATAAATTTCTTTACAAAATTTTGTCTTAGACATAAATTTCTTTACAAAATTTTGTCTTAGACATAAATTTCTTTACAAAATTTCTTTAGAAAATTTTGTCTTGGACATAATTTTTTTTAGAAAATTTTGTCTTAGACAGAAAATTTCTTTAGAAAATTTTGTCTTACACAGAACATTTCTTTAGAAAATTTTGTCTTAGACAGAAAATTTTGTCTTAGACAGAAAATTTCTTTAGAAAATTTTGTCTTACACAGAACATTTCTTTAGAAAATTTTGTCTTACACAGAACATTTCTTTAGAAAATTTTGTCTTAGACAGAAAATTTCTTTAGAAAATTTTGTCTTAGACATAAAAATTTCTTTAGAAAATTTTGTCTTAGACATAAAAATTTCTTTAGAAAATTTTGTCTTAGACATAAAAATTTCTTTAGAAAATTTTGTCTTAGACATAAAAATTTCTTTAGAAAATTTTGTCTTGACAAAAATTTCTTTAGAAAATTTTGTGTTGACAAACAATTCTTTAGAAAATTTTGTCTTAGACAGAAAATTTCTTTAGAAAATTTTGTATTAAACAGAAAATTTCTTTAGAAAATTTTGTCTTAGACATAAACATTTCTTTAGAAAATTTTGTCTTAGACATAAAAATTTCTTTAGAAAATTTTGTCTTAGACATAAAAATTTCTTTAGAAAATTTTGTCTTAGACATAAAAATTTCTTTAGAAAATTTTGTCTTAGACATAAAAATTTCTTTAGAAAATTTTGTCTTAGACATAAAAATTTCTTTAGAAAATTTTGTCTTAGACATAAAAATTTCTTTAGAAAATTTTATCTTAGACAAAAATTTCTTTAGAAAATTTTGTCTTAGACATAAAAATTTCTTTAGAAAATTTTGTCTTAGTCAGAAAATTTCTTTAGAAAATTTTGTCTTAGTCAGAAAATTTCTTTAGAAAAATTTGTCTTAGTCAGAAAATTTCTTTAGAAAAATTTGTCTTAGACATAATTCTCTTTAGAAAATTTTGTCTTAGACATAAATTTATTTAGAAAATTTTGTCTTAGACATAAATTTCTTTAGGAAATTTTGTCTTAGACATAAATTTCTTTAGAAAATTTTGTCTTAGACATAAATTTCTTTAGAAAATTTTGTCTTGACTGTAGTCTAGTGAATGGTCTGAGCTATAGTCTTGCATATAGTCTAGTCTGTCTGTCCTAATTTAAATATTAAGATTAAGTAAAACAAATCCTTGATTTATGTCTTATATTCCATAAGTCATTGTAACTTTTTCTTAATATTAAATTACATGATTTTTTTTCTTCCTACAAAAATTGAGGAAACATTGAGGTTTCTTTGACATGAAGAAATGTTTGAGTACTTTTTAACCAAAACAACCTAACAACCAAGCTGTAAGCTAAAACCAACCTTGTTCTATGAATCTCGGCAGGAAATAAAAGAAACTTGTAACTACTTGAAGAAATCTTGTAATGATAGAGGGAGTGGGGCGAATGGTGAATAGTGACAGTTCATAGGAAGTAGTGAAAAGAATGTTGTTGCACTAGAAACTGTTGATGTCGTTTGTTGAAGTTGTACTACAACAGGAAATTGAAACTCAACCAACCAACCGACGGATATAATGGCAAATCATTATGATGACTTAGTAAAATAAATAAATTAGAGTAAAAATTCGACAGAAAATTTTACAATAAAATAAGTTTTGTTTTTTGTTACATTTATTGACACTTTTCCCTTGTCCAAGTGAAATCCATTTCAATTATATTTTAACCCAGTTTAATAAAAAAATAATTTTTTTTTTGAAAAAACAAAGTTAAAGAAAAGAAGATTTTTTCAGGTATTTTTCTCTATCAACATAAAACTGTTTTATTTATTTGTATTTGTATTTTTAAAAGTATTGAATTTTCTGTTGTTTTTTTATTTTTTGCCTCTTTTTGTTAACAAAAAGTTACAAAACTTATTTTTTATTTGTTTGCTCAAATTTATTTTTTATCAATATACTTTTTTACTGGTTGTGTTGTTTGATATTAAGTAAACCAATATAATTTCCGGGAGTTTTTTTCTCTTTTTTATTCTTTTGTTGGTCGTTAAGAAAAACTGAGTTTATCTGTCACAATTTGAAGTATGGACCCAGTTGCAAACATTTTATATAAAAGGGACATTTTTTTTAAGATATTAAATTGAAATGAATTAACTTTAATATTTCTATAGAAAAGTTTACGGACACAATTATAATCCATTCTTTACACTAAAACGTAAGCCAAACTTTTCTGTCAAATATTAAATTCCAACACAAAATTTTCTTTCTATGGTCTGCACTATAAACAAGACTATAGACTTGACTATAAACAAGACTATAGACTTGACTATATAATAGACTATAGATTAGACTATAAACTGGACTATAAACTAGACTATAGACTAGACTATAGACTAGAATATAGACTAGACTATAGACTAGACTACAGACTAGACTATAGACTAGACTAAAGACTAGACTATAGACTAGACTATAG
>NC_060950.1:63581390-63583602 GCF_022045245.1 Lucilia cuprina | reverse complement strand
TCTAGTTCTGTTCTAGTTCTGTTCTAGTTCTGTTCTAGTTCTGTTCTAGTTCTGTTCTAGTTCTGTTCTGGTTCTGTTCTAGTTCTGTTCTAGTTGTGTTCTAGTTCTTTTCTAGTTCTGTTCCTGTTCTGTTCTAGTTCTATTCTAGTTCTGTTTTAGTTCTTTTTTAATTCTGTTCCAGTTCTGTTCTAGTTCTTTTCTAGTTCTATTCTAGTTGTGTTCTATTTCTGTTTTAGTTCTGTTCTATTTCTGTTCTAGTTCTGTTCTAATTTTGTTCTAGTTCTGTTCTATTTCTGTTTTAGTTCTGTTCTATTTCTGTTCTAGTTCTGTTCTAATTTTGTTCTAGTTCTGTTCTATTTCTGTTTTAGTTCTGTTCTAATTCTGTTCTAGTTCTGTTCTAGTTCTGTTCTATTCTGTTCTATTTCTGTTCTAGTTCTGTTCTAGTCTGTTCTAGTTCTGTTTGATTTTGCTGTTCTAGTTGAATTTAATTAGATTCGGGGTCGTTTTTTCTGCAATTATGAATTCGACCCTCGTTTTATCTCTCATAAAAATATTAATATTCTTATATAATCTCGCCCCCTCAAAGTATGCACTGGTACATATTCAATAACTGTAGCAACGGACAAAAAGTGAATTATATAACAGAGAATTTTGTATTTTATGAAAATATTCATATGTAACATTTATCTTCGTTTCCCTATAACCAACTCTAGGTAAATAATGAATATTGCATTTTAATACCCTCTAGAAAATAAGAAAAAAATCCATAGATTTAAAAAGAAAAACTATGCTAAAACTTTTAACAAATATGTCGCAAAAACAGAACACACCAACCTTTCCAATGATGACCATCATCATCACCATCAACAGCATGTGGAAGAGTGCTTGTGTAGCAAGCAGACTGTCTGTCTGTCTGCTTTCATTTATTACTGAACTGACATCTAGGAGTAACCAAAGAATATTGATGGCTTTTGTAATAATAAAAGATTATTTTGTTAGCAACAAAATACAAATAAAACGAACGAACTAAATGAATAAAATGAAAATTTAAACCAAAAGTCTTTAGTACAAAATATTGCCAACAAACAAGAGCTGAGAAATCAACATTGATTTATTTTTATTTTATTTCATTTCATTTAATTTTTATTTTATTTTCTTAGCAAC
The DNA here is from genome assembly GCF_022045245.1 of Lucilia cuprina. Lineage (NCBI taxonomy): Eukaryota > Metazoa > Arthropoda > Insecta > Diptera > Calliphoridae > Lucilia > Lucilia cuprina. The sequence continues at coordinate 63,582,438 of NC_060950.1, read as the reverse complement.
TTTATTTTACACATTAATTTTCAATGAAATGTTGAAAAATAAAATATGTATATAAATTAAATTTTAATATTAAATACTTTCATGGGTATTTCCTTATTTATATTCTTTTTTACTAACTGCACTGAAAGCAAGCGAAAATATGGAAATAAGCCATTAAAAGTTTTCAGAAAAAAATCAGTGGGTAAAGGTCTTAGCAAAGAAAAGACAACCCGAAAAGAAACTTAAATAAGGAAATTTTAAATAAATACAGTTATGCTAAGAACAATAGCAATGAGTTCTAGATTGAATTAAAACAGGACTAGAGAAGAACTACAACAAACCTAGAACAGAACTACAACGGAACTAGAACAAATCTAAATGAAAATTAAAATATAACTAGAAAAAAAAATACAACAGATCTAGGTGAAAACTAGAACAGAACTAGAACAAGAATATAAGTAGAAGAGAACTAGTACAGAACTAGAACAGAACTAGAACAGAACTAGAACAGAACTAGAACAGAACTAGAACAGAACTAGAACAGAACTAGAACTTGAACAGAACTACAACAGAACTAGAGCAGAACAGAACTAGAACAGAACTAGAACAGAACTAGAACTTGAACAGAACTACAACAGAACTAGAGCAGAACAGAACTAGAACATAACAGAACTAAAACAGAGCTAGAACAGAACTAGAACAGAACTAGAACAGAACTAGAACAGAACTAGAACAGAACTAGAACAGAACTAGAACAGAACTAGAACAGAACTAGAACAGAACTAGAACAGAACTAGAACAGAACTAGAACAGAACTAGAACAGAACTAGAACAGAACTAGAACAGAACTAGAACAGAACTAGAACAGAACTAGAACAGAACTAGAACAGAACTAGAACAGAACTAGAACAGAACTAGAACTAAAACAGAACTAAAACAGAACTAGAACACAACAAGAACAAGAACAGAACTAGAACAGAACTAGAACAGAACTAGAACAGAACTAGAACAGAACTAGAACAGAACTAGAATAGAACCAGAACAGAACTAGAACAGAACTAGAACAGAA
>NC_060950.1:63549722-63581290 GCF_022045245.1 Lucilia cuprina | reverse complement strand
GACTAGACTATAGACTAGACTATAGACTAGACTATAGACTAGACTATAGACTAGACTATATACTAGACTATAGACTAGACTATAGACTAGACTATAGACTGAACTATAAACTAGACTATATACTAGTCTATAGACTGAACTATAGACTAGACTATATACTAGTCTATAGACTGAACTATAGACTAGACTTTATACTAGACTAGACTATAGGCTAGACTAAAGTCTAGACTATAGACTAGACTATAGACAAGACTATAGACTAGACTATAGACAAGACTATAGACTAGACTACAGACAAGACTATAGACTAGACTATAGACAAGACTATAGACTAGACTATAGACTAGACTATAGACGAGACTATAGACGAGACTATAGACTAGACTATAGACGAGACTATGGACTAGACTATAGACTAGACTATAAAATACATTATAATCGGATTATAATATCATATTATACATTATAATCGGATTATAATGTAATACAATACATTATAATCGGATAATAATATCATATAATACATTATAATCGGATTATAATAATATATAACACATTATAATCGGATTATAATGTCATATAATACATTATAATCGGAATATAATATATAATACATTATAATCAGATTATAATGGTATATAATACATTATAATCGGATTATAATGTAATATAATACATTATAATCGGATTATAATGTCATAAAATACATTATAATCGGATTATAATATCATATTATACATTATAATCGGTTTATAATGTAATATAATACATTATAATCGCATTATAATATCATATCATACCTTATAATCGGATTATAATGTCATATAATACATTATAATCGGATTATAATATCATATAATACATTATAATCGGATTATAATATCATATAATACATTATAATCGGATTATAATGTCACATAATACATTATAATCAGATTATAATGGTATATAATACATTATAATCGGATTATAATAACATATAATATGTTATAATCAGATTATAATGGTATATAATATGTTATAATCGGATTATAATGTCATATAATACATTATAATCGAATTATAATGCAAAACTATACATTATAATTTCATTATAATACTATAAAATGTATTATACTAGAATTATAATGCTATAGAACATATTATAATCGCATTATAATGCTATATTTAACATTATTGTAGCATTTTAATGCAGCAAGATATATTATAATCGTATTATAATAACTTTAAACACATTATAATACCATTATAATGCTATTAAATACATTATAATAACTAGACTATAGACTAGACTATAGACTAGACTATAGACTAGACTATAGACTAGACAATAGACTAGACTATAAACTAGACAATAAACTAGACTATAGACTAGACTATAGACTATACTATAAACTAGACTATAGACGAGACTATAGACTAGACTATAGACGAGACTATAGACTAGACTATAGACTAGACTATAGACTACACTATAGACTAGACTGTAGACTAGACTATAGACTAGACTATAGACTAGACTATAGACTAGACTATAGACTAGACTATAAACTAGACTATAGACTAAACTATACTCTAGACTTTGGACTTGACTATAGACTTGATTTTATAATGGACTTCAGACTAGACTTTAAACTAGACTATTAACATGTTTTTAGACTAGACTCTGGACATGACAACAGACTAGACTATAGACTAGATTATTGATTAGACTATAGACTAGACTATAGACTAGTCTATAGACTAGACTATAGTCTTGACTATAGACTAGACTATAGACTAGTCTATAGACTAGACTATAGACTAGACTATAGACTAGACTATCGACTAGACTATAGACTAGACTATAGACTAGACTATAGACTAGACTATAGACTAGACTATAGACTAGACTATAGACTAGACTATAGACTACACTATAGACTAGACTATAGACTAGACTATAGACTACACTATAGACTAGGATATAGACTAGACTTTAGACAACATTTGAGTACAGAGTATAGCTTTTACTACAGGTTAGACTGTATAATGTAGAATAGGCTATACATAAAGTAGACTACAATATAGTCCAGACTATACTCTAGACTATAATCCATATACTAGAATATATAGTCTAGAATACATTAATGTTTATATTCCTTACTATAAAAGTCGAACAGTTAAATAAAGTTTTTTTCCAATAATTATTTATGTAACCAACATTTTTAGTTATTAGCGACCACCTATCAACACTTTCGTTGAATTGAATAATTTTGTTTTCCAATAACCGCATATTGAGCGGGAAAAGAAATATATAGAAAAAATTTTAATTGCAGCCTAAATGTATACAATAATTTTAGTTGAAAACCATTATAGTCAAATTATTTCAAACCAACAAACCGCTAGGTTATAGAAGGAAATAATATGAATTTTGTTTTGTATATTTGTTTGAAATTGTATTTTTTTGATTTGGCTGCTAACTAACCAATACAAACACACACACGGTCATTTGAAATCAACATGAAAAATTTAACCAACAATTCAATGTAAATTTGCCACAAAATGTTGCAAGGTTTAAAGTAGATTTTGTTTTTTTTTGTGTAAACGTTACAAAGCTGGCAAATAATAAATGACATATAAGAGGTTTTTTTAAACCTTCAAATATTTTAATTTTTTTTTGTAGTAATTACTGATAAATAGTTATTTTTATTAAAGAAAAAATAATATTTGTAAATGACGTTTTTGTTAAAAGAATAAAACGTTTAAGGTTATTTTCTAATTGTCACCTTTAAAACTAGTAAACTCAGCAATTAAAATTATTTTAAGAAATTTAATTATTTCACTACAAAATAATATAATGAGAGTTTTTCGTTTGTGGTTTTAAATAACAACTAAGCAATTATTAAGTAAACGCCTTAAGGTATGCTACTTTTAAATGTAACATTAAAGTAAATACATATTAAATAAAAAACGTCAAACTTTTTTCTTTCTATATATTTGTCCTGCAACTATGATTTCATTAACTTAAGCCTATAAATATACTACAGTTAAATAACATTTATTATACTTTAAGTAAAGCCCTTAAAGTAGGCAATGATTTGATTAATATACGCAAAAAGAATGTATATATGTTATTCTAAAGTATTACAACTGCTGCTAACAAATGAAAAAGAGAGAAATTTATATGAAAACAAAATAAAATTTAATAAAACTAAAAACAACATCAACTACATATTCAGGCAAAAGAAAACTAATGAAAACGAAAACTCAAGAAAAACTAGAGCAAAAGTAATATTTTCCAGCTATTTTCTTTTTCATACTGCAAGTAGCAAAACTATAACATAATCTTAACTAAGCTGTATTGTTTAAAGAAATAAAAAAAAAAAAAACTATAAACTATAATTAAATATGAAAATTTAAATAGAATTACTGGAAATGCTTTGGCATTTTTTTAGCGCAATTTTTTCCTCAAGAGAAACTCAGCTTAAAAATGCTAAAGAAACATGGAGGACAATATGAGAAAATTGTAGGAGAAAGTAAGAAACATATGTAGAAAACTGTTGAAATTTGGAGCAACTTTTCTTTGGAAAAGTTATGGAGTTCATGTTAAATTTACTGGATATTTTAATTAGAGAATACATTATAATAGAATCTTAATGATAAATAATAGTTTATAACTAATCTATAAAAGTATTGGTAAAATTATAATAGTGTTATAACGTCGCAAAATAATGCTGTAATATACCTTTACATGGCAATATAATGGTATAGACTTCATTATATTTGGATAATAAAGCCATATAATACATTATAATCGGATTATAATAACATATAATACATTATAATCAGATTATAATGGTATATAATACATAATAATTGGATTATAATAACATATAACACATTATAATCGGATTATAATAACATATAATATATTATAATCAGATTATAATGGTATATAATACATTATAATCGGATTATAATGGTATATTATACATTATAATCTGATTATAATATCATATAATACATTATAATCGGATTATAATAATATATAACACATTATAATCGGATTATAATGTCATATAATACATTATAATCGGAATATAATATCATATCATACATCATAATCGGATTATAATAATATATAATACATTATAATCAGATTATAATGGTATATAATACATTATAATCGGATTATAATGTAATATAATACATTATAATCGGATTATAATGTAATATAATACATTATAATCGGATTATAATAATATATAATACATTATAATCAGATTATAATGGTATATAATACATTATAATCGGATTATAATGTCATAAAATACATTATAATCGGATTATAATATCATATAATACATTATAATCGGATTATAATGGTATAAAATACATTATAATCGGATTATAATATCATATAATACATTATAATTAGATTATAATGGTATAAAATACATTATAATCTGATTATAATATCATAAAATACATTATAATCGGATTATAATAACATATAATATGTTATAATCAGATTATAATACATTATAATCGTATTATAATTTCATATAATACATTATAATCGGATTATAATATCATATGATACATTATAATCGGATTATAATATCATATAATACATTATAATCGGATTATAATTTTATTTAACACATTATAATCGAATTATAATGCCACCTAAAACATTATAATCGCATTATAATGCAAAACTATACATTATAATTTCATTATAATACTATAAAATGTATTATACTAGAATTATAATGCTATAGAACATATTATAATCGCATTATAATGCTATATTTAACATTATAGTAGCATTTTAATGCAGTAAGATATATTATAATCGTATTATAATAACTTTAAACATATTATTATCCCATTCTAATGCTATAAAATGCATTATAATTCCATTATAATGCTATAAAATGTATTATTATACATTATAATGCTATTAAATACATTATAATGCTAATACATACATTATAATCCCATTATAATGCTATTAAATACATTATAGTTGTATTATAATGCTTTAAAATACATTATAATCTACAAAATTGTTTTGATTTTAAATACATTTAATACTCTTTCAAAATACTCTTCTCTAAATATTTGTTAATTTATCTTAAAAACTAATATGACCAAAAACACTTTTCATTAATCTTCCCCTTCAACCCATAAGTATACTTCAATTAATGACTACTTTAAGCACTTAAAACTATGCAATATTATCTATTTAAATTATATCTTGTGGTCTTTTGTGTTTATTATATCAAATAAATTAATTGAAAATTTATTAATGAAATCTTGTATCTTGCCTGCAAATGCAATAACTACTGAATAAATAAGTTATCTATAAGTGTAAGTAAGTAGTACACTTCAATGTTCATTAGAACAACAATTTGTAGGAAATTTTATAAACATCTCATTAATGTTGAGACGTAGGATGTGAAGGTATTTATTTATGTCGCAATATAGCCATATATGCATACATACATAGACATTATTAACAAACAGTTAACATATCAATCAAGTTGTTGTTTTAAACCAGGTTCTCACTCTCTTTAAAGCTTGTGTGCTTTGTTAAAAGTACACTCTAGTCTTATCTCTTTTACAGCTTTGTATTACTCTTCTTCTAACTCTGACTGCCAGCATACATTTGTTGTTGTTACACACACACCTACATATAAATATTTCCTTATTGCACTTAGGTGATGTTAGTTATTCTCTCTAACTCTTAGGTGTCAAAAAAAAAAAAAAAATAATTGACATCTGTTTTCAATACAGTAGAAATTTTACATAGTATACTTTTAGGTGTTTGTATATAATTTTTTTGCCACAAAAGTAATACATCAGAGTGTGATGATAGTTTGTTTGTTAGATTTGATCTATTGATTTGAAATTAATTAATCATTTACAAAACACAATACAAGAAAAGTGTGGTTTTTTTATTACATTTGTTTGTTGTTGCAATCATCACCTCATTATCATTAACATTAGCAGTTGTCGTCTATGTGTGTGTCTCCTTTGTCTTTTCAATAACAACGACATCATCATCAATTCATTTCAATTAACTATTATGTTTTTTTTAATTAAAATTGTGAGGCCAATGAAAAAAAAGCAAAAACAATGACAATTCTATGGAAAAATTTTAAAGAGTTTTGTTTGAGAGTAGAAAAAAAAGAAGAAAGAAAACAGGTAGCAGTTGTAGTTTAATTGTGTGTTAAAAAAACACAATATATGTGGTTTGAGTTATATATGAGTATATCTGTAGAAAATGCCAATTAATACACACCAAAAGGATTTTGTTATTTTCTAAATTTGTGTTCTGAATTTGGAAAGGAATTTTATAGCAATTTGTGGCAAGAATTTTTAAATATTTTTGTTATTTTTATTTCAAAAGTTGTTAAGATTCTTATTAACTGTTCAAGAGAAAAAATATAAATTTTTTTTAAAAAATTTTGTACAGGAAAGTATACTATAACATCAAAGTCCAATAATAATGTGTTATTATGCATTATATACCATTAAAGTTCGAATATAATGTGTGCTTATGAGTTTTAAAACATTATAATCCAATTATAATGTGTTTTTTAACATTATAATCCAATTATAATGTGTTTTATAACATTATAATCCAATTATAATGTGTTTTATAACATTATAATCCAATTATAATGTGTTTTATAACATTATAATCCAATTATAATGCGTTTTATAACATTATAATCCAATTATAATGTGTTTTATAACATTATAATACAATTATAATGTGTTTTATAACATTATAATCAAATTATAATGTGTTTTATAACATTATAATACAATTATAATGTGTTTTATAACATTATAATCCAATTATAATGTGTTTTATAACATTATAATCCAATTATAATGTGTTTTATAACATTATAATCCAATTATAATGTGTTTTATAACATTATAATCCAATCGGCTTAAAATCGCTTCCTGAGAAGATAAAAGTATGTCCATCCGTCCGACTAGCTGCCTGGCTGTCCATGTAAACCTTTTGCGCAATTTTCAAGATAATTGGATGAAATTTGACACACGTTCTTTTTTTGGCCTAAGTATGAAGCCTATTGAAAATGGATAAAATGGGTCTGTTATTTCGCCTAGCCCCCATATAACCGCACCCCCCCCGAATAGGGCCTTTGTGCTCACAATTAAGTTAAATGTTGTTATAAGTCAACAAAAAGCGTCAAAACTTAGTTTTATAGAACTTTTAATGACATTATCGATTTTTGTAAAGATCAGCCCTCATTAGACCTTATACCCCATACAAACTCCCTTCAGAAAATGACCTAAAAGTCAAAATTTATCTATAAACACTAATTACACTTTTAAATTCTACATCTCTACAACTTTGAAGTAGACGTGAATTCCTCTGCCAACCTTTATAAGAATAGGCCCATATTTCCTCACTCCCCTTGAGCCCTCTTTTAAAAAATCTCTTTTTTTTGCCAAACATTAGTCCGGATACCGACTGGTGCAGGATATCATATGGTCGAACATTCGTACTTTTAATATATAAAAAGTTACTCAAACATTTCGATGATACAGTCTAGTCTATTTCTAAAAGAAACCACAAATTTATTTTTATAATTCCCAAATCGGTTATTTCTCCATTCAAAATATTTTGTATTTATTTAAAGCATAATTTTAGGTTTCACATAACCATGGTTGGTTTAGTGGTTTCTTTAGTTTTCTTAAGTGAGAGAACAAATTTGAAAATAATTTAATATGAAAAATATATATTTTTTTCATCTTCCTGTTTAATTCATACAAGCAAACGTTTTTCCATTCGGTTGTGCTCTGAAGGTTTTATCCACATAATTACATTTTTTTCCCCACATTCACAAAACTCTAGAGACAAAGTGTAAACTTGTTAGAGGTTATAAAATGTAACAACAGAAAAATCACTGAAGAAATTATAAAAATTATAAAAATATGTTAAAAAAACAAAAACAGAAATTTTAAGAGTCATAAACTACACGTGCAGAATTTTTATTTAACTTCGGGAAAAAAAAGGGAATGAAAAATATAAAATAAAAATTTTTCTTCATAATAACAAACATTTTTATTGCCTTAGCAATGTCTAAAAGGGAATGTTAGAGAAATAATAAAAACGACTACTAACTGAGTTATGAGGCAAACAGTTGAAAAAACTAACTAATAAAATGCCAGTAAAAATAACTTTATAGAAAGAATATATCTAGAATAAAAGTTTTTAAAACAAAGAGTTGAAAGATGTAGTAAAACCAACAGATTTTCAATAAAACATATCTTCAAATAACAATTCTAACTAAAGCAGCCTTTAATTAAGGAGTGAGATCGAAAAATTCTTAACATACATATATGTTTATAAAAAAGAAACCACTAAACTTACAGCTTTATTTTTTTTTTTATTTGATTCAAATTATTATTACAATTTACAAAAAAAAAATATTTTTATAGTTTTAATCACTAGCGATGAAATTTTGAACCCTTTTCGGAAACCCTTCCATTAACGCTTTGTACTTTGTACTCTTCAATTCTCTTTTAACAAGAGCCCAATATCTCTCCACTGGCCTTAGCTCCGGGCAGTTTGGAGGATTTGCCTCTCTTGGTACAAATACCACATTATTGTTCTTGTACCACTCAAGGGCTTGTTTACCATAGTGACAGGATGCCAAGTCAGGCCAAAAATAAGTGGACACATTATAAAGTCTTATGAATGGAAGCAGCCTTTTTTGTAAACATTCCTTGATGTAAATTTCGGTATTTATAGAGCCCGTTGTAACAAGTGATTGGCTTCTTTTGCCGCAACTGCATATTGCTTGCCATACCAAGAACTTTCTGGGAAATTTTGTCTGCTTTTGGGTCCTAAACTTTTCTTCAACATTCCCTCGAGCATCAGCAACATAAAACTTTTGACCTGGAAGTTGTTAAAAATCTGCCAGAACATACGTTTCGTCATCCATTATGCAGCAAGAATATTTTTTTATAAATCTTGACTTCAATTTCCGTGCTCTGTTTTTGGCCTCTAAATTTTTAGCAGCGTTCCTGTCAGGAACTTTTTGAGCCTTGAATGTTTTTAAACCTGCATTAGCTTTAACTTTTCGTACCAAATAGTCCGAGCACTGAGCTAACCGAGCTGCTTTCCTACCGGATGTGTTGGGAGCTCTTTTGAAAATGCGTTCTATTTTTTTGGCTTTAGAAACATCATGTGGACCATTCCTTCTACCTGAATCAGGTTTTCTATCAACTGACAAGTTCTCCCGGTACTGTTGAATAACATTGGAAACAGTTTGACGGCAGACCTTTGTATGCTTGGCCAACTTTTTGTAAGACCAAGTTGGGTTTAGTTGAAAATATTTAATAATTTCAGTACGCACTTTTTTCTGGTCACTCATTTTAAGCAGATTAACAAAAAAATTAATATAATTGACATTACACATAATAACTGACATGTTTTTCAAAGGTAACTTGATCAAAAAAAATCAAATAATACTTTGGTTGAAAAATGTAATGAAAAACGTGTGTTAAGAATTTTTCGATCTCACTCCTTATGTTTTTAAATCCCCTTTAAGTAGACTTTAATTGTCTATTTATGCGAAACGCCCTAAGGTATGCTTTAAATTTCAAAATACATTTTTATAAATGAAGTTAAAATTTAGTCATAACACATACGCACACACCCACATATCCATGCATATCATATTTATTATATGCATTTATATATGTATATAATTTTCCCAGAAGTGAAACAATTACTCCCATAAGTATGCTTTACATTCTATGTGAAATCCAATTTAACCGTTTCATTTTTTTATATTTTATGATTGATCTGTTAAAAATGTGTATTATGGCTTGTAAAATAAACCAGTAAACATGCCGTAAAATACTTAAAATTGTTGATTATATTGAATTATGGAAAATGTATTCAAAGACTTTGCCTTCGTGGGAGAAACAAATTTAAAGAGAATTGCACAAAAAAAAAAAATTTAAGGATTTATACAAAATAATAATAGTTCATTTTCAGTATAGTTTTAGTTTACTTTTAGTATAGTTGTCTTAGTTCTGTTCTAAATCAGTTCTAGTTCTAATTCTGTTGTAATTAAGTTCATGTTCTGATCTAGTTCTGCTTTAGTTCTGTTTTAGTTTTGTTTTAGTTCTGTTCTAGTTCCGTTCTAGTTCAGTTCTAGTTCAGTTCTGATCTAGTTCTGTTCTAGTTCTGTTCTAGTTCTGTTCTAGTTCTGTTCTAGTTCTGTTCTAGTTCTGTTCTAGTTCTGTTCTAGTTCTGTTCTAGTTCTGTTCTAGTTCTGTTCTAGTTCTGTTCTAGTTCTGTTCTAGTTCTGTTCTAGTTCCGTTCTAGTTCCGTTCTAGTTCTGTTCTAGTTCTGTTCTAGTTCTGTTCTAGTTCTGTTCTAGTTCTGTTCTTGTTCTGTTTTTGTTCTGTTCTTGTTCTGTTCTAGTTCTGTTCTAGTTCTGTTCTAGTTCTGTTCTAGTTCTGTTCTAGTTTTGTTCTAGTTCTGTTCTAGTTCTGTTCTTGTTCTGTTCTAGTTCTGTTCTAGTTCTGTTCTAGTTCTGTTCTAGTTCTGTTCTAGTTCTGTTCTGTTCTAGTTCTGTTCTAGTTCTGTTCTAGTTCTGTTCTAGTTCTGTTCTAGTTCTAGATCTTTTCTAGTTCTGTTCTAGTTCTGTTCTAGTTCTGTTCTAGTTCTGTTCTAGTTCTGTTCTAGTTCTGTTCTAGTTCTAGCTCTGTTTTAGTCATATTCTAGTTCTGTTGTAGTGCTGTTCTAATTCTTTTCTAATACATTTCTTAAATTGTAATTTATTTCGATTTTCTTTCTCAGTCATTTAATATGGTCCATTATTTACAAATCATTATTAGTGTTATTTTATTGTGGGTTAATAAATTTCCTTTATTTTTTTTTGGATGGTTGTGGGTAAAAATAATAATTCATAAATATTGCGGTTTGTAATAAAATTCAAAAAAGCAACAGCAACCCAGCAAGTGAGTAATAATAATAGCAATAGTAGCTGCTGTCTGTAAGTACTGCAAGATACCACAATTTACAGCAAAGCAAGTAGCAATATTATAAAAAGTCAAGTACAACATAATTCTTTCATAATTATAACAACAACCGCCAAACAACCGCATAAAATGACTTTTCATGGTCAGTAAAATGAAGGAAATTGTATCGTCGTTGTTGTCATGAATTGTGTGTTGTTGTTATTTTTTTTTTGTGTAAATATTGTTGTTGTTTTTAGTGTTGTTGTGTATTTTTAATGTCAAGATTAAGGAAATTTAATTAAGAGTATCACATTGTAATCCAAAGGGATAAAACAAAAAGAGACAAAAATAACAAAACAAAGAAGCAAAGAAAAGAGTAAACTACTTTATATAAATTGTACTCAGATTACAAGACAATTAAGGAGAATTAATTTGTATTGTAACGAAATAACAACTAAGGGGAAGAGCAAAAAAAAAAATACATTTAAAGTGTTTTCCAGGATTTAGTGGATTTTTAAAACAAATTTTAGTTTTTCTTTTTGTAGTTTTCTAAAACCTAAAGGTTGATTTTAAAAATTAAACTTTTAAATTGTATTTTTATGATTGTTGTAGTTTAATTGTTTTAAGTATTTATTTATATATATTTTTTTCATAAAAAAAAATATAAATAAATATACATTTTTCTTTATTCTTTTGTTTGAACTCGGGTTTGTTTTGTTTGATTTAGTCATGTATAAAACAATTTCATTTCAAATGATAGATAGATGGTTGGAAATCATTAGATACCAGCAGCAGCAGCTATAGCAGTTCTAAAGCTGCCACAAAAACTGCAAAAAAAACTACATTTGTAACATTTGCAAGTGACCTTTTTTCCGTTTTCCTGTCTCTCATAGTCTAATAAATACTTGAATGTACTTGTAAATAAAAAAAACATCTACATACACTAAACACTATGGGTATACATATACAAAAAAGACTACAAATACCTCAAAGAAACTAAGCTTTACAACGTCACAGCATTAGAGCAATGATACATATAGTTACATTCTAGCAAGTAGAGAGGATTTCTCTATTCGATTAAATCAAGTCCTTGAAAACTTCCAAATTATATTTACATATAACATAAGAGAAAAGATTCAATGTCATACCAACATAACAAAATATAGTCCCATAGTGCTAAAAACTAAAATATTTTTATAGCATACAAAACGACAATACAATTCTTTTATATTTTCAACAACAACTACTACTACTACTACTTTATTGTCTTGTGTAGTATATTTTTTATAAATAAAATATGTTTGTTTTATAACAAACAAAAAAACATACAATTCTTTCTGAAACAAAGCCATTTTAAACGGATGAAAAAGTTAAACAAAAAAACTAAATACTAGTATATAAACTATTGTTGCAACAAAATAACAACATCAACAACAAATTTTACATATTTTTAATAAAAAAAATAGAAAACCTTAAGAGGACAAATAGATATTTGTAAATTTTTTGGACGAGCTTGGTAGAACATTTATCTTGGAGTTTTGTCATGTTTGATAGATGAATTAAAGACAAAAAACTAGAACTAAAGAACATAACTAGAACAAAACTAGAACTGAACTAGACCTGAAATTGAGAAGAACTAGAACAGAACTAGAACATAAGTAGAATAGAATTAGAACATAACTAGAACAGATCTAGAACTCAACTAGAACTGAACTAGACCTGAACTTGAGAAGAACTAGAACAGAACTAGAACAGAACTAGAACTCAACTAGAACTGAACTAGACCTGAACTTGAGAAGAACTAGAACAGAACTAGAACTCAACTAGAACTGAACTAGACCTGAACTTGAGAAGAACTAGAACAGAACTAGAACATAACTAGAATAGAACAGAACTAGAACATAACTAGAATAGAACAGAACTAGAACATAACTAGAATAGAACAGAACTAGAACATAACTTAAATATAACAGAACTAGAACAGAACTAGAACAGATCTAGAACAGATCTAGAACAGAACTAGAACAGAACTAGAACAGATCTAGAACAGATCTAGAACAGAACTAGAACAGAACTGGAACAGAACTAGAACAAAACTAGAACAGAACTAGAACAGAACTAGAACAGAACTAGAACAGAACTAGAACAGAGCTAGAACAAAACCAGAACAGAACTACAACAGAACTAAAGCAGAATTAGAACAGAACTAGAACAGAATTTGAACAGAACTAGAACATAACTAGAATAGAACTAGAATAGAACTAGAATAGAACTAGAATAGAACTAGAATATTACTAGAACAGAATTAGAATAGAACTAGAACAGAACTAGAACAGAACTAGAACAGAACTAGAACAGAACTAGAACAGAACTAGAACAGAACTAGAACAGAACTAGAACAGAACTAGAACAGAACTAGAACAGAACTAGAACAGAACTAGAACAGAACTAGAACAGAACTAGAACAGAACTAGAACAGAACTAGAAGAGAACTAGAACAGAATTAGAACACAACTAGAACAGAACTAGAACAGAACTAGAACAGAACTAGAACAGAACTAGAACAGAACTACAACAGAACTAAAATAAAACTAAAACAGAACTAGAACAGAACTAGAATTGAAATAGAACAGAACTAGAACAAAACTAGAACAGAACTAGAACAGAACTAGAATAGAACTAGAATAGAACTAGAATACTACTAGAACAGAATTAGAACAGAACTAGAACAGAACTAGAACAGAATTAGAACAGAACTAGAAGAGAACTAGAACAGAACTAGAACAGAACTAGAACAGAACTAGAACAGAACTAGAATAGAACTAGAATAGAACTAGAATAGAACTAGAACAGAACTAGAAGAGAACTAGAACAGAACTAGAACAGAACTAGAACTAGAACAGAACTAGAACAGAACTAGAACAGAACTAGAACAGAACTAGAACAGAACTAGAACAGAACTAGAACAGAACTAGAACAGAACTAGAACAGAACTAGAACAGAACTAGAACAGAACTAGATCAGAACTAGAACAGAACTGAAACAGAAATGAACTAGAACAGAACTAAAACTGATCTAGAACTCAACCAGAACTGACTTTTTCACAGCATTATAAAATTTATTTAAATTTTTCTTGTTCTTTTCTATTAAGCTGCCAAAGGAACTTAATTTTCAAGTCTATTTTTTAATTACAATTTATGAAAAAATGATTATACTGATAGTTGTTGGTTAAACATGTTGCAAAAACTTATCTATGTTGATGTTTTTGTACATCAACAAGAACAACAGCATATGAAAACTAAATAAATTTCATAAAAAAAATATTTAAAAAAATTGCAAAAAAATCCTATAAAAATCATTCACGTGTTTTTAATAGAGTGTAAGAGAGGGAAAAAAACAAACTGAAATAAATGCACTACCTAATTCTACAGCCGTAACTTTTTACTTAGAAGAAGAGAGACAGGGATAACGACTACAATGAATAAACAACATAACTTCCGTTTTTTTTAAATACTATAGTATATGTATACATATTTACATTTAGTGATTACATGAGTATGTATTAGTATGTGTGTGTATGTTCGTTTTTTTTGTTTAAAAATTTATAATATTCATACACATACAACTACAAACAACCTACGGAATGAAAAAGAGACGAGGACGAAGACGAAGACACCAACTGCTTCCTGTTTACATAAAATTTATTATTTTTTTGTTGTCGTTGTTGTTGTTTTTGTTGCAACTTTAATATGAATAGATGAACTAAAATTGAAAAAACGAAAGCTGAAGAGTGTGAAGAAGTGGATAACGATAAAAAAAAAACATCATCATCATGTTAGTGATGATCATCATAAATGTCAATAGATTTTTATGAATAATTGTATGTTGTAAAATGGACGGCTGGCTTAAACTAAAGTGAATGTTAAAAAAACATAGAATTTGCTTAAAAGTTAATAAAAACATCGAACTGTCTTTAAAAAATGTGAGATATTTTTGCAAATATAGTATTATATCAAGAAAATGATGCGATGTTTTTATTAATGTAACATTTGCTTAAAAAATGGATGCAATGTTGCTAAGAACCTAAAATTTGACATACAAATTTATGCGATGTTTTTAAAAACATCGAATTTTCTTTAAAAATCAATGCGATGTTATTGTAAACTTTGAATTATGTACAAAAAATTGTGCATTTTTTTTTTGGAAATTAAGAATTATCTCAAGAAAACAATGCGATGTTATTGTATATATGGAAATACTTTTAGAAAATAATGCGATGTTTTAAAAAAAACATGTAATATGTTTAAAATGATGTGCGATGTTTTAAAAACATCGAATTTTCCTTAAAAGTCAATGCGATGTTTTTGCAAAATTATAATTATCTAAAAAAATCATGTGATGTTATTGTAAACCTAGAACTATGTAAAAAAAATTGTGCGATGTTTTTGCAAATAAAGAATTATCTCAAGAAAACAATGCAATGTTATTGCATATATGGAAATACTTTTGGAAAATGATGCGATGTTTTAAAAAAACATAGAATTTGTTTTAAAATGATGTGCGATGTTATTAGAAACACTGAATTTGAAATATATGCGACGTTCTTGAAAACATTGAGTTTTCTTTTAAAAATCATACCATGTTTTAAAAAACATAGAATTGTATATAAAAAAACAATGCGATGTTTATAAAAACATAGAATTTCCTTTAAAATTTATGCGATGTTAATTAAAAACATAGAATTTGCCTTAACATTTTGTGCGATGTTTTTGAAAACATTGAGTTTTCTGGAAAACGATGCGATGTTTTTAAAAATTTTTAAATTGTTTGAAAATAATGTGCGATGTTTTTAAAAACATCAAATTTTTCATTAAAATATATGCGATGTTTTTGCTAATATAGAAAATCATGCGTTGTTGTTGTAAAAATCGAATTATGTATAAAAATTGTGCGATGTTTTTGAAAAATATAGAATTATATCCATAAAACGATGCAGTGTTATTGCAAACATGGAAATACATTTGAAGAATGATGCGATGTTTTTGTAAAGATAGAAATGTGCACGGAAAACAATGTGATGTTTTCAAAATTATAGAATTAGCATTCAAATTATGTGCGATGTTATTACAAACATGGAATTTTCCTTAAATATATATGCAATGTTATTGAAAACATCGAATTATCTATAAAAAATGTGCGATGTTATTGCAAATGCATAATTGTCGTAAGAAAATTGTGCGATGTTATTGAAAACCTTGAAATATCTTCAGCAAATGTTGCGATGTTTTTAATTACATATTATTTTCTAGAGAAATTCGTGTGATGTTTTAAAAACAAGGAACAATACTAAGAAAAATGTTGCGATGTTATGGAAAACATCGAATTTTGTTTAGAAAATTATGCGATGTTTTTAAAAACATAGAATAATGTTAAGAAAACATTGCGCTGTTATAAAATACATCGAATTTTATTTAAAAACTCATGCGATGTTATTGAAAACATAGAATAATCTATAAAATATTGTGCGATGTTATTGCAAATGCATTTTTACCATAAAAAAATTGTACGATTTTATCGAAAACCATGAAATATCTTCAGCAAATGATGCGATGTTTTTTAATAACATATAATTTTCTGTGCGATGTTGAAAAAACATAGAACATTATTAAAAAAACTTTGCGATGTTATTGAAAACATCAAATGGTCCTAAGAAAACCATGCGATGTTTTTAAAAACATTAAATTTTGTTTAAAAAACTATGCGATGTTATTGTGAACAGATTAATCTCAAGAGAATTGTGCCATGTTTTTAAAAACAGGAAATGTCCTTCATAATCTCCAAAAACTTTAGCAATATTTAGTTATCAACAAAATTTCCTTTAGAAAATGGAGTTTTTTCTCAACAATTTTCTGATTTAAACTTCTGTCTCTGTGAGTGTAGCTTAATAATTTCACACCTTTAATTGTTACTTTTTTTCTGTGCTATTTAGAGAACAAATGCTAGAGAAAGAGAGAATTATGAAAGTTCTATTTTTTCACAACATTTCATAGCCTCGATGGCGCAGTAGGCAGCGCGTAAGTCTCATAATCTTAAGGTCGTGAGTTCGAGCCTCACTCGGGGCATTAACTTTTTTTTTTTGTCTTTCAGGGCAATTGAGTTTTAAAATAAAGAACTTTTCATTTTTGAGGAATAATTACAAAAATAAATTAAAAAAAGCTTAGAAAATTAGCAAAATTTTAGTATAAAAAAAAGAAATTAAGTGACTGATAACTTTTGCTTATTTATGGTTATATTTTTTCAAAATGTGTTGCTAATTGCATTGAAAATATAATTTTATTATTCCGATTTACGAAATTTTAAGATCAAAAGTGCATCTCTAGAGGTTATCATTGAAATTTTATTAATAAATTATCAAAAATTATATAAGAATTTCCATTTTCATTTTTCTTTCAAAGCATATACAAAAGAATTGTTTGTCATGCTCATACACATAGCCTCGATGGCGCAGTAGGCAGCGCGTAAGTCTCATAATCTTAAGGTCGTGAGTTCGAGCCTCACTCGGGGCATTTGCTTTTTCTATTATATTTTTTCTTTTTTAACTTCCTTCTTTGAATATTTTGCTTACTTTATTCGATAAATATTTAATAACTCCTTTGGCACACTTTTAGGCAAAATCTTTTAGCGTAACTCTTAACTAAATTAAAGCCTATTCTTAGGAGGAATGTTCACATATTTTTATAGACTACGTCTTGCTGCTACAAATGCTAATTTATATAGCATACTTTTGGTATCAACTGAAGTTGAGTTTTTTATTTTCGATTTTACTGCAAATATTTTAAGTGTTTTTTCAGTTTCTTTTTGAGTTTTTTTTTTATTTTTTCTCTTTCTTAACTTTTAATTACTACTGTTCTGCTGTTAAATACAAACTAATTTCCTAGATTCCTTACAAAAAAGACCCTTTTTGTTCGTTAATTGCCACAAAGAGTTGATAGCTGATATTATTTTTGCTGCTGCTTTTGACCAGCAAAATTCAAAAAGTTCAAAATTAGAACAGTGAAAGCAGTAAAGATAAAAATTATAGCGTCATCGCAAAATGAAATGTATAATTAGGTGCTACATATTAGTTGCAGATCAGTTTCAATGAAGTTGTAAATCAGTTCTAGTTTACTTTTTAATCAATCCCAGTTTTAGTTCTGCTCCAGTTATATTATAGTTCCTTTCTAGTTCTGTTCTAGCACTGTTCTAGTTATATTCTAGTTCTGTTCTAGTTAGTTGTAGTTCTGTTCTAGTTCTGTTCTAGCTCTGTTCTAGTTCTATTCTAGTTCTGTTCAAGTTTTATTCCAGTTCTGTTCTAGTTATGTTCTTGTTTTAGTTCTATTCTAGTTCTGTTCCAGTTCTGTTCCAGTTCTGTTCTAGTTCTGTTCTAGTTCTGTTCTAGTTCTGTTCTAGTTCTGTTCTAGTTCTGTTCTAGTTCTGTTCTAGTTCTGTTCTAGTTCTGTTCTAGTTCTGTTCTAGTTCTGTTCTAGTTCTGTTCTAGTTCTGTTCTAGTTCTGTCCTAGTTCTGTTCTAGTTCTGTTCTAGTTCTGTTTTAGTTCTGTTCTAGTTCTATTCTAGTTCTGTTCTAGTTCTGTTCTGGTTCTGTTCTAGTTCTGTTCTAGTTCTGTTCTAGTTCTGTTCTAGTTCTGTTCAAGTTCTATTCCAGTTTTGTTCTAGTTCTGTTCTAATTCTGTTCTAGTTCTGTTCTAGTTCTGTTCTAGTTCTGTTCTAGATCTGTTCTAGTTCTGTTCTAGTTCTGTTCTGGTTCTGTTCTAGTTCTGTTCTAGTTCTGTTCTAGTTCTGTTCTAGTTCTGTTCTAGTTCTGTTCTAGTTCTGTTCTAGTTCTGTTCTAGTTCTGTTTTAGTTCTAGTTCTGTTCTAGTTCTAGTTCTGTTCTAGTTCTGTTTTAGTTCTGTTCTAGTTCTATTCTAGTTCTGTTCTGGTTCTGTTCTAGTTCTGTTCTAGTTCTGTTCTAGTTCTGTTCTAGTTCTGTTCTAGTTCTGTTCTAGTTCTGTTCTAGTTATGTTCTAGTTCTGTTCTAGTTCTGTTCTAGTTATGTTCTAGTTCTGTTCTAGTTCTGTTCTAGTTCTGTTCTAGTTCTGTTCTAGATCTGTTCTAGTTCTGTTCTAGTTCTGTTCTAGTTCTGTTCTGGTTCTATTCTAGTTCTGTTCTAGTTCTGTTCTAGTTCTGTTCTAGTTCTGTTCTAGTTCTGTTCTAGTTCTGTTCTTGTTCTTGTTGTGTTCTAGTTCTGTTTTAGTTCTGTTTTAGTTCTAGTTCTGTTCTAGTTCTGTTCTAGTTCTGTTCTAGTTCTGTTCTAGTTCTGTTCTAGTTCTGTTCTAGTTCTGTTCTAGTTCTGTTCTAGTTCTGTTCTAGTTCTGTTCTAGTTCTGTTCTAGTTCTGTTCTAGCTCTGTTTTAGTTCTGTTATGTTCTAGTTCTGTTCTGCTCTAGTTCTGTTGTAGTTCTGTTCAAGTTCTAGTTCTGTTCTAGTTCTGTTCTAGTTCTGTTCTGCTCTAGTTCTGTTGTAGTTCTGTTCAAGTTCTAGTTCTGTTCTAGTTCTGTTCTAGTTCTGTTCTAGTTCTGTTCTAGTTCTGTTCTAGTTCTGTTCTAGTTCTGTTCTAGTTCTGTTCTAGTTCTGTTCTAGCTCTGTTTTAGTTCTGTTATGTTCTAGTTCTGTTCTGCTCTAGTTCTGTTGTAGTTCTGTTCAAGTTCTAGTTCTGTTCTAGTTCTGTTCTAGTTCTGTTCTGCTCTAGTTCTGTTGTAGTTCTGTTCAAGTTCTAGTTCTGTTCTAGTTCTGTTCTAGTTCTGTTCTAGTTCTGTTCTAGTTCTGTTCTAGTTCTGTTCTAGTTCTGTACTAGTTCTCTTCTACTTATATTCTTGTTCTAGTTCTGTTCTAGTTTTCACCTAGATCTGTTGTATTTTTTTTTCTAGTTATATTTTAATTTTCATTTAGATTTGTTCTAGTTCCGTTGTAGTTCTGTTCTAGGTTTGTTGTAGTTCTTCTCTAGTCCTGTTTTAATTCAATCTAGAACTCATTGCTATTGTTCTTAGCATAACTGTATTTATTTAAAATTTCCTTATTTAAGTTTCTTTTCGGGTTGTCTTTTCTTTGCTAAGACCTTTACCCACTGATTTTTTTCTGAAAACTTTTAATGGCTTATTTCCATATTTTCGCTTGCTTTCAGTGCAGTTAGTAAAAAAGAATATAAATAAGGAAATACCCATGAAAGTATTTAATATTAAAATTTAATTTATATACATATTTTATTTTTCAACATTTCATTGAAAATTAATGTGTAAAATAAAGTTGCTAAGAAAATAAAATAAAAATTAAATGAAATGAAATAAAATAAAAATAAATCAATGTTGATTTCTCAGCTCTTGTTTGTTGGCAATATTTTGTACTAAAGACTTTTGGTTTAAATTTTCATTTTATTCATTTAGTTCGTTCGTTTTATTTGTATTTTGTTGCTAACAAAATAATCTTTTATTATTACAAAAGCCATCAATATTCTTTGGTTACTCCTAGATGTCAGTTCAGTAATAAATGAAAGCAGACAGACAGACAGTCTGCTTGCTACACAAGCACTCTTCCACATGCTGTTGATGGTGATGATGATGGTCATCATTGGAAAGGTTGGTGTGTTCTGTTTTTGCGACATATTTGTTAAAAGTTTTAGCATAGTTTTTCTTTTTAAATCTATGGATTTTTTTCTTATTTTCTAGAGGGTATTAAAATGCAATATTCATTATTTACCTAGAGTTGGTTATAGGGAAACGAAGATAAATGTTACATATGAATATTTTCATAAAATACAAAATTCTCTGTTATATAATTCACTTTTTGTCCGTTGCTACAGTTATTGAATATGTACCAGTGCATACTTTGAGGGGCGAGATTATATAAGAATATTAATATTTTTATGAGAGATAAAACGAGGGTCGAATTCATAATTGCAGAAAAAACGACCCCGAATCTAATTAAATTCAACTAGAACAGCAAAATCAAACAGAACTAGAACAGACTAGAACAGAACTAGAACAGAAATAGAACAGAATAGAACAGAACTAGAACAGAACTAGAACAGAATTAGAACAGAACTAAAACAGAAATAGAACAGAACTAGAACAAAATTAGAACAGAACTAGAACAGAAATAGAACAGAACTAAAACAGAAATAGAACAGAACTAGAACAAAATTAGAACAGAACTAGAACAGAAATAGAACAGAACTAAAACAGAAATAGAACACAACTAGAATAGAACTAGAAAAGAACTAGAACAGAACTGGAACAGAATTAAAAAAGAACTAAAACAGAACTAGAATAGAACTAGAACAGAACAGGAACAGAACTAGAAAAGAACTAGAACACAACTAGAACAGAACTAGAACAGAACCAGAACAGAACTAGAACAGAACTAGAACAGAACTAGAACAGAACTAGAACAGAACTAGAACAGAACTAGAACAGAACTAGAACAGAACTAGAACAGAACTAGAACAGAACTAGAACAGAACTAGAACAGAACTAGAACAGAACTAGAACAGAACTAGAACGGAACTAGAACAGAACTAGAACAGAACTAGAACAGAACTAGAATAGAACTAGAACAGAACTAGAAGAGAACTAGAAGAGAACTAGAACAGAACTAAAACAGAACTAGAACAGAACTAGAACAGAACTAGAACAGAACTAGAACAGAACTAGAACAGAACTAGAACAGAACTAGAACAGAACTCGAACAGAACTAGAACAGAACTAGAACAGAACTCGAACAGAACTAGAACAGAACTAGAACAGAACTAGAACAGAACTAGAACAGAACTAGAACAGACCTAGAACAGAACTAGAACAGAACTAGAACAGAACTAGAACAGAACTAGAACAGAACTAGAACAGAACTAGAACAGAACTAGAACAGAACTAGAACAGAACTAGGACAGAACTGGAACAGAACTAGACCAGAACTAGAACAAAACTAGAACAAGTACAGAACGAGAACTGAACAAGAGATAACCTAGAGCTGTCCTAGAACTGAATAAGAATTAAACTAGAACTGAATTAGAACTAAACTGAAACTAAACTAGAAATGAACTTGAAACTGAACTAGGACTATAGTAGAACAGAATTTAAATTTAACTTGTAGTAGGGGTGATTTATTACTGATTTATCAAAGAGTATTTGAAAAAATTAATGCCCCGAGTGAGGCTCGAACTCACGACCTTAAGATTATGAGACTTACGCGCTGCCTACTGCGCCATCGAGGCTGTAAATGGCAGGATCTACGACAAATACAAAAATCTAAGTCTTGAATGCAAATTTTGTGATTAATTGATGTTCTTTAAGGTAATTTGTTAAATTTAAAATTTTTTTTATAACTTTCTTTGAATTCTTAA
This sequence comes from Lucilia cuprina, assembly GCF_022045245.1. NCBI lineage: Eukaryota > Metazoa > Arthropoda > Insecta > Diptera > Calliphoridae > Lucilia > Lucilia cuprina. The sequence goes on along the minus strand of NC_060950.1, from coordinate 63,558,848 downwards.
CAAAATATTGAAAATTTATAAAGAGTATGATTGATTGAATAGTTTCAAATGTATCAAGATTTTCTATAGTAAGGTATTACAAAGGAGTAGGACAAAATTTCACCTAATTGCTGATGATGTCAATTACTTTAAACTCCTGCAAAAATTTAATGCCCCGAGTGAGGCTCGAACTCACGACCTTAAGATTATGAGACTTACGCGCTGCCTACTGCGCCATCGAGGCTATGAATGTCAGGCTTAAGGACAAATTGAATAATTTAAGTCTCGAATTTTAATTTTTTTAAGTATACTAAAGGTTTCATAATTTTCATTGATTTATATAAAAATGTTTTTTTTTTTGAAATCTCAACAAAATATCCTTGATATTTAGTACCTATTTAGTGCGTTTAAGGGTTAATGCAGTTAGGTTAATTTATTATATTAAAGATATGGGGGGACAGACAGGACACCAGCATTTTGTAGTATTTTTAATCTGTATGTGGACAAAAACCAAATGCCCCGAGTGAGGCTCGAACTCACGACCTTAAGATTATGAGACTTACGCGCTGCCTACTGCGCCATCGAGGCTATACAATTTTAAATTTAAGTAGAAATTTTGTTTTCCTTTTTCGAGAATTTAAAAAGAAAATAAAATATTTTTAGAATTTTTTTCCGTAATACCTGAGATTTTCCTTAATAGAAAAGCTTAATTATTACACTAATTAGAGAAATTGACTTAATTATTTATAGATTTTTATTTATTTTATATAAAAAACTAATGCCCCGAGTGAGGCTCGAACTCACGACCTTAAGATTATGAGACTTACGCGCTGCCTACTGCGCCATCGAGGCTATGCCAACGCAGCTGTCAAATTAAAAATGCGTGGCAGAGAGTTTCTAGTGTAAATGGCAAATGTTAAACAAAAATGGTTGTTATTTACATTTGACATTAACAGTGGATTTCGGTATGTATTCGTTAATGTTAAGAACATAATTGAGGTGTTTGTTTTGTTCACATTTTCTTTCTTCAGCTTCTTTATCAGTTGTGAAGAATTAAGATTATTTTTTATATAGACAACTACAACAATAATGATAAAAATAATATCAAGTACAAATAGAGAACGTAAGAGAGAGAGAGAGAGAGAATACTATTAATACTAAAGGCAAAAACAACATATACAGTTTGTTTACAATGAAAACTGCCTACGACAAGCTTTCGTTTACTCAATAATTTGGTAATTTTTTAAGTTTGACTTAAGAAATTGTTTATTTTTAATGGATTTTTATTAAAAAGTTAACAATTTACGCCTAAATATTTGAAAACTTATAAATTTATTAATGCACAATAGGACTAAAAAACAAAACTATCATTTATTAGATAATTTTATTACAAGAAATATCACAGTTAACAATAAATACAAATTTATCAAAGTTTCACCAAAATTTTGGCAATTTTATCCAAAAAATATCTTTTAATTGCCACAAATGATACCTTTAATAGGCGAACAGTATCCAGAAGAGTAAATACCCTTCATCAATTTAAATACTTTAGCTAGAATCTAGAATAATAAACAAAACTGCTTAATTAATGAAAAATTCTTAAGTGCCTCGATGGCGCAGTAGGCAGCGCGTAAGTCTCATAATCTTAAGGTCGTGAGTTCGAGCCTCACTCGGGGCATATAGATTTTTTTCTATATAATTCTTAACTTTAATAATTTAATAGCATATTTTTAGGAGATACAAATTTTAATCTCTAAAGTAGTACTAAGAATGTTTTAGAGCCAGGAAAACCGGTTTAATATCAAGCAGTTTGAAACATTTTGCAAAAGGCACTTAGATAAAAGGACCTATGGACAGGAACAAACAGATTAAAATAATTAGTTTAAAATGTTCCTTATAAGTTTATTTCCAATAAATTTTACTATTGAGTCAAAACTAGGACCTCTTAGCCTCGATGGCGCTGTAGGCAGTGCGTAAGTCTCATAATCTTAAGGTCGTGAGTTTGAGCCTCACTCGGGGCATAAGAATTTTTATAAACACAACTAAACTAAAGATCAAATATTAAATTAAATTGAATCAAAGGATATAAACTAAGTTTTTAATACAAAATTTTAAGCTCCTTTACTTGAAATCGATCTTTTTTTTTTTTGTAAAAATGTAATTATTTACTCAATATTTTATATTCATCCTTAATCCTATTATTCATAGCCTCGATGGCGCAGTAGGCAGCGCGTAAGTCTCATAATCTTAAGGTCGTGAGTTCGAGCCTCACTCGGGGCATTTGATTTTTACACACAAATCATATTAAATATTACAACAGAAATGCATTAAAGAGAAATTGCTTCCGCGCAGAAAACTTAAAAAAAAAAATGTTGCAAATTTCTTTGAATTCAATATTAGAAGGATTTTTCCCAAAACATTTATTTCCTTAAGGAATATTTTGCTAAAATATTTTTAAACATTTTAAAAATATTTTTATTTTTTTAATAAATTTGCATTCGAGACTTGTAATATTTTGAAAAGATCTTTAAACCCGGTTTCGTATAGCCTCGATGGCGCAGTAGGCAGCGCGTAAGTCTCATAATCTTAAGGTCGTGAGTTCGAGCCTCACTCGGGGCAGTAAATTTTTATTCCTGATATTTACATTTTAAATTTTCATTAAAGAAAATATCTAGATTATAGACTTAGCTATAGACAAAAATATAATCTAGTCCATTACTTAGTTTACATTCTAGTCTAGCCTAAGACTTAGTCTATGGTGTAGTCTATAAACAAATACAGTATATTATATGGATTGGTCTAGCTTAAAGTCAAGTTTATATTCAAGTCTACAGTTCAATCTATACTATTGTTTTGTCTATAATATAGTTTATAATCTAGTCTAGTATATAGTCTTGGTATATTCTAGTCTCTAGTTAAGGCTAAATTGCATACTCGTCTATAGTTTAGTCAATGGACAAATCTGTAGTCTATTATCAAGCTTATTATATTGTCTAGCCTAAAGTCATGCCTATATTCTAGCCTTTTGTTTAGTTTATAGTCTAGTCAATAGTCTAGACTTTAGTCAAGTCTGTAATCTAGTTTATAGTCTATAGTCGACTCTATAGACTATTCTATAGTCGAGTCTATAGTGTCTAGAGTCTAGTCTACAGTAAATTATATAGTCTAGTCTATAGTCTAACCTATAGTCAAGGCTATAGTCTTGTTTATATTCTAGTCTATAGTCCGGTCTATAATCTAGTTTATAGTCTAGTCTATGGCCAAGTAAGTAGTCTTGTCTATAGGTAAGTCTATAGTCACGTATATAGTCAAGTCTATAGTCAAGTCTATAATTAAGTCTATAGTCTAGTCTATAGTCAAGTCTATACTCTAGTGTATAGCCTAGTCTAGTCTATAGTCCGGTCTATAGTCTAGTCTATAGTCTAGTCTATAGTCTAGTCTATAGTCTAGTCTATAGTCTAGTCTATAGTCTAGTCTATAGTCTAGTCTATAGTCTAGTCTATAGTCTAGTCTATAGTCTAGTCTATAGTCTAGTCTATAGTCTAATTTATGGTCTAATCTATAGTCCGGTCTACAGTCTGGTCTATAGATCGGTTAATATTCTAGTCTATAGTCTACTCTGTAGTCTAGTCTATAGTCTAGTCTATGGTCTAGTCTATAGTCGATTAGATAGCTTATCTAGTCTTTAGTCCAGTCTATATTCTAATCTAATCTATGGTCTAATCTAGTCTTTAGTGTAGTCTAAAGTCTAATCTGTAGTCTAGTCTATATAAAGTCTAGTCTATAGTCTGGTCCATAGATTAGTCTAAAGTCTAGTCGGTAGTCTAGTCTAAATTCTAGTCTATAGTCTAGCCTATAGTCTAGTCTATAGTCTTGTTTATATACCAGTCTATAGTCTAGTCTATAGTCTAATCTATAGTCTAGTCTATAGTCTAATCTATAGTCTAGTCTATAGTCTAATCTATAGTCTAGTCTATAGTCTAATCTATAGTCTAGTCTGTAGACTAGTCTATAGTCTAGTCTGTAGTCTAGTCTGTAGTCTAGTCTATAGTCTAGTCTGTAGACTAGTCTATGGTCTAGTCTATAGTGTAATCTATAGTCTAGTCTATAGTCTAATCTATAGTCTAGTCTGTAGACTAGTCTATAGTCTAGTCTGTAGACTAGTCTATAGTCTAGTCTGTAGACTAGTCTATAGTCTAGTCTGTAGACTAGTCTATAGTCTAGTCTGTAGACTAGTCTATAGTCTAGTCTGTAGACTAGTCTATAGTCTAGTCTGTAGACTAGTCTGTAGTCTAGTCTGTAGACTAGTCTGTAGACTAGTCTATAGCCTAGTCTGTAGACTAGTCTATAGCCTAGTCTGTAGACTAGTCTATATAGTCTAGTCTATAGTCTAGTCTAGAGTCTAATCTATTGGTTAGTTTATAGACTATTCTTTAGAATTGTCTTTAATCTTGTTTATATTATAGTCTAATATCTAGTCTAAAATCTAGTCTATTTTCTATTCAAAGATGTAGTCTAGACTGTATACTATAGTCTAGTCCTTGGTATAGCTGGTAGTCTATAATGGGACTTAATCTTAAACGTTTTTCAGGAAAAGAATCATATAAAAAACTATAAAATTTGAATAGAACTCACCGTTTTCTTTAAACCTCATTAAGTCGTAAGAAATCTGGAAAAAATAAAAAAATAGTTTTAAAAAATATATGAAATAATAAGTTTAAAAATATTACTTAATTATTCTTAACTTTTTAAATTTGTGAAGCAAAATAAGCAAACCTGTGGGTATGGTCGGTCTACTTTTAGGCTTAAAGAGATTTGTACATTAAAGCCAAACACAGATGAATACTAATGAGCTTTAAAATACACAAAACATACATTGTGATATGGTTATGTATGTGTAATAAGGGCTTTGAAAGGTATTAAAATTAAATAGTTTAAATTGAAATGAAGGCTATAGATAATGAATGCTGATCAATAGTTAAGGCACTGCAATTAAAACAATATAAATAATATACTTTAGGGAGGCAGAGCAAGTACTTAAAACTCTAGAAAAAGTTCATTTTCAAATAAAGTATTTAACAATTTTACGCAATTAAATTATTTTTAAATTTTATATATAATTAAAAAATAACGTGCAAAAATTCATTCATTCAAATTCAAATTCTACCGAATAATAATAAATTCAAACTATTTTGATCTCCATGAACCTGTCGCTGTATAACTAATAAAAAAACAAAACAACAACATAAAAAAGATCCGACACTGTCACACTTCCGTGGTTTCAGCCACTAACAAAGTTAATGATTAATTTCAATACATATTCATTTATGAGCTCAATTTCTACGCCTAATATCGTATGCTGCTGCTGCTGGTGTCTATAAGTATCGAATAGAACGAACATTTATTTTATTTTCATTCAATTTTTTCATCATTCATAAATTTTTTTCATTATAGTTTTGCTCACACACACACACTTTACAATTTTCTATATTTTTTGTTTTAGTTCATTTTTTTGTATTTTTAAACGACTTAATTAGTTTTTGACTTTTTTGATTTCTCTCTTATATTAAATAATAATAAAAGTTTATTTTTTTCTACATTTTTTTAATTTAATTTCAATAGAATAAATTGTTGCATAAATGAATGGCAAACAGAAAAAATTGAAAGTGTTTTATGAAAAGAACATGAATTAAAAGTAAAAATTCTATAGAATTGTTGCTGAGACAAAATGTATTGGATGACACTATAATTGGAAGCTATAGAGGTTTCTCGAAAAATATGTTTTTTAAGATCTTTTATATAGAAATGAATACTCTTTTCTATAGTTAAATTTTACTTCAGTTCTTGTTCGGTTCTAACTTAGTAATACATCAAGCCTGTTCTAGTTCTGTTCTATTTCAGTTTTAGTTCAGTTCTAGTTTATTTCTAGATCAGTTCTATTTCCCTTCTAGTTCAGTTCTAGATCAGTTTTTGTTGAGTTATATTTCTGTTCTAGTTCTGTTCTAGTTCTGTTCTACTTCTGTTCTAGTTCTGTTCTAGTTCTGTTCTAGTTCTGTTCTAGCTCTGTTCTAGTTCTGTTCTTGTTCTGTTCTAGTTCTGTTCTAGTTCAGTTCTAGTTCAGTTCTAGTTCAGTTCTAGTTCTGTTCTAGTTCTGTTCTAGTTCTGTTCTAGTTCTGTTATAGTTCTGTTCTAGTTTTGTTCTAGTTCTGTTCTAGTTCTGTTCTAGTTCTGTTCTAGTTCTGTTCTATATCTGTTCTAGTTCTGTTCTAGTTCTGTTCTAGTTCTGTTCTAGTTCTGTTCTAGTTCTGTTCTAGTTCTGTTCTAGTTCTGTTCTAGTTCTGTTCTAGTTCTGTTCTAGTTCTGTTCTAGTTCTGTTCTAGTTCTGTTCTAGTTCTGTTCTAGTTCTGTTCTAGTTCTGTTCTAGTTCTGTTCTAGTTCTGTTCTAGTTCTGTTCTAGTTCTGTTCTAGTTCTGTTCTAGTTCTGTTCTAGTTCTGTTCTAGTTCTGTTCTAGTTCTATTCTAGTTCTGTTCTAGTTCTGTTCTAGTTCTGTTCTAGTTCTGTTCTAGTTCTGTTCTAGTTCTGTTATAGTTCTGTTATAGTTCAGTTCCAGTTCTGTTTTAGATCTGTTTTAGTTCCGTTCTATTTCTTACCCAGTTCTGATCTAGTTATTTTTTATTTATTTTCTATTTCTCTTCTAGTTCTGTTCTAGTTCTGTTTTAGTTCTGTTCTAGTTCTGTTCTAGTTCTGTTCCAATTCTGTTCTAGTTCTATTGTATAACCTAAAGTCTTCTCCGTAGTCTGATATATGATATATGGTCTAGTTTACTTCAGCTTTGTATTAGTTCCAGTTTACTTCTTAGTTCTGTTTAGTTTTATAAGCCCACTGTAAAGCGACACCAAATCTATTCATGATTTTTTTTTGTAAAAGTGGTGGCGTTAGTAGAATTAAGACAAAAAAAGAAACGGAAGAGTTTTTCAACATTTTGTTCAAGCTGCCAGGTTTATATGCACTTTTGAGCTGTTTAACTATAAATCATTTTTAAAGCTGATTTTAAGTTCAATGCAACAAAAAAGAAAAAAAAACAGATAATCGGCATAAAAAACTAAACTGTTACGACACAGACACTGGTTGCAAGGATTTTTGTACAAATAGTGGTAAAATATTACACAGTTATACACAAACACTTACTACTGTATGTAAGAATTTAAAAGTGTGTGTTTGTTTACAAATGTAATGGAATGTGAGAATGTGTAGTATATTTTTAGGATACCTTTATATGTAAATATAATTTTCAAATTTAAGGCGTGAAAGAAGGAGGTGTGTTTTAAAGAGAAAAATTGGAATTGGTGAGGAAAAATTGAGCGTGCGTGTGTATTTGTGCAAGTGTGTGTTTACATTTGTTGTCTGTTGGTTGGTATCTGTTCGAAATTTTAAACATTTCCTTGTAAATAAAAAGTGGTTTTTAGAATTCATTTGATTGTAAAGCGTGTGTAGTTATTTTTTTTTCGTTTTGGTTATATGCATGCAACTGTATGAATATGCATGCGTTCGCATTTATTTCTATGCATTTAATTTGTGTTTGCTTGAGTGTCTTTAATAAGTACAATGTTAGAGAAAATTTGCATGTTCAGGTTTGTTTTTTTAGTGGCTTTCAAACGAATTTCTGTATTTTATGGGAAAAATGGATTTAAAGGATATAAAAGATATAGAAATAAAATCATCTTTAAAAGCAAATTCTTTAAAAAAACTTGGTTTCACCCCTTCTTTGCTTGTTAGTCCCTACTTGACAACAATGTCTGTCTGTGTGTTACAAAACTATATATTTTATGGTCGCACAAGCCAATATTTTATTTTAAATAATATTATTTTCATATTTTAACGAACAAAATTACAATGACAATTTGCAACAAGAGATTTATTTTTTATTTATTTTTTTTTTTTGTAAACTGTTAAAAATGTATTAAAACTATGAAAAAGCATGAAAATTCAACTGAGTGGATAAGATAACATTTGAGCTTACAATATACTGGTTAAAAAAGAACAGAAAAAATTAAAGCATACTTATAGGATTAAGGTTGAATGAGAGTGAGGAAGAAATTTAAGTAAAATGTCAAAGAGAAAGCTTAAAGTAAAAGATTTTAACTAAATTGAAAAGGTACATAGCAATTTTTTAACGCTTAGACTACAACAACAAAAAAAGATTTAAAAAACCAAAATAATTACAGAAAATACTAAACCTTGAAAAGCTAACATTTTTTTAAAGAACATTTCAAATGACAAATCTGCAGAGGAAATATAATTGAGAACAGAACTATAACAAAACTAGAACTAAAACATAACTAGAAGAAGAAACAGAACAGAACTAGAACTAAAACAGAACTAGAAAAGAACTAGAACAGAACAATAACAGAACTAAAACAAAACTAGAACAGAAATAGAACAGAACTAGAGCGGAACTAGATGGGAATTAAAAGAAAACTAGAAGAAAACTAGATGAGAACTACAACAGAACTAGAACAAAACTAGAACAGAGCTAGAACGGAACTAGATCAGAACTAGAAAGGAATTTAAGGAAGAGAACTAGAACAGAACTATAACGGAACTAGAACAAAACTAAAACATAACTAGAACAGAACTAGAACAGAACTAGAACAGACTAGAACAGAACTAGAACAGAACTAGAACAGAATTAGTACAGAATTAGAACAGAACTAGAATATAACTAGAACTGAACTAGAATAAAAGTAGAACCGAACTAGTACAGAACCAGAACACAAATAGGACAGAACTAGAACGGAACTGGAAGATAAATAGAACAGAACGGGATGTGTACTAGAACAAAACTAAAACAGAACTAGAATAGAACTAGAACACAACTATAACAGAACTAGAACAGAACTAGAACAGAACTAGAACAGAACTAGAACAGAACTAGAACAGAACTAGAATAGAACTAGAAAAGAACTAGAAAAGAACTAGAACAGAACTAGAACAGAACTAGAACAGAACTAGAACTGAACTAGAACACAACTAAAACAGAACTAGAACTGAACTAGAACTGAACTAGAACTGAACTAGAACTGAACTAGAACTGAACTAAAACTGAACTAGAACTGAACTAGAACTGAACTACAACTGAACTACAA
>NC_060950.1:63547988-63549622 GCF_022045245.1 Lucilia cuprina | reverse complement strand
TCTAGTTCTGTTCTAGTTCTGTTCTAGTTCAGTTCTAGTTCTGTTCTAGTTCTGTTCTAGTTCTGTTCTAGTTCTGTTCTAGTTCAGTTCTAGTTCTGTTCTAGTTCTAGTTCTGTTCTGTTCTAGTTCTGTTCTAGTTCTGTTCCAGTTCTTTTTTAGTTCTGTTCCCACCCAATTAAGTAATAAATTTAATTAAACTCAATTCATAACAATTGCTTCATATATTTTTAACATAAAATAAATTATATTAATACAATTTTTTTCCTAACGTTTTATATAAGAAAGGATATGTTAAGCTTAAACCTTGTGCTTATTAAATCTACAATAAATAATCAACAACATTAGAAAAATTTATTATAAATTCTGTCATAATCAATCCTCATACAATTTACTCAGTTACTATTATTTCATTATTCATACATTCCTATAGAATTTGTTTTAACTTTCTGTTTTTTTTTTTTTAACTACATGGAAATATTTTTATCCTCTGGATTAGTACATATATCTACACTTAGCAAATGCAAAGATTTTAATAACACTCAACACACTTAACTACATCAACACTTTATACTGTTGCAATAGTATAGATATGTGTGGATTTCGACACGTGTCTGTCCTTCTTTTTTTTGCAAACATTCCCAGTGCAATTCCTCTAGATCCTTGCCTTTTTCTATACTTGTATTTTTTTTTCAACATAAATGTTAAACATATCTCTTGACTTTTTCCTCTTTAAAGTATGTTTGAGATTTTTTTAACAATTTCAGAAAACTAGGTTGATATTTATCGAGTAATAAGAAATACAAGAAAACACTGTCATAAAGATTAAACATGTGTATCAATCATAGAGAAAACTTAAATCTGTAAATCAAAGGAAAAAAACATAGAAATTCCAACTTAAATATTAATAAAGATTGAGAAAAAACGGAAGGTCATTGAAAAATATTCCAACATACATGATGAAACAAACACATGATATATACCAATAATTGCTCACTATTCAAATTATTCTACTACTATTGAAATAATAGTAGTATAGTTTAAGGGGCCATGAGGAAACTTTGCATTTTACTAAGTTAAAATAAATTTGTTATTGTATAGGTTGTAGATTCTTTTTATTTAATAATAATAAGAGTATTAACATGTGTTTTATTATATAAATGTTATTTTTAAATCTTTGCTAACCTAAAATTAAACTTTAATATACGTGTTGCAACGTGCCTAAGCCTAAGGTTATGTTATAATTATACTGAAATAGAATAGTGTTGTTATATATAGATATATTTAGATAAGAAGCTTATATAATTACTTTAAGAAAAAGCATAAATTGTATAATATATTTCATCTCCTTAAAGTAGGCTGCAATTTATAAGATGTCCTAGTTCCGTTCTACTTTTGTTCTAGTTGTGTTCTAGTTCCAGTCCTAGTTCTGTTCTTGTTCAAGTTCTGTTCTAGTTTTTTCTAATTCTGTTTTAGTTCTCTTCCAGTTCTGTTCTAGTTCTGCTCTAGTTTTATTCTAGTTCTGTTCCAGTTCAGTTCTAATTCAGTTCTAGTTCAGTTCTAGTTCAGTTCTAGTTTAGTTCTAGTTCAGTTCTAGTTCAGTTCTAGTTCAGTTCTAGTTCAGTTCTAGTTCAGTT
>NC_060950.1:63540787-63547888 GCF_022045245.1 Lucilia cuprina | reverse complement strand
ACAGAACTAGAACAGAACTAGAACAGAACTAGAACAGAACTAGAACAGAACTAGAACAGAACTAGAACAAAACTAGAACAGAAATAGAACAGAACTAGAACAGAACTAAAACAGAACTAGAACAAAACTAGAACAGAACTAGAACAGAACTAAAACAGAACTAGAACAGAACTAGAACAGAACTAGAACAGAACTAGAACAGCACTAGAACAGAACTAGAACAGGACTAGAATAGAATAGAACTAGAACAGAATTAGAACAAAACTAGAACAGAACCAGCACAAAACTAACAGAGAACTAGAATTAAAACAGAACTTGAACCGAACTATAACACAGCAGAACTAGAACAGTACCTTATAAGTACTGGAATAGAACTAGAAATGGGATAAAAACAATTTACTCAAAATTAAAACCATTAGATTTTACAAAATCTTTAAAAAAATCTTCTTTAAATTCTATTAGTCATCTAGACCATAAAATTATTACTGTAAAAAAATTATATTTAAATTTTTCCTATACAATATCTTGTAGTTTACACAGAAAAAAGGTGTCAAGTTATATTTGCAATGCTTATAATGTGTGCAAAATCTTATTAAATAAACTAAACAAAAAAATAAAAAATAACAATAATAATAAAAAACTATGCCGCAAATGCTTTTAATAATAATAAATTTTTTGTTCGACCAAAAGTATGCCATGGTTTCTTTAATATTTTATTGCCTACCAACAAGCAACACATTTTGTTGCAGCAGTTTTTTTCGCTGTCTTAATTTTTGTATATTTTGTTTTTGCTTAAACACTTTTAAATAACAACACTAACACTCACACATGTTTTAAATGTAGTTATTTTTTATGTGTGCAAGCTGTTCTCTCATCTCTGTTTTTCCCCCCTTTAACACTTTCATTTCAAACTTACTGCCAGTAACCCGAAAAAATGTCTATGTTTGTGCCAAGTTAAGCTAAGAAAAAAAAACATTTAATACTGCATATAACAATTTTGACAACACAATTTAATGTTGAATAAAAAAATTTGAAATTTTCTTTTTTTTTTATTCTTTTCTCTTATAGTTTTACACAAGATTAAAAAACTTTGACTAGTGTAGTTTTTAGTTTAAACAATGAATTAAACAAAAACAATTTTAAAAGAGATAGAATCAACAACAACAATGTGAGTACATGAACATCAACAAATATTGTAGATTCCACATTTTTATGACACAAAACTGGCCTCTTCTAAAGGCTGCTGTTGCAAAAACGAAAAAAAAAAACTTAATTGTTGTAACTACTGGGGAAATGATGGCAGAAGGTCTGTTTAACAATAAATAGAGAGTAAAAACAACAATGTGAAGAGTAAAATATTACAATAATGAGTGAAGGAAAAGTTGGCATAAAGGACTTAAAGATTTTCTGAACTAGAACCATTTTTTGGAAAAGAGGTAGAACAGAACTAGAATAGAACTACAACATAAAAAGAACTAGAATATAACTTGAACAAACCTACATCAGCACCAGAACAGAACTATGACAAAATCAGAACAGTACTACTTAGAACAGAACTAGAACAGAACTAGAATAGAACTAGAACAGAACTAGAACAGAACTAAAACAGAACTAGATCAAAAACAGAACTAAAATGAAACTAGAAAGGAACTATAACAGAACTAGAATAGAACAGAACTAGAACTGAACTAGAACAGAACTAGAATAGAACTAGAACAGAACTAGAACAGAACTAGAACAGAACTAGAACAGAACTAGAACAAAACTAGAACAGAACTAGAACAGAACTAGAACAGAACTAGAACAGAACTAGAACAGAACTAGAACAGAACTAGAATAGAACTAAAACTGAACTAGAACAGAACTAGGACAGAACTAAAACTGAACTAGAAGAGAACTAGAACAGAACTATATTTGAATTAAAACTGAAAAAGAACAGAACTAGAACAAAACTAGAACATAACTAGAATAGAACTAGAACAGAACTAAAACTGAACTAGAAGAGAACTAGAACAGAACTAGAACAGAACTGAAACTGAACTAGAAGAGAACTAGAACAGAACTATATTTGAATTAAAACTGAAAAAGAACAGAACTAGAACAAAACTAGAACAGACCTAGAACAGATCTTAAACAGAACTAGAACAGAATTGGGTCAGTACTAGAACAGAGCTAGAATAGAACTAGAACAGAACTAGAACAGAACTAGAACAGAACTAGAACAGAACTAGAACAGAACTAGAACTGAACTAAAACAGAACTAGAACAATAGAATTGGGTCAGTACTAGAACAGAGCTAGAATAGAACTAGAACAGAACTAGAACAGAACTAGAACAGAACTAGAACTGAACTAAAACAGAACTAGAACAATAACAGAACTAAAATGCAACAAGAACAGAACTAGAATAGAACAGAACTAGAACATAACTAGAACAGAACTAGAACAGAACTAGAACAGAACTAGAACAGAACTAGAACAGAACTAGAACAGAACTAGAACAGAACTAGAACAGAACTAGAACAGATCTAGAACAGAGCTAGAACAGAACTGGAACAGAACTAGAACAGATCTAGAACAGAACTAGAACAAAACTAGAACAGAACTAGAACAGAACTAGAACAGAACTAGAACAGAACTAGAACAGAACTAGAATAGAACTAGAACAGAACTAGAACAGAACTAGAACAGAACTAGAACAGAACTAGAACATAACTAGAACAGAACTAGAACAGAACTAGAACAGAACTAGATCAGAACTAGAACAGAACTAGAACAGAACTACAACAAAACTAGAACACAACTAGAACAGAACTCGAACATAACTAGAACAGAACTAGAACAGATCTAGAACAGAACTAGAACATAACTAGAACAGAACTAGAACAAGAAAAGAACTAAAACAAAACTGGAACAGAACTAGATCAGAACTACAATAAGTTAAAACTAAACTAGAAAAACCAAAAACAAACACTTTTCGTTCAACCCCTTCAACCAAGTGCAGAGGCACCATGATGGGGTACAAAAACAAGGCTAAACTTTTGTCACACTCAAACAATATGGGTTTTTACTCAGTTTTTTTCTAAAAATTTTGTTTGCTTTTACAAGTACAACAACAATAACAAACAAATAAACTTTAACAATAGTAGAAAAAAAGACTCGGCTAAGGTCAAGTATTATCCTTAAACAAACAAATACATTCCCACACATGTTACGAGTGTGTGTGAGAGAGAAGAAATAAAAAATTCTGAAGAAAAGAATAAACATTTAAACTGAAAAAAGAAAAGAATGTCAATTGTTAAAGAAAAATAAGCAAGAAAGTAATTGTTAAAAGTTAAAAAATACAGCAACAGCAATAAAGGAAGAAGCTTACTAAGTAACAAGGAGAGAGAGAGCGAGAGAGAAGATTTGTGCTTTGCTGGGTTAGGTTTAAAAAACCATGGCGTACTTTAGGGATGTAAGGAAATAAATTTAATTGTAAGAGAGTTTAGGACAGTTAGAGGATAAGCTTACCTTATGAGATTGTTATTAAATTGCTGAAAGATTTGTGGCTGAAAGTATTGCCTACTTTGAGGATGTTTTATTTGTTTATTTGAAATTTTTAATAATAAAATTCTAAATATTTCATAGAAATGAAAACTATTCTTAAATGCATTAACAACTATTATAGTTTAGGAAAACTTAATGCATTACCACTTTTGCATTTTGCCACAATTTTGAAGTGTGCATTAAAAATCGAGAACAACAACAAAAACATGGACATACATCATTTTAATGCTAACAATAATACGTTTTTCTATAAGATATAACTAAATATTTATGTATATACTATTATTCAGGACTTTATTATTGAAATTTATATTTCTTTCTATAACCTTGCTATTGCATTTTCCTGCACCTGTTTCCATTAATACACATCTGCAGTTTTAATGTATCCACAAACAAAGGCTATCTACAACCTGCATATATGTATGTACATATAAATGTATAAAACATTAATATTCTTACAGAAATTTTTACCCACAAAACTGATGCAAAAATTTAAAACAAAAAAAGTTTTTTTCTCAACAAACATTAACATATACCCCTATCTGCCTTAAATCTTGTTCCTTAATTATTCTGCATTAAAATAAGCAAACCTTTATTCCTTCAAAGCCTAATAGTATGCCATAGCTATACACAGTTAGCACCTTAACTCTATTAAACCATCTGGTTTAATAAAGTTTTTTTTCTATTTTTTTAACAAAAAAGTTTTTCCTCCTGTTTTTTGAATATTCATAGATTTATATTAAATACCATTATCAGCATAAAATTACAGTTAATTTAGACTAAATACTTTATGCAAATAACTGCATTAACCTTTTTTAGTTTTAATTTTCTACATTTGTTTTTTCGCTATCTCTCCTCTCTGTTACAACATTTATTTTAATATGAAAATCAACAGCAGATAGCAAACGTAAAAATATTAGTTTAAAAAAGGCATACAAATTTATGCGGCAAATTAGAATTCTAAAAAAACAATTATTTTATTTTATACATATTTATAAGCAAAAAAAAAAAAAAAAAAAAAAAAACAGTAAAAACTGTTTAAAAAGTTTCATAACAAAACCAAAGTATACTTATAGAAGGTAATTGCATGTTATATTTTGTTAGCCTATTTTAAGGAGATTTTACTTCTAATTTTGTTCTAGTTCTTTCTATTCTATCTTAAGTCTTTTTCGACACTTGCTTTCTAGTTTAGTTTAAGTTCTGTTCCAGTTCTAGATCTGTTCTAGTTTTGTTTCAGTTTTATTCTACTTTTGTTTTAGTTAAGTCCTAGTTCTGTCCTAGTTCTAATCTAGTTCTACTACAGTTTTGTTCTGTTCTAGTTCTGTTCTAGATCTGTTCTAGTTCTGTTCTAGTTCTGTTCTAGTTCTGTTCTAGTTCTGTTCTAGTTTTGTTCTAGTTAGGTCCTAGTTATAATCTATTTCTGTTACAGTTTTGTTCTAGTTCTAGGTCTGATCTAGTTCGGTTCCAGTTCTGTTCGAGTTCTGTTCGAGTTCTGTTCTAGTTCTGTTCTATTTCTGTTCTAGTTCTGTTCTAGTTCTGTTCTAGTTCAGTTCTAGTTCTGTACTAGTTCTGTTCTAGTTCTGTTCTAGTTCTAGTTCTGTTCTAGTTCTGTTCTAGTTCTGTTCTAGTTCTGTTCTAGTTCTGTTCTAGTTCTGTTCTAGTTCTGTTCTAGTTCTGTTCTAGTTCTGTTCTTGTTCTGTTCTAGTTCTGTTCAGTTCTGTTCTGCATTAGTTTTGTTCTAGTTTTGTTATACTTTTGATATATTTCTGATCTAGTTCTGTTCTAATTCAGATTTATTTAAGTTTCAGTAAAGTTCTTGTATTGGCTGTTTTGTAAAACTTGTATGCATATTTTCACAAAATATTGCCTACATTCAGGCTTAAAATGTAGATACTGTAAAAAGTATAAACAAAATCTAGTTAAAAGATAACAAAATACAACATGCAAGCAACATACGTGTTTATAATTTTATTTTACTTTCACCTACTCACAACACATGTAAACAAAAAGGACAATTTAGTTATATAATATACATATATACACTATCAAGCTTAATTTCTGCTTATTTAATGCAATACAAATGGAAAAACTTTGAATAAAAAGTTGGGCAAAAAATGCCAGAATAATCGAAATAAAAACCTGCCAAAACAACAACAATACGCAGCCTTTAGAAATGAATATATCTATGTAGTTATAGCTATGTAAGTATTTAACTAGATACAATTGTAAATGTACATACATACGTAAATAGGTAAGTATGTATGCAGCAAGAGATGAAGATGAGCTGCAAAAATGTGAGGTAAAACATTACACAATTTGTTATTGTACATTTCTGCCACATTGTATTTGTACAATAATAACAACAACAAAAATAATAGCAAACAATAATATACAATAATACAACAAGATTGTTCACAAAAAAAGGTTATTATAATAATATGCTTTTGGCATTGCATACCTTTAGGTGCCGACATTATTATGAACAGCATCATAACAATAATAATCATCATCATTATTATCACTATCATCAAATATATTTAAATTACATAAACATGCATTACACTAACACATACATACATAGATAAAAGCCTTAGCCCTAACATTCTCCTGTATGTAAACACAAAATTTACATTGCCTTGTTGTTATTTAAGTAATGTATGTTCTCATATGTGAGAGCCAGAGAAAATATTTTTCACAGCCAAAAATTATACAACGATATATGTAAGTATGTATGTACATTCTTCTTAATAGACATTATTATACAACATACATACACATACTCTAGAATTACAGGTGTTGTTGTTATCCTGTCTGTCTAAATGTTTTGGGGGAAAAAATACCTTTTAAAATATTTCTTTTGAAATTTATTTCTGTTCGATCCTTGAAGCTAAATTATTGAAATTAATAATGAAAATGGTGGTAAATTGAAAAATCAAGGAGTAATTTTTGTGTTAATTAGTAAACAGAATGTTGTGGAAGAGTGCGAAGACACCGAAATTAAAATTAATGTTTTGTTTTATTGAACTAATGATAAACTAGACTATAGACTTTAGACTTCACTATAGACTAGACAATAGACTTCATTATAGATTAGACTATAGACTAGACTATAGACTAGATTATAGCCTAGACTAGACTATAGACTAGATTATAGCCTAGACTAGACTATAGACTAGATTATAGACTAGACTATAGACTAAACTATAGACAAAACTGTAGACCAGACTATAGACTAGACTATATACTTAACTATAGACTAGACTATAGACTAAACTATAGACTAGAGTAGACTATAGACTAGACTATAGACCAGACTAGAGACCAGGCTAGAGACTAGACTAGACTAGAGACTAGATTAGACTAGACAAAATATAGACTAGACAAAATATAGTCTAGACTATAGACTAGACTAAAGACTAGACTATAGACTAGACTTTAGACTAGGCTATAGACTAGACTATAGAATAGACTATATACTAGACTATAGACTAGACTATAGACTATACTATAGACTAGACTATAGACTAGACTATAGACTAGACTATAGACTAGA
>NC_060950.1:63538917-63540687 GCF_022045245.1 Lucilia cuprina | reverse complement strand
ATAGTCTATCTATAGTCCAGACTATAGTCTATCTATAGTCCAGACTATAGTCTATCTATAGTCCAGACTATAGTCTATCTATAGTCCAGACTATAGTCTATCTATAGTTCAGACTATAGTCTATCTATAGTCCAGACTATAGTTGATTTATATTCTAATTATATCTAAAGTTCAGACTATGATCTATCTATTGTTTAGCCTGAAGTATATTTATAGTTTGGCATATAGTCTATCTATAGTCCAGACTATAGTCTATCTTTAGTCAAGACTTTAGTCTATTAATAATAACTTTGTAATATAGAGCCTTTAAGTTTGGTTACATTTAAATGAAATACTTGAACAAGATTTTATTGCCAAAGAAATAACTGAACTGTTATTGTTGTAATTTATATATTGAAGACATTATAACACTACTCTAGCAAAGGGCTTAAGAGGCTAAAAAGCATCAGCAGCACCAGCAGTATAAGGGATTTGCAATGATATTCTTGTTTTTTTTTTTTTTTTTGAACATCCTACCGACTACTTTCCTTTGCACAATCATTTATTCTTTTATTTTTTTGTCTATTTCTCCGAAAAACATTGACACTGGTGCTTACATTTGCTGGTTTTTCACTTTTTTGTTATTCTCTAGCAAGTATTTGGCCTAAATTGATCACAGTTTTCTTTTCTTCTTGAAAACGTATAGAGCAGACAATACTTCATTCGGGGTGGGAGTATAAACTGTACAATAATTGTATGTTGTAGGTACTTTTGCTGTGTTATTGTTGATATTTCTTGGCTGTAGATGTTTTTTTTTTCTTTTATTTTTCCGCAATAAAGGGGTGTGAAAATTGAAAAAGTTTTTGACAGTTTTTGGCGTAAACATAAAATACTGTTTGTTGTTTTGCTTAAACATATATTTTTTGTCTTTCTATTTGTTGTTTTTCTTAAGTCTCTTTTTGTTTTTGTATTTAGGCATCTTTTTAGCCTGGTTTTGGATGATATCTTTATTGGAAGTGGGTGAAAAGAAAGTAAAAGGAATTCAAGTGTTTTGCTGTTTAAATTGTTGGAGCTTACAAATAAAAGTTCTTTACATATTTAATTCAAAAAATGTTTAACAATTGTGGATGCACAATTTCTTCTATAGAAACAGAAAACGCTTTAGAATCTAAGCCACCTTTTCTTAAGACACTTGCTCAGTTTCTGGTAACTTTTCTCTATAGAAAATTATTCAAAATCTGATAAAGTTTTTCCGATAGTAAAAATTCTCCGCTTTCTTCTTCTTTTTAACTTATAAATTTACCCTCGTTTTTTATTTTTTATCATAATCTTCTTTTTGGGTTTTTCATAATTTCTAGTTTGTTGGTGTCATTTTGTTTTCTTTTTGTAAAAGATTTATGATATTATATTTTATCTAGAGCCAAAAAAGAAATACATTTTTTTGAAATATTAAGAAAGAAATTAAACCCTAAAAGTAGGCTAGAGAATTAAGCTTAACAAAACTTTAAAGAAAATAAGTCTATGTTAAGTCTAGTCTAAAGTCTAATCAATAGACTCGTCTATAGTTAATTCTTAGTCTGGTCCATAGTCTAGTCTATACTGGTCTACAGCAGTATATAGTCTGGTCTATAGTCTAGTCTATAGCAGTATATAGTCTAATCAAAAGACTAGTCATTAGTCTATTCTATAGTGTAGTCTATAGTCTAGTCTATAGTCTAGTCTATAGTCTAGTCTATAGTCTAGTCTATAGTCTAGTCTATAGTCTAGTCTATAGCCTAGTCTATAGTCTAG
>NC_060950.1:63536657-63538817 GCF_022045245.1 Lucilia cuprina | reverse complement strand
ACTATGACTAGACTATGACTAGACTATGACTAGACTATGACTAGACTATGACTAGACTATGACTAGACTATGACTAGACTATGACTAGACTATGACTAGACTATGATCAGACTATGACTAGACTATACTATATAGATGCCATAAAAACTGTAAATATTAACCATAATTCTTTAAAATATAGAAGAACAAAATTTGCAAAAGTTTTCTGGTTGTCGCGTGTTACCGCATTAAAAAAATCTCAAACACATGTTATACTTTTTATCAAGAAAATAATATATAGCTGCAGGCGTTTCATAATGTCGTTTATTTTTTCCTTTTTGAAATAAACTTTTCATATGACACAGGAAAAAGGAAGGGATCAAACTGCTACTGTAGCTGAGTTAAACAAAAAATAGGAAACTTTTAAGCAAAAACTCTATAACAAAACAATTACAGTTTTCTTTCTTTTTTCATATTTAATTAAATATATATTCTTCTTTTTTTTAGAATTCCCCTAGTAGTATGGAAAAAACTACATCCATACATATAATGTATGCATGACAAAATATTGCCTACTTGCAGGCTAAAAACATGTTATACATGTAATATTGCATTGTTTTTTTTAATAGAAATATTTGCGCTTTAATGTTTATGAAAAAAATACAAATACATACAAACATATTTACGCTTGAAAAATTATAAAAAGTTGCAGGCAGTTTTTCTGCATAAGACTGACTGATTCAAAAACAAAAGTAATTATAATGAGTTTCACAAACAAAACGAGTATTTAGGGTAAATTTTTCTTTTCTAAAAAAACTAAATTTTACACAATTCCTAAAAATTTTTAAAGACTAACAAAATTTAACTGCACACAGGCATCTTTAAGTCACCCTTCTATCTGCATGGCCAATTGCAGCATTGAATTTACATATACGTTGCATAATTTTAGGCTTATACTAGCAAAAAAACCAGTAATTGTATTGCATTTCTAATCTACAAAACAGTGGCGCGAAAAACCACCAAATCGTGTTAAAGAAACTCAATACAGAGACAGAGTAAACCGCTGTGTGTAGATGCGGTTACCTGATAACAAAAATAATTAACAAAATTTTTAATTAAACTGTAGATATTCTCTAAAGATTTTTCGTTTAATTTAAATAAATGTCCGTATTATGCTAAAAGTTTTTAAGAAGTTTTTTTTTAAGAAACAACAGCGACATACAAACTACTAGGCAGCTATTTGCAGTAGCAAAAACATTGCATGCTTTTAGGCTATAAGATGTTAAAAAACAAATCATGCTGTATATTTTTTCTCTTTTGCTGCAAACACTTAAAGTTTTTAGGCAGTTTTAAATGATAAAGTTTTGTGCTGAAACTTGAGTAGGATGTGGTGAATGTGAGATATGACAACAGCATTAACATGAATGAAATTTAAGACAAAATAGACAAGTTTAAGATGAGCGCTAAGGAAATAATGGAAATAGAATAATTGCAGTAAATAGAGAATAGTCGACCAGTTCCGTTAAGATATATGAATACTAAATATTCGTAGTTAAGTCCATAGTCTATAGTATAAACTAGTCAAAAGTTAAGTTTCTAGTCTAGTATAATGTTTACTCTTAAGTTTGAACTACAGTGAAGTCTGTAGTCTAGTCTATAGTATACTCAATAGTCTACAGTTCAGTCTATTGTCTAGTCTAAAGTCTGGTCTAGTCTAGTCTATAGTCTCCAGTTTTGTAGTCTAGTCTATAGTTTAGTCTTATGTATAGTTTATAGTCAAGTCTATAGTCTAGTGTATAGGCTAGTTAATAGTATAGAATATGGCCTGGTCTTTCGTGCAGTCTAGTCTATTTTCCAGTTTTCAGTCTAATCTATAGTCTAGTCCATAGTCTAGTCTATAGTCTGGTCTATAGTCTGGTCTATAGTCTGGTCTATAGTCTGGTCTATAGTCTGGTCTATAGTCTGGTCTATAGTCTGGTCTATAGTCTGGTCTATAGTCTGGTCTATAGTCTGGTTTATTGTCTGGTTTATAGTCTGGTTTATAGTCTAGTCTATAGTCTAGTCTATAGTCTGGTCTATAGTCTAGTCTATAGTCTAGTCTATAGTCTATAGCCTAGTCTATAGTCTAGTCTATAGTCTAGTCTATAGTCTAGTCTATAGTCTAGTCTATAGTCTAGTCTA
>NC_060950.1:63522902-63536557 GCF_022045245.1 Lucilia cuprina | reverse complement strand
GCTGCCGTCGCAGACAATGAAAACTTTACACTTCTATATCAAGTAAGACCTGGTGTTATGGAAAAATCATTTGGTATACAAGTGGCACGTCTAGCAAATTTCCCTGAAAGAGTGGTGCAAAATGCCCAACAAGTTTACAATGAATTTGAAGATGAACATGCCAACAAACAATCGCAAGAAGATAAAGATCTATTGGATAAAATTAATAAAGCCATACAAGATCTATCGACCACCGGCAATAATAAGGATATAAATGAAAAAGATTTATCGCAATTGGTAGAACAATTTACCAAGGATATTAAAAAATTGGATAGTGAATACTTTAAGGCGGTTTTAACCACAGCAGTTGGAGAAAATTAAAATTGCCTAAAAGTAAGTTTTTCTCTTATTAGTTGTTAGTTTTCTTTTTATTTTTGTATTTTCACTTAAAAGTGAATGAATTCCTGAATTAATTTGATATAATAATTTATGTATACGACTTTTTATATATTTTAAAATTCTATTTTTTTTCTTTTATAATTTGCAGTAAAAATGTTTGTGTTAAAAAGGGATAAAAAGAAAAAGCAAGATTCCATTTATTTTTTTCAAGATTTTCAAGTTCAAATAAAATTTCAGCAGTTAAAAGGTAAGTGGATTTTATTATCAAATACAGCGTTTGAAAATCGAATGAGTCATTGAAATCATATAACAAAGACCATTTTTAAGCAGAATTTTAAAAATATATGACTTTTTCATGTCCAGAATCCATATTAAAAAGCAAAGATATTGATAATTATTAATGTTGCAATTCCATTTTCTATAGAAACGTTTAATTTGTGTTGAAAATTTTGAAAACTAGTTTACATAGTTAGGTTAGTTTTTACTTTTTGAATATATTAATATAGTTTTTTGTAATTTTAAAGTGTTTCATTTCCATTTGGCATAGGAATGCTGCAAACAAATTAAATTTTTTTAAGATTTTTTTAAGTATTTACATTAGCCTTTTGTTGTTAAAGAGGTTTTTAGTAATTTTTTTAAATTTTGCTGTGTTTCATTTCCATTTTTCATAGGAACATTATGAAAACAAATTTAAATTAAAGAAATTATTTAAAAACATTTATACATTTAGAATATTTGTTTAATACTTAATGAAAATTTCATAGTTTTAGCAAAATTTTAAGTGTTTCATTTCCATTTTCTATAGGAATGTTGAAATAAATTTGAAAATTTATATAATTATGTTATATATTTTTGTAGGTTGGGAAGTACTGTTGCTATTTTTGATTTTTTTTTTTAATTTACAATGTTTCATTGCCATTTGCTATAGGAACGTTAATGAAAAAAATAATATTTTTTTACGTTTTTGATGTTTTTGTATTAGAATTTTAATAAAAAAGCCTATTTTTTAGAATTCTTTTGATTTTCATAATGTTTCAATTCCATTTTCTATAGGAACGCTAACGAAAATTCAATATTTTTTAAGTTTTTTGAAGATTTTCTTTTTAGAATTTTATTTCTAAAGAGATTTTTGTGTAAATTTTTCAAATTTGTTATGTTTCACTTCCATTTTCTATAGGAACGTAAAAGAAAATTTTATGTTTTTTAAGTTTTTTGTTAATTTTATATTAGAATTTTGTAACTAAAAAGAATATCGTGTAAAATTTTCAAATTAATTATGTTTCATTTCCATTTTCTATAGGAATGTTAAGGAAAATTTTAAAATTTATGAAGTACTTTGATGATTTTGTTTAGAAATTTTATTGTTAAAAGAATTTATGCAAAAATTTTGATGTTTCAAAATGTTTCATTTCCATTTTCTATAGGAACGTTTAGGAAAATTGGGAATTTTTCAGATTTCTGTTAAACTGTTGAGATATTTACTTTGAATTATATTAGAATTTTTTACTAAAGAGATTTTTATGAAAATTTTTTATGTTTCGCAATGTTTCATTTCCATTTTCTATAGGAACATTGAATGAAAGTTAAATATTTTTTAATAATTTTGCTGATTTCGTATTGGAATTGTATTACTGAAGAGATTTTTGTGAACATTTTTATATTTCTCAATGTTTCATTTCCATTTTCTATAGGAACATTATATAAAAATTTGACATTTTTCAAACATTTTGATAATATCATATTAGAATTGAATTACTGAAGAGATATTTGTGGAAAATTTTAAGTTTCTTAATGTTTCATTTCCATTTTCTATAGGAACATGGGATTAAAATTTTATATTTTTTAAAAATTTCGATGATTTCGTACTAGAATTGCATTACTAAAGAGATTTTTGTGAAAAATTTTAAATTTTTCAATGTTTCATTTCCATTTTCTATAGGAACATTTGATAAAAATTTAATATTATTAAAGTTTTTTAACGATTTTCTCTGGTAATTTTATTGTTAAGGAAATTTTTGTGAGAATTTTTAAATTTCTCAATGTTTCATTTCCATTTGCTATAGGAACGTTTAGGAAAGTTGTAAATTTTTCCGATTTCTTTTACATTTTTATGAATTTGTTTTAGAGAATTTTATTGCTAAAATGATTTCTGTGGAAATTTTTTGATTTCTCAATGTTTCATTTCCATTTTCTATAGGAACATTGAATTAAAATTTTATATTTTTAATAATTTTGTTGATTTCGTATTGGTATTGCATTAATGAAGATATTTTTGTGAAAATTTTTATATTTCTCAATGTTTTATTTCCATTTCCTATAGGAACATTTGATAAAAATTTAATATTATTAAAGTTTATTGACGATTTTCTATAGAAATTTTATTGTTATGGAGATTTTTGTGAGAATTTTTAAATTTCTCAATGTTTCATTTCCATTTTCTATAGGAACGTTTAGGAAAATTGTAAATTTTTCAGATTTCTTTTATATTTTTAAGGTTTTTGTTTCAATGTCTATGTTGTGGTTAAGAAAATTTATCTTTTTGTTATGTTTCAATTCCATTTTTCATAGGAATGTTTTTTTTTTTACTAAAAATTCAAAAAATGTAGCTTTTTGTGTTTAAAATCATACTTACTTATAGTTTTTCTTAGTTTTGAAATGATCTTTAGTTTGAAATTTTTAAATTTATTTAAACAATTGGTCTTTTTTTTTTAAATATTTTTATACAGTTTTTCTTTTCTTAATTATTAAAACAATTCTTTTTCAAAGAAATTTTCTTTATTAAATTCTTACATTTTCTATGTATATATAGTTTTTTTTTTGGTTTTTTTTAATTTAAAACTTTCAAAAATAAATATTTTATAACTAGATTTAGTTTTTTTTATATTTTTCTTTTTACTAAGAATTTTTGTCTACAATTTTTTTTAATTTATAATTTTTAAGTATTTTTGTTTTCTTTACATAATTAGTTAACTTCTTAATTTGCTTTAGCAAGGAGACAAGCCCTAGTTGAACCCCCCCTTTTTTGATTTCATTCTTGTTTTGCTATACTTTGATTCATCATCATATACATTCTCAAGTTTGTTTTATAATATTTTTAAAATATAAAGGCAATTTTTTTGTTTTCTTTTTGTTGTTTTAAGAAAAAAAATTTTATTAAAATAAAACTTTTTGTTTAAGAAAAATTATGAGTTTTTTTTTAGAAAAATGTTAACTTAAGATTTTTTAAAAATTGCTAAGAAAATTTTTTTATTAGGTTCTAAACTTGTTGACTAGTAGTAGTGTTGTTGTTGTTTTTTTTTTTTTGAAGTTTTATAGTTGGTAAAGTTGCTTGACACTTAAGGTGGTTTGTAACTATTTTAGTTGTTTGTTTTAAAAATTTATATAAAAAATTGTAACAAAACTTTTTTTTGTTATAAAAAATCTATTATAAAAAAACTTAATTTTTTGGCTGTTTATAAAAAAACATTATTAACAAAAATTCTATAAGTAACAAAACAAAAACATTTAACAGATTTTAAAGTTTCATTTAAAAGGACTTCTTTTAAAAAAAAACCAACTAAACTATAAAAACAACAATTTTCTACAAAATTTGCTATTTCTTAAAATGAAACTTTAAAATTCTGTTTAATAATAATAAATCTAAATAAAACTGAAACTACAGTATATTGTTGTTGTATACATATATATATAAATATAAAATTTTATAATTTTTTTTTTTTTTTTTTGAGTTTTGGACTTTTGTGTGAGAGTATATGTATGGCACTCAAAAACTTAAAAAAACCCATGTTACTAATTGTTTTCTATATATAAATATATTTTTTGGCAAATTTATTCTTCATTTTTCTACTCCCTGATTGTTTTAAAGTTATTTTCATCTTTTTCTAATTGTTAAAGAAAATTTTAGGTTTTATTTTCATTTCAATTGTGCTTTTACTATCAGTGTGTCAGTTCAGAGTAAAAAAAACAAAAATGGAGAAAATTATTAAGAGTAAACATTTAGGCACGTCTTAAATAACGTGTTAGTAAAACCAGCGTTAGTGTTAGACTTAAAATTAACAAATTAGATGTTAAAGATGAGGCATCACCACAGTAAGTGTAAAGCTCCTCCTGTAAAAAGAGAGAGAGAGAGAGAGAAAAAACAATTTAACAAAGATAGTTCTTTGAATTTAAACTAAAAATATCAATATTTTCTATGTTTCAATACCATTTTTATAGGAACATTTCTAAACTTTCATTTAAATTGGTTTAAAATTAAACAAATTTCTTACATTTCTTCATTATTTTAACTAAACATGAAAAAAAACATGTTTCAATTCCATTTTCTATAGGAACGTTAAATAAAATTGAAAAATTTGTCTAGTATTCATTAAAAATTGCTATAAATAACTATAAATAATATAATGAAAATGCAAAAAAAATTCCATGTTTCAATTCCATTTTTCATAGGAACGTTTTAAAAATCTTAATATTTTTCAAAATTTCATTACAAAACAACATATTTAGCAGTTCTTCACAATTATTCTTAGGAAATTTTCGAAATTTTTTATGTTTCAATTCCATTTTTCATAGGAACGTCAAATAAAATTCTAAAATTTGTCTAGTTTTCATTATAATTTGCTATAAATAACATGATTTGTTACAGTTTTTAGTTAAAAACAAAAAAATTCCATGTTTCAATTCCATTTTTCATAGGAATGTTAAAAATAAATTGAAAAAATTTTCTAATTTTCATTATAATTTACTAAAAGTAATAGGAATCGTTGCAGTTTTTAGTTAAAATGCAAAAAAATTCCATGTTTCAATTCCATTTTCATAGGAACGTTTTATAAAACTTAAATATTTTATAAAGTTTCATAACAAAAACAGATATTTAGCAGTTCTTCACAAATATCTGAATGAAATTTTCGAATTTTTTTATGTTCCAATTCCATTTTTCATAGGAACGTTTTTTTAAACTTAAATATTTTTCAAAATTTCAGAACAAAACAAGTTATTTAGCAGTTCTTTACAAATATTTCAATAAAATTTTTAGAAATTTGTTATGTTTCAATTCCATTTTTAATAGGAACGTTTTTTAAAACTTAAAATTTCACAAAATTTTATTGCAAATTTTTAATGTTTAGCAATTCTAGATTACAATTTCATTAAAAAGTTAAAAATTTGATATGTTTCAATTCCATTTTTCATAGGAACGTTTTATAAAACTTATTTTTTTCCAAATTTCATAACAAAATAAGGTATTTAGCAGTTCTTTACATATATTTGAATAAAATTTTTTAAATTTGTTATGTTTCAATTCCATTTTTCATAGGAACATTAAACAAAACTTAAAAATGTGTCTACTTTTCATTATAATTTGCTAAAAGTAATATGATTAGTTGCAGTTTTCAGTTAAAATTAAAAAAAAATCCATGTTTCAATTCCATTTTTCATAGGAACGTTTTATAAAACTTAAATATTTTTCAAAATTTCAAAACAAATTTATTAGCAGTTCTTTACAAATATTTTAATACAATATTTGAAATTTTTTATGTTTCATATCCATTTTTCATAGGAACGTTATGAAAATTGTTAATTTTTTTGTTATTTTTCATTGAAATTTGTGTTAAATATCAGTATCTCTTTTGAGTTTGCTACTTAAGTGCACGGAATTTTTGATAATTTGCATTTTTTATTAGAAATTGCTGTCTACAATTTGTTACTAAAGTTCACGAAATTGTTTGTTTCATTTCCATTTCTCATAGGAATGTTTTGAAAATTTTTAATATTTTTCTATTTTTCTTTGAAATTTGTGTTAAAAACCATTTGCTTTCTATATTTTGCTACTTAATTTAACCAAATTTTATGTTTCATTTCCATTTTTCATAGGAACGTTTTGAAATTTTTTAATATTTTGAAATTTTTGTAGATATTTATGTTAAATACCAAAAGCTATCTTCAATCTGCTACTTAAGTTCATAAAATTGTTTGTTTCATTTCCATTTGTCATAGGAATGTTTTGAAAAATTTAAAATTTTTGCAACTTTTGTTTGAAATTTGTGTTTATTAACAGTAGTTCTTTTGAGTTTGCAACTTAAGTGCAAGGAATTTTATGTTTCATTTCCAATTTTGATAGGAACGTTTTGAAAATGTTTGATATTTTAAAATTTTTATTAGAAATTTATGTTAAATACCAAAAGCTATCTTCAATGTGGTACTTAAGTTCACAAAATTGTTTGTTTCATTTCCATTTCTTATAGAAACGTTTTGAAAAATTTAAATGTTTGGCTATTTCTCTAAGAAATTATTGTAAAAAACTAATTATGTGTACGTTTTGCTATTTAAATGTATGAAATTATATGTTTCATTTCCATTTTTCATAGGAACGTTTTGAAAAATTTTAATTTTTAACAACTTTTTTTAGAAATTTGTTTTCAAAACTAATTGCTGTCTACTTTTTTCAGTTTAAATTAGCGAAATTAAATGTTTCATTTCCATTTTTTATAGGAACGTTTTAAAAAAATTAATTTTTTTCAGTGTTTTTTTTACAAATTATAGTAAAAAACTCGTTTTTGTCTTTCAATAACATTTTCATACGAATGTTAAAAAAATTTATAATATTTCTCTATAAAAACTTACATCCGGATGTTCCGTAAAACACTCCTCAATACGTCTTCGTTCATAGAAACTCATATTGAGTTTATAGCATGGAAATTCCTTCGGATAGATAAGTCTTTGTGGTTCGGTGGTTTTTTTCGTACCCTTCGAAGGCATCAATACATTTATGACCACCAATAGTAAATTTGTACGTGGTATTTTCTTTATATAAAATGGACGTACAGTCGGTAATCGTATGGCATCGTTAATACCCTCCACAGAATTTGGTTGAAGATTATATAAAGTAGTAACCTTATCGCATGGCTCATAAACTGGTGGTGGATCAGGTTCATTAAATATCATTTCATCTTCATCTTCTTCTTTGGGTTTAGGTTGCATGGAAGCAAAATTATCACGACCAAAACCACCAGCATCATAATCATCTTCGATATCATCGTTATATTCTAAAACTGAGGAAAATGATGTTTGTTAATAAGGGTTTTTTGTAAAATATTAAGCAAATACTTACAGGGTGCACCATCTACCCACCATTTAATGCGTGAGTAATGCCAAAATATGGAAGACACTAACCATTTCCAGGCCACAGTTAAAATCTTCCAGGGCTTTAAAAGAATTTCTTGTTAAAAAAAAAGGTTTCTTTAGCTTTTCTCTAACAAAAACTTACATGCATTAGATTGTTGCCATCACTCTGCTTGGCATCTTCATCTACACATAACGATTGATAGTCATAAACATCAATACTTTGATAGACTTCTAATTGTACCATGGCTTCCATAACATCTCCTTGAAATTCACCAAAAAATTTACCCGTATGATTAACATTTCTGGCCAGGACTATATAGGCATTGTTGTCTATAACATAACACTCAAACTCATCACTGTTGCAGGTTTTAATGCAGCCATTGCACTGAGAGAAAACAAAAGCAATTGTTTAGAATTCCAAAAAAATCTCCTTAAAAAAAAAACTTACATTATCCGTAGAAGTTATATTGAAGAAACGATCCAACATTTGGGCATGTGAAAATTGAAAACCCACTACACAAGCTGGTGCCTCTTTACCACCATCTCTGGGAAAGATGGCATGCGAAGCTGTTACTTTCAATTCACTATCCTCGGCAGGATCACTGTGATGTTTGACAGAGTATACAAAACTATCGGTACGTTCTTCATGATGTGCCAATATAGCGCTTCTATACCAAGTTTCATCTATAGCTTTAGTATGATAATCTCCAAACTCTCGATCATTCTCTACCTCTACTTCACCATAGATAAATTGCCAACGTGTCAAACCACTCATGGTGGCTACAAAACGTAAAGTGGCTCCAAATCTTTCAATTAAAGCTTTCTCTTCCTCACTTTCAAATTTCCAGACACCATAACTGGAATTAGTAACCTTGGCATCGAAGATCAACAAGTGCACCAGTTCCTTATTGCAATAGTAGGCATCATCGGACAGGGATTTGCGGCCACAATTTACTAAATTAGAAGAGATTTGCTATTAATTACTCTTTTCTTTTCCAAAAAAAGAACAATTTTCCTTTGTTTCAATTCCATTTCTATAGGAACATTAAATAAAATGTTCAATTTAAATAAAATGTTTTGAAAAATTTATTAATTTTAAATTTCTGCTATTATTTCTAAGGAAATAATAAAAAAATTTGTGTTTCAATTCCATTTCCATAGGAACGTTTAAAAAAAATTAATTTTTTTTTTTAAATTTTTAACAAATTCTTATTAACTATATGTTTATATTAACATTTCCTTTGAAATAGTAAACATTTTTTGTGTTTCAATTCCATTTCTACAGGAACGTTTGGTAAAATTTTTATTTTAATAGAATTTTTTTTATTAATTTTAATTAATTTCAAGCTTTTTAACCAATTTTTATAGAATTTGTAGAAATTTATAGTGTTCCATTCCCATTTCTATAGGAACGTTTGCTAAAATTATTAATTTAATAGAATTTTTTTATTAATTTTAATTAATTTAAAGTTTCTATTCTAAATTTTATAGGTTTAAGAGAAATTTATAGTGTTTCATTCCCATTTCTATAGGAACATTTGCTAAAATTTTAAATTTTACTGAAAATTTTTACTAATTTTAATGAATTTCAAGCTTCTTATTCAATTTTTATAGATTTTAGAACAAATTATAGTGTTTCATTTCCATTTCTATAGGAACGTTTGAAAAAATTTTTAATTTTACAGAAAATTTTTACAAATTTTAATTAATTTTAAGTTTTTATTCTAGTTTACATAGAATTTGTAGAAATTTATAGTGTTTCATTCCCATTTCTATAGGAACGTTTTCTAAAATTAAAAATTTTACAGAAAATTTTTACTAATTTTAATTAATTTTAGGCTTCTAATCTAATTCATATAGAATTTAAAGAAGTTTATGGTGTTTCATTCCCATTTCTATAGGAACTATGAATAAAATTAACATTTTTAATTTAAATTTTCAAATAATTTGATAAAAAAGCTTTCGATGTAATTTTTCAAGAAAATTGTTTAAATTTTATTATGTTTCAATTCCATTTCCATAGGAATGTTTACAAAAATTTTAAATTTTTAATAATTTTCAACTAATATTATACAAATTATTAGTTTTAGATTTAATTTCTGTTGTAAAAACCAAAGTTTATTTTGTTTCAATTCCATTTCCATAGGAACGTTTGTTAAAATTTCAAAATTTACACAAAATTTTAAAAAAATTAACTAAAAATAAATTTGTCATTTCATTTCTATTAAAATTGTTAAATTTTTTGGTGTTTCAATTCCATTTCTATAGGAATGATTAGTAAAGTTTAAAATTTTCTTAACGTGTTTTTTACAGATTCTAATTAAATACAAACTTTTAAACTCATTTCTGTTGAAACTAAGAAAAATTATTGTGTTTCAATTCCATTTTCATAGGAACATTTGGGGAAAAAAATTAAGATTTTGTGATAATTTGTTAAAATTTTTTTTACTAATTTATTATTTGTGCCTAAAATTTCATTGGAATTATGAAACTTTTTAATGTTTCAATTCCATTTCTATAGGAATGTTAAATAAAATTTTAAAATTTAAAGAAATTTTTGAACATTTTTGATTAATTAAAAGTTTTAAGTTATAATTATAAAAATCTGTAGTGTTTCAATTCCGTTTCCATAGGAACGTTTCAAAAAAAAATAAAATTTTAGAGAACTATTTCACAGAATTGAAATAATTATAGGTTTGTTGTATCATTTCTATTAAAATTATACAATTTCTGAGTGTTTCAATTCCAATTTTAATAGGAACGTTTGAAAAAAGTTTAAGATTTCTTGGAAATTGTTTAGAAAAGTAGATTATTTTTAAATTTCTGA
This sequence comes from Lucilia cuprina, assembly GCF_022045245.1. Lineage (NCBI taxonomy): Eukaryota > Metazoa > Arthropoda > Insecta > Diptera > Calliphoridae > Lucilia > Lucilia cuprina. The sequence goes on along the minus strand of NC_060950.1, from coordinate 63,526,233 downwards.
TATAATTTTTCACTCAAATACGAAATTATGTGTTTTTCAATTTCATTTGCATAGGAATGTTATTCTTTTTTTCAGAATTTAGTTTCTTTAAAAAAAAATACAATTTTACAACTTACAATCATCATCATCTCTATCCTGTTCATCTTCCTCATATTGTTCCGACCATTTCCAATCCTTTTGCACCATTTTACCCAAAAAATGCTTAAGTTCCGCTTCGGGCGTCTTAAATTCATGACCCTCTAAGTAGTGATATTTACAATAGACCCAATCGGGATGTACTTTCCAATTTTCACCCACAAAAAAGTCCGATATATTGATTTTCATATGAATATTCTTCAAGACCTCCTCACCCACCTTAATCCATGTCTTGCCATATTCACTGGGCAATACGATGCCCAAGGAAAAGGGTGTATTCGGTAAAGGAGCAAAAAAATAATCTTGTTTTTCCTCTGAAACACGACGCATTTTGTCATAGTGTAGCTTTACACTAATATCTTTAAATTCACCCGATTCATGATTGACCATACTGCGTCTTAATTGTAAAATTGACTCGCCAGGATTACGAGGAGAATTATCCTCGAATAGCTGCTCGACTTCGGTGAAATCAATGCTATTGTAATTGGGATTCATGACGCCGTTGGGCTAATGATTATAAAAGAAATTTTAAACTTTTTAACAAATTTATTAATTAAGATCTAACTTACCCCTATAGGCCTTAAATCGGGATGTAAAAGGACATAACCATTATTGGAAACCACAAAAGAATAACCATTAACCCCCAGCTGCAAATATTTTTGTTTAATAAAACCATATTAACCCTTAAATGTTAGCAAAAGTACCTTATAAGGCAACGTCAATTTATCTATTTCTTCTACAGGCACATCAGTGCCCGCCACGCCTAATAACCGGGCGTGGGCGGTACTGTTGGCTTTACGATACGTTCGATCAAAGGCCGGCACCCCCACTGCTATCATAAGACGTGCATCGGTGGCATTACCCTCGGGTTTATACTAAAAATAAAGAACAAAAAACTTAAAAAAACTGTTAACATTTCTCTTCTCCATGTTTTTACAAACCGTTTTATCCGTAAACGAATGCGTCCAAGTGGGCGGATGTTCCACATCCTGTAACACTAGTGGCGTTGCTATTACATCTACATATTTTAACGCTTCTTCCTGTACCTCATCCAGTGTTTGTACATGCGAATAGTAGCCTCGATTAAGACAAGCCATCCATTGAATTTCTCGAACTTTGGTCACTTCTTTACCTAGTAGATAGGTGAATATACGTACTTTCATACTCATTGTCCCATTTTCACCATCACCCCAATTGTATTTTTCAAATATTTCGGTATTATTACCGGCCACACCATCGGTAACCACCATAATGGCTTGGTTACAGGTGGAGGTTTCATTACAGCGTCTTTCTATGTAATACTGTAGGAAAAAGAGAGAATTTTAACTCCATAGAAAGGTTTTGGAACTAGTTCTGTTTAAGTTCAGTTCTAGTTTAGTTCCAGTTCTGTTTAAGCTAGTTCTAGTTCTGTTCTAGTTCTGATCTAGTTCAGTTCTAGTTCAGTTCTAGTTCAGTTCTAGTTCAGTTTTAGTTCAGTTCTAGTTCAGTTCTAGTTCAGTTCTAGTTCAGTTCTAGTTCAGTTCTAGTTCAGTTCTAGTTCAGTTCTAGTTCAGTTCTAGTTCAGTTCTAGTTCAGTTCTAGTTCAGTTCTAGTTCAGTTCTAGTTCAGTTCTAGTTCAGTTCTAATTCTAGTTCTAGTTCAGTTCTAGTTCTAGGTCTAGTTAAGTTCTAGTTCATTTCTAGTTCAGTTCTAGTTTATTTCCAAATCTGTTCTACTTATTTGAAACTCAAACGAATAATTTCTTTCCTATCTTTCAGTGTTGGCAAATGGGCCACCCAATTCGGCGATGAGCTGTGGGAACTCGCACAACGTATGACTAAGTCACAAGAAATTAAAGCGGTAAGTTTTCTTTATACTAATCGACTAATCAAATCTAATCAAAACAATTTCATAGAAATACAAAGAATATAATGCCCGTGTAGAATTAAAAAATGGTACCGAACTTATTAAATCGATCACAGCAAATGTGGGCAAAATGTTGGCCCGTAAAATGGATGCTGTTAAATGTATACAGGCTAAAGCCGAAGATGTTTTCGAAAATTTCGAATATAATCGAACGTATGCCGAAAATGAATTTCAATATTATTCCAGTAAATTCTCAACATTTGAGGGAAAATCGGCTGAAGAGCTAATGGAACATTTACTAAATAATAGTTATATGTACTTGAATATGACACTTAATCCGGATACACATTTTTATAATATATCTGTGAATACAGAATATAGTTCCGTCCATGTACCCTCCAATGTGTATGATAAACGTAAGTAAGAGAATAGGGTGTTATTATCAAATATTTACTAATTGTGTGATTTTTATTTCGATAAAAGACCCCAGAGTCCTAGAAGCCATTATGTGGACCGAAGAATTGGATGAGGTGTTTAAGCAAAACTATCAATCCGATCCCGCCTTGTCGTGGCAGTATTTTGGCTCAGATACGGGCATTTTACGTCACTTCCCTGCCTCCCAATGGGAGGAACACGAACCCGATGGCAATGCCGATACTTATGATTGTCGCAAACGTTCGTGGTATATTGAAACAGCCACCTGCTCCAAGGATATTGTTATTTTACTGGATAATTCTGGTTCTATGACTGGATTCCGTTTTCATGTTGCCAAATTTACTATACGTAGTATATTGGATACGTTTTCCAATAATGATTTTTTTACAATTTTTAATTACTCCTCCACTACCGATGATATTGTACCGTGCTTTAAGGATGCATTGGTTCAGGCTACGCCTGAGAATATAAATGTTTTTAATGATGTGATAAGTAAGATGAAACCACAGGGTTATGCTAATTTGTCAATTGCTTATACAAAAGCTTTCGAGCTGTTGAAGAAGGTGAGTGGAATGAAGACAATACTACCTAGAGCAGAACTAGAACAGAACTATAACAGAACTAAAACAGAACTAGAACAGAGGGACAAACAGAAGGACAAACAGCACTGGAAACATAACTACAAACAGAACTAGAACAGAACTAGAACTAGAACAGAACTAGAACAGAACTAGAACAGAACTAGAACAGAACTAGAACAGAACTAGAACAGAACTAGAACAGAACTAGAATAGAAATAGAACAGAATTAGAACAGGACTAGAACTGAACTAGAACTGAACTAGAACTGAACTAGAACTGAACTAGAACTGAACTAGAACTGAACTAGAACTGAACTAGAACTGAACTAGAACTGA
>NC_060950.1:63514398-63522802 GCF_022045245.1 Lucilia cuprina | reverse complement strand
AACAAACTAGAACAGAACTAGAACAAAACTAGAACTGAACTAGAACAAAACTAAAACAAAACTAGAACAGAACTAGAACATAAGTAGAAATAGAACTAGAACAGAACTGAACTAAAACTAAGCTTGGGCATAACTAAGCTATAACTTATCTAGAACTAAACTGGAACTTAATTAGAACTACAGTAGAATAAAGCTAGAATTGAACTAGAGTTAAGTTAGATTTAGAACGGAGCTAAGCTAGAATTGATCCATAACTATAACATAACTGAAATAGAACATACTAATTATACAACTATTCACTTGAAGTAGCGTACATGTGCTAAATATTAATTAAAACTAAAACACTCAGCGACCACAAGAGAGCTTCAAGTGTCAGCAGTTTAAATTAACATAAAGCCCCTCATCCCCGCTCTTTAACCCCAAAGGACTAATTCATCATATTGCAAGAGAAAACTACAACAATAACAACTATACGTTTAAGGTGTAAATGAAAACAACAGCAACAAACAATGAGTGATAGTAGAGTGTCTGTCATAATGTTGTATTGTATGCACTAAATGTTTGTGTAAGGGAACGTTAGAGGAAACAAAAAAAGAAGAAGAAGACAATAGAGAAATTGTTGTCACAGGATACTTACGCTTCATCCTCGGGAGTGGCTTTCACTTGTGTCAAATTAGGTGGCAGGCATATTAAATAAAACAGCAGGAATGCGGTCAAAACAACTGAAATATGTGTCATCAACTTATCACACGATGAACAAAACATTTTTCTAGCATTTTCTTAACGTAATTTTTTTCTTTTTTTCTACTTTTGTTTTACTTATTTTTTTTTCTTGAGGGGTTTTTGGTTTTAATAATTCGTTTGGGGTTTTTTTAGTTGTGGGATTTTCTCTTTTTTTTCAAAATTTTATTTTAAACCTATTTTTAAGATTTTGGTTTTTTAATGAATATTTAAAGATTTTTTTTTTAAATTTCCTAGCAATTTTTCTTCAAAATCTTGGGTGTAACCTTATTTTTTTCCACATATTTTTCATACACTTTTCTCGTATAATTTTTTTTTTTTTTTGTTATTCGTTTACATTTTTCCTTTTTTATTCATTTTTTCGAATTTCCATACATTCCAGCTTTGTTTGGCTTTTAATTTTTATAAAATTATTAAAATTTCTTTAATTTTTAAAAGATTTTCTTTAAAAATTTTCCTTAATTCAATGAATTTTCTTTAGAAAAATTATAAAAAAATTTCAGCTGTGCGTTAATTTTCTATATATAAACCACGTTCAACCTCTATAATTTCTATTTTTTTGTTGTTGTTGCTGTTGTTGCTTTTGTTTCTTTCACTAAATTGTTGTTGTATTTTCAGCACATATGCCCGAATTTTTTTAAATACACACATATATATTAACACTTTAAAAACAAATTTTCTTTTAATTGCCGTTGTTCCACCCGTTAACGTTGAAAAGCTGCCGAAAACTAAAAAAGAAAATTGTATTTTCTATCTGTCAAACTGGGTGAAAAAAAAGAAAATATAAAAGAAAATTGTGTAAAAAAATTGGGGGAGAATAAAATGGGGTCTATTTTTAGCAGGACTAATAAACAAAAAAAGCAAATGTCAAAATCAGCTGTTCACAACTTTTCCTGTTCTACAAAATTTGTTTACATTTTTCTGTTTGCCTTATTTTCTATTGATTTTTCCTGTCTCTTACACTATCTTTTTCACTCTCTCTCTCTCTCTCTCTGTTATTTCTTTAAGTTTGTTTATGTTGTTTTCTTTATAAAAAGCACGTGTAACAAATGTTTCGTTTTTGTTATTTTCCTATGAGCCTTAGGCCGGATAAAGGGTTAAAGTGTGTACAAAAAAAAAAAAAAAGAAAGAAAAACATTTCACCTTTTGTTTATTTCTTAATTAGTTAATGTTTGTTTTAATTCTTTTTAAATTTTCTTTTATATTTTTCTTTTTCTTTCTATTTGCTTTTCGAAAAACAAGCATTTTCTAATGGAAAGTAAATAAACTTTTGGGCTAATATTTAGAACATAAACTCAAAAAGGAAAATGGGAAAAAACTATGGAGGTCACTATAGAATGAAACTGAATAGAAACAAATGAATATTAATAATACATGTGTTAGAAAGAAAATTAAACAAATTAATTGTGTAAAAACAACTGCACAGTGGGATCATGGATAATATTGAAAAAGCATAGGAAAACATATAGAATAGACTATAGATAACACTGAAGAATAGACTAAAAAGTAGACTATAGACTAGACTATATACTAGATTATAGACTAGACTATAGACTAGACTATAGACTAGACTATATACTAGATTATAGACTAGACTATAGACTAGACTATAGACTAGACTATAGACTAGACTATAGACTAGACTATAGACTAGACTATAGACTAGACTATAGACTAGACTATAGACTAGACTATAGACTAGACTATAGACTAGACTATAGACTAGACTATAGACTAGACTATAGAATAGACTATAGACTAGACTATAGACTAGACTATAGACTAGACTTTAGACTAGACTATAGACTAGACTATAGACTAGACTATAGACTAGACTATAGACTAGACTATAGACTAGACTATAGACTAGACTATAGACTAGACTATAGACTAGACTATAGACTTGACTATAGACTAGATTATAGACTTGACTGTAGACTAGACTATAGACTAGACTATAGACTAGACTATAGGCTAGACTATTGACTAGACTATAGACTAGATTATAGGCAAGACTATAGTCTAAACTATAGAATAGACTATAGACTAGATCTTAGACTAGACTATATTCTACACTATATACTAGACTATAGACTAGACTTTGGGCTTGATTATAGTCTAGTCTATAATCTGGACCGTTGTCTTATCTATAATTATACCCTTCACCTTCGTGAGAAGGGTATATATAAGTTTGTCATTCCGTTTGTAATTTCTATAATATAATTTTCCGACCCTATAAAGTATATATATTCTGGATCCTTATAGGTAGCGGAGATGATTAAGCCATGTCCGTCTTGTCTGTCTGTCTGTCCGTCTGTCTGTCTGTCTGTCTGTCTGTCTGTATGTTTGTTGAAATCAGTTTTTAGCAGACCCCAGATATCTGCGAGATCCGAATCTTCCATAATTCTATCAGACATACGACCGGCAAGAATGCTATTTAAAATCAGCAAAATCGGTCCATAAATAACGGAGATATGAGCAAAAAACCGAGACAACCTCTGAAAATTTCATATAAAATTTAGATTTTTTATTCATGCTCAGACAGAAACTGCAAAAAACAAAAACAAAATACATAACAATACGGTAAATATTGTTATTGTAATTTGTTTATAAAAGCAAAGCAGAGCAAGAGCAGCAGAGCAAGAGTAGCAGAGCGGGAGCAGCACTAATGTTTTGTTATTGGCTAGAAATATGAAATTAAGTATGTAGAGCCTGGATTAAGTGAGAACCCATAAAAGGGGACTTTCTGGTACTTTTTCGTTCTTCAAAAGGTATTTTTTGAAATTTCTATAATATTGAACCTAGAAACATGTAATTAAGTATGTATGGCCCGGATTAAGTGAGGACCCATACAAGGGGACTTTTTGGTACTTTTTCGTTTTTCAAAAGGTACTTTTTGCAATTTCTACGATATTAAACCTAGAAACATGTAATTATGTATGTATGGCCCGGATTAAGTAAGGACCCATAAAAGGGGACTTATTGGTACTTTTTCGTTTTTCAAAAGGTACTTTTTGCAATTTCTACGATATTAAACCTAGAAACATGTAATTAAGTATGTATGGCCAGGATTAAGTGAGGACCGATGAAAGGGTACTTTTTGGTACTTTTTCATTCTTCAAAAGGTACTTTTTGAAATTTCTATAATATTGAACCTAGAAACATGTTATTAAGTTCGTATATCCCGGATTAAGTGAGAACCAGTAAAAGGGGACTTCTTGGTACTTTTTCGTTCTTCAAAAGGTACTTTTTACAATTTCTACAATATTGAACCTAGGAACATGTAATTAAGTTTGTATGGCCCGGATTAACTGAGGACCCATAGATGGGGACTTTTTGGTACTTTTTCGTTCTTCAAAAGGTACAAAAGGCTTTAAACACATCATGGTGAAGGGTATATAAGATTCGGCACAGTCGAATATAGAACTCTTACTTGTTTTATTTTATGATATTCTTCATAATATTATACTCTATTGTATAATCCTGTCTACTAAATATGTTATATCCGTTGTTTTAAAGTTTGTTTTTATATACTTTTGGTTGCATACTAGACTATAGAATAGACTATAGACTAGACTATAGACTAGACTATAGACTAGACTATATACTAGACTATAGACTAGACTATATACTAGACTATATACTAGACTATAGACTAGTCTATAATCTGGTCTGTAGTATAATCTACAGTTTTATGTAAGGATATTTTTCATAACATTTTCGAAGTAGTCTAGTCTATTGTTTAATCCTGTATTTTAAATATGTTTGTTAATTTCTTCTGTGTTTTCTTTCTATACACTTTTGGTTACATACTTTTGCTTCCGCCAGGTATAACGACAACATTCTTTAATTCATCTCTTTCACAAAACACACATCACCTAGTTGCACATTCTTTCACTTAGTGTAACTTAATTAACTTCAAACCTCATCAATCTTGGTCATTCAACCATTGCCAACTCTTTTTGGTATTTTTTACTTTACAAAAATTACATTTTTCCTCAATTAACAACTTTGCATATTAAGAAATAAAGTCAGTTAAGAGTGAGTGGTCTTTAAAAGGAAACAGAATTCTAAATTGTTGCTCGAGGTAAGCAAAAAAAAAAAAAGCCGGAAACCGAAAAAATAATGTGTGTGTAAATGTTTATACAGACAGAAAACGAAGTGCCTTTAGAACTACTACTATACTGACAAAGAGAGAGTCTGTAGTTTTGTGTTTAAATTCATGTAAAACACTTAATCAACTTAATAAACACCAACACATTTACACAATATGTGAACACAGGACATGCTGGTATATAAAGAACACTGGTTATGGGTACTTTTACAGTTTAAAACTTTGTTTTAAGGATCATATTTTTAAAAAACACACACACTTGTTATTTTAACCACAGACATACAGTAGTGGCAGTGCTAGTAGTACTTAGTTGTTGTAGCTCTTTTTTTTATAAGAGACACAACAAAAAGCTATAGAACCCACAAAAGAACACTGGAAAAGATTAACAAGACCATATAAAACTATAATTCTTTTTTAAATAAAGTTTTTTATCTTTCTTTCTTTATAGTATTGCTGCAAACGCATACATATAAATTTAAACACTTACACACACATATGTTTGTTCACTTTTTAACGAAATATTAAAACTGAAATGGACGACAAAAAAGAAGCTTTACCGCCAAGAGCAAATAGGCAGGCTTGTTTATATGTGACTGAATACATTTCGACAGTATTTATCCTTTTAAAGCACCCTACTTTAACATAAAAACCCTTAAAGTGAATAAACCAGAGTTTGGAATCGTCTATAGTGTAGTATATAGTGTAGTCTATAGTGTAGTCTATAGTGTAGTCTATAGTGTAGTCTATAGTCTAGTCTATAGTCTAGTCTATAGTCTAATCCATAGTCTAGTCTATAGTCTAGTCTATAGTCTAGTCTATAGTCTAGTCTGTAGTCTAATCTATAGTCTTGTCTATAGTCTAGTCTATAGTCTAGTCTATAGTCTAGTCTATAGTCCAGTCTATAGTCTAGTCTATTTTATGTAAATTTATAAAAACAAAAATAATTTTATCAATTTTTGCTCATTTCATGGTATTTAACTACAATTATTTGTGTGACCAAAAACTGGTCTCTAGCCACAATTTTAAATAATTAAAATTGAAAAAAGATAAACTATAGTTGTTGTTGTTGCTTAATATTGCATGTCCTTATAATTATCAACAAATATTTGTTGTGTATAGTAAATTGTACAACATGTGTCTCGAAAGGGTAAAACAGTGTTCTTCACACACGCACAATTATTTATTAATTTGTGCTGCTAAAGGCTGTATAGAGACTTGAACAGAGACACACTCCAACATAGGGAAACACGCACACACACACATACTGTAAGATTGGTTAGTCCCCAAAGGTTAACAACTATACTAGTTATTTTACAGCTAATGGGAATGTTTGTTTTAAAAGAGACCAAAGATAGTCGAAGCAAACCACAAGATTTACGACATTTGTAATGACAGGCAAATCGGACAAGGGGAATAATATAAGAAAACAAGGAAATATTGTAGAAATATTTAAATAAAATAAATTATATGGACTTAAAGTAACGGAATAGACTGGACAATAGACTTCAGACTAGACCATAGATAAGACTATAGACAGGACTATACACTAAACTGTATACTGGACTCGAGACTAGGCTTAATACTAGACTAGACTATAGACTAAACTAGACTATAGAATAGACTAAACTAGACTATAGAATAGACTAAACTATAGACTAGACTATATATTAGACTATAGACTAGAATATAAACTAGACTATATATTAGACTATAGACTAGAATATAAACTAGACTATAGACTAGACTATAGACTAGACTATAGACTAGACTATAGACTAGACTATAGACTAGACTATAGACTAGACTATAGACTAGACTATAGACTAGACTATAGACTAGATTATAGACTAGACTATAGACTAGACTATAGACTAGACTATAGACTAGACTATAGACTAGACTATAGACTAGACTATAGAGTAGACTATAGACTAGACTATAGACTAGACTATAGACTAGACTATAGACTAGACTATAGACTAGACTATAGACTAGACTTTAGACTAGACTATAGACTAGACTATACACTTGATTATAGACTATACTAGGCTTGACTAGACTTTACACTTGACTATAGAGTAGACTATTCTAGTTCATTTTAAGTTCATATCTAGTTCAGTTCTAGTTCAGTTCTAGTTCAGTTCTAGTTCAGTTCTAGTTCAGTTCTAGTTCAGTTCTAGTTCAGTTCTAGTTCAGTTCTAGTTCAGTTCTAGATCAATTCTAGTTCAGTTCTAGTTCAATTCTAGTATAGTTCTAGTTTAGTTCAAGTTTAGTTCTAGTTCTAGTTCAGTTCCAGTTCAGTTCCAGATCAGATTTAGTTCAGTTTTAGTTAAGTTCTAGTTCAGTTCTAGTTCAGTTCTAGTTCAGTTCTAGTTCAGTTCTAGTTCAGTTCTAGTTCAGTCCTAGTTCAGTTTTAGTTCAGTTCTAGTTCAGTTCTAGTTCAGTTCTAGTTCAGTTCTAGACTATAGACTAGACTAAAGACTAGACAATATATATCAATAAATATAATTCAGTTTCAGAAACATATTAACTTTAAAACGAAACACGCACTTTTCACATTCATTCATTTAGTTAATTAATTTTCTTTAAATTTTTATATTTTCTTCTATCACATACAACGAAACAATTTATTTATTTGTTGGAGAAATACAAAACTATCCGCCACTTCACACATACAAACATACACAATATATATGTATGTATATTCCATTATTAACAAATATCTCTATTAAATTTTCTTGACACCTTTAAACTGGAATAGTAGAGGGAAAAGTGAAGCCATACACATATCACACCATCTGATAGTAAAACACATTTAATTGCACTTGTATGGCCTATATATGGACTTAAACTATTTATCATTTGCCCATAAATTACCCAATACAATAGCAACAACGGCATTCATATATATTTTGTATTGCTCTTGTATTGCGTATAAACTAAATGACAAATTGACCTTTAATGCGTGTTTCTGGGCTGCTGGTTGGTCGTTCATTTGGTTGCGATTGTATTTTGTATTGAAACTTTCTTTTCATGATCAAACTGGGGACAATTGTTTGTGAAAGTTCAATATTTTGTTGATTGGACTGCATATTTATATGTAAACTATTATATTCCTTATAATTGAGATAAAAATTTTTATAATAAAATTAAAATAACGCCGCTGTATAGTAAACTTTTTCACATGTGATGCCAATAAATCATAATTACGTGTAAGTGTTGCACAAAGAAATGAAAAGTGTATGTAATTGAAAACAGTAAAGGGTAAATTAGGGTGAAGTTTGAGAAAAAATAAAAAAAGATTATTAAAATACACCGATTAGATTATAGATACGTTTATAGTCTATTAGACTTTTGTCCAGACCAAAGACTATAGTTCAGTCTGTACTACAGACTCTGTAGTCCTAACTGTGAGTAAACTTCAGTTCAGAATATATAGTATACAGTCTAGTCTATAGTCTAGTCTATAGTATAGTCTATAGTCTAGTCTATAGTCTAGTCTATAGTCTAGTCTATAGTCTAGTCTATAGTCTAGTCTATAGTCTAGTC
>NC_060950.1:63507063-63514298 GCF_022045245.1 Lucilia cuprina | reverse complement strand
CATCGATCGATCTTGAGAAAATTTTCTATAAAAATTCTCCACATCGATCGATCTTGAGAAAATTTTCTATAAAAATTCTCCACATCGATCGATCTTGAGAAAATTTTCTATAAAAATTCTCCACATCGATCGATCTTGAGAAAATTTTCTATAATAATTCTTCACATCGATCGATCTAGAGAAAATTTTCTATAAAAATTCTTCATATCGAAAGAAAAGATTTTCTATAAAAATTCTCCACATCGATCGATCTAGAGAAAATTTTAGTGCTAATTCTGGTACTTTTTTTCGCAAAAATTGTACCATCTTCGTAGCAAAAGTGTAGCATGCGTCCTAATGTTTATGCGGCATGTCACACGTTATTTTCTATTTACACCAAATAAAGTACTTTCTAACAATTGCAATTTAGACATTTGGCTCGTTGAAGCATCAACTAAACTATTGTTGAGTACTTTTTGTGAAAACAATACACGTGATGATGATGTTGAATGATGAAAGAAAAAGAGCAATTCTATACAAAGCCAAAAGCGAAGAAAAAAACAATAACAATCAAAATCAGTGTAATGATTTAAGAAGCTCTTACTCATTTTTCAGTAACGGTCTGTAAACGTCACACTCGAGAGAGTTCGCAGATATTAAAAAAGCTTTTTTAGAAAATATGTTGTTGTTTTTTATGTACCAATTGTGTTGATTTGCTAAATTATACTATCTTCAGTTTTATATAATATTTTGAGGCCTATAAACTTAAGTTTGAAAAAATGCCGGTGTTAAATGATTTAAGCCAAGAGATAATACGAAAGAGAGAGAGAGAGAGCGAAGCAGTGAAATTTAATAAATTATATGCAAGAGATTGAGAGAGAATTGTTGTTATTTAAAGGACAAAAAAGTAATAAAATGATTAACTTAAATAGTACTTTTTAATACTAGAGAAGAATTCATTAGTTTGGACCACGCTATAGTATAGACTAGATAATAGCGTGGTCTGTAGAATATACTAGAGTCTTGTTTATTTAATGTTACAAAGACAGGATTATAGATTACACCGTATTCTGGACTAACAGTAAGAATATATTTTAGAATATAGAAGACTAAAGGCTGGGCTATAAACTAAAGACTAGAGACTGGTCTATTGACGAGAGACAGCTTTATAGACTAGAGACTGGTCAACATAATAGTGACTGGTCTATAGAGTAAATACTGGTCTATAGAATAGTGACTATAGTCTGTTCTATAGAATAGACTAGAGTCTGGTCTATAGAATAGACTAGAGTCTGGTCTATAGAATAGACTAGAGTCTGGTCTATAGAATAGACTAGAGTCTGGTCTATAGAATAGACTAGAGTCTGGTCTATAGAATAGACTAGAGTCTGGTCTATAGAATAGACTAGAGTCTGGTCTATAGAATAGACTAGAGTCTGGTCTATAGAATAGACTAGAGTCTGGTCTATAGAATAGACTAGAGTCTGGTCTATAGAATAGACTAGAGTCTGGTCTATAGAATAGACTAGAGTCTGGTCTATAGAATAGACTAGAGTCTGGTCTATAGAATAGACTAGAGTCTGGTCTATAGAATAGACTAGAGTCTGGTCTATAGAATAGACTAGAGTCTGGTCTATAGAATAGACTAGAGTCTGGTCTATAGAATAGACTAGAGTCTGGTCTATAGAATAGACTAGAGTCTGGTCTATAGAATAGACTGGTTTAGAGAATAGATTAGAGTCTGCTCTATAGAATAGACTACAGTCTGCTCTATAGAATAGACTACAGTCTGCTCTATAGAATAGACTACAGTCTGCTCTATAGAATAGACTACAGTCTGGTCTATAGAATAGACTACAGTCTGGTCTATAGAATAGACTAGAGTCTTGTATTTAGAATAGGGTTTGGTCTATGTAGACTATAGTATATTTTAAACTAAATTTAGTACTTTTAAGGCAGTAACTGCATTTCATTGCCTGAAGTAAATAGCTCTTTTTCAAAATAAAAAAACTTATAGGCTTTCACTCATTCTCATTTAACCATCGCCTTTGTGTTTTTTTACTCCCCTTAAACCATCAAAACAATAACAAACCCATTTGCAAAATCTAGCGGTTCCTGTGACGTAAAAGTATCACACAAACAAACATACAGACCACAAACGAAAACAATAATACACATGCATATTTTAACAATTCAATCAAAAGCTTTAGGAAGAGAGTAGAAAAGCTTTCCCCAAAAAATGGGTAGTGTCAAAAGTAAAATCAATGTTAGCACAGTTATTACTTGAAAAAAGCTTTCTTAAATTTAAATATAAATGAGAGAAAGTCTGTGCCAAGAAGAGCGATAGAGTATAAATGTACAGGGTGTAAATAATAATAACCTTGCAGATTATAAACTTGTGTTTGTAATGCCAATGTATCCTGTTTTAATGGGATGCTTTTAACAGACTTATAAGTATAAAAGCTTAAAACCCAAGCGAGAGAGTGAGAGCTTGCTACTGAGATTAAGTGAATGTGTTTAACAAAAAAGGGCATTGAAATATTTGGTGAAAGTGAGCAGCATTAGCAGCATTTAAGGATGTTTCTTTCGTGTTCATACAGTCAAGATGATGGTGTCCTAATGAAGGTCAGATAAAATGTACTAATATAAAGCAGAGAAAACAATAACAATCGTTTGCACACAAACACACCCTCACATTGAGACTCATAAACCCATAGGAATTTTTACCGACCACTATACTTTTTTATTAGGTAAGGTTATGTTTTTTTCTCTTTTTCGTATTTTGGTCCTTTGCAATATTTTCGTTACAATTATCTTTTTTTTTAGCACATACATACTTTTGTTAGCACATACATACATTTATACACATAGTCATGTTTGGTTGTTGTTGGTTTTATCTGTATATATTTGTCAACAATAATAGAGGTAATTGGCTAAATAATGAAGTCGCAAAAAGGGAATAAATATATGATCAGAAAATCGATCGATGTGGAGAATTTTTTAGTAAATTTTGCGCAAGATCGATCGATGTGGACAATTTTTATAGAACATTATCTCTAGATCGATCGATGTGGAGAATTTTTATAGAAAATTTTCTCTAGATCGATCGATGTGGAGAATTTTTATAGAAAATTTTCTCTAGATCGATCGATGTGGAGAATTTTTATAGAAAATTTTCTCTAGATCGATCGATGTGGAGAATTTTTATAGAAAATTTTCTCTAGATCTCGAGAACTTTTTCTCTTGATCTCGAGAACTTTTTATAAAAAAAGTTCGATTCCTTGAATCTCCAACTAGTTGGTTATGTTGAGGTCCTTTTATTTGTGTTGCTTTTTCATTCTCGTTTTTTCGCTTATCTAGTAGTTTATAAGGTAACAATTGTTATTGTAAACGAATGCCAAAATACAACCTTGACAACCACAGCCACGTACAAAAAATGGTTACAAACAAAAAATCGAACACAAAATTATTACGGGAGGCTGTAGTTAAGAATTACGTGGTGCTGCTAATAAAAATCGTTTATATTGAGAAAACTTTTGTATGGAACTACAGCACATGACTATGAGTCGGTGTGTATGTGATGGAAAGTACTTGTGTTTATAGATTAAAGATAAAATAGCACAGTGGGTTTGTAAGGATGTTAAAAAAGTTAAGGATTATTAAGCAGTGAGATCCATTTACAGCTTCAATGTACTCCTAACAAATAATCGACAACTATACTTAGTTACACACTAACTTTAACATTTACTCTTTTTGCTTATCACTGCTTTCAATAACTTAAAAAATAGTAAACAAACAACAATGAAAACATTTACAATAACAAACAGAAAACTGGTTTACAGTAGCTAACTCTCCTACCAACACCTCCTACTCTCTCATTAGGTCGGTGACCACCACCCACCTACTCTCGTATTTCTAACTTAACGAATATAATCGTATTTTACCGTTAGTTTGTTTTGTTTCGCCTTTGCTAGAGGGAGTGTTAAGTGTTAATATGTGTTTGTGTTGGAGAGCAACTAAGGGTGGTTAGAGTAATGTTTACATTTGGTGTTATACTACGAAGGGGGTGGGGTGTTAGCAGAATGTGCCGTTAAAATGTTAAGCTTGTCTTTGTATTTGTCATTTAGTGTTTACACCAACACCTTGTTAGGTATTTTTGTTTTTGGTCAGTGTATGTGTGAAAGTATGAAAATATTTTTTTAGTTCTATACAAATAGTCAATTATGGTTGATGTCCTTTTTTTTGCTACTAATTTTTTTTTTGGCCTTCATGTATGTGTGTGTTGTGTCTCTTTAACTGTGCTACGTTGTTGTGCTAATGTGTAAATTTATATGTGTTGTTTTTGTTTCGTTTTCGTCTTGTCAAGTTTTTTTAATATATTTTTAGATTATTTTTGTTATTTTTTGTTTTTGTTATTTTCTGTTTTATTTTTAAACTGTCCTTTTACTTGATTTAGTTATTTAGGGATACGGATCTGACTAAAACTTGTGTATTTCCGCATTTTAGAAACTAACTGTCTATCTATCTATCTATCTATCTATCTATCTATCTATCTATCTATCTATCTATCTATCTATCTATCTATCTATCTATCTATCTATCTATCTATCTATCTGTTTTATTGTCAAGTTGATGGAAGAGTGTTTGTACTGATGGGTACTTTCTTTTACCCTTTTGTACTGAAATGTGTGACAAATATCCACCCCATAGAAGACTACTGTCATTGTTGGGAGAGTTTTTGTGTGTGTTGTTGTTGTTATTGTTGTCACTACAAATGAAAGTGAGTGAATGAGTGTATTAGCAGAAACTCTGCTCTCAGACGGACGTTATGAGTTTTCGTTTCGGTCATGTTTAAAGCAAAAATTTTATGAGCAGACCTCAGCTCAGTTGGGTGCAATACGCGGAACGCGTTAGAACGTTTATATTTTTTTCACAAGCATAATATACAAAATCAATTTGAAAACGTTGAAGAAGAGAAAAAATTAAAAAAAAATATTTTTTTTGTGAAAAAAAGGATAATTTATTATAAAATATTTGGAAAAAAAGGTTAAACAAAGTGATGAAAATTTCTGCAAAAAAATCCTTTAAACAGCAAGAAAATTTGAATGAAAAAGAAACGCAAAAAGAAGAAAAAAAATTAGTTTTAAATTCTAATTTTTTGTAAAATTTCTAGACAAATCCAAAAAAAAGTTTATATATTTTTTTTGAAAACAAAAACACAGGATTAAGAAGTTTTTTTTGCTGAAACTGGATTTCAGTAAGAATTTGCAGCCTCCTGTTTTAGCCTGTTCTAACAAAAAAAAAAAAAGGATACAAAAAGTGAAAGGATTTTTGTTGTTATTGTTTAAAGCTTTGTTTGGTTAGAACAGAAAAAAAGCAAAGAAGAAAGGATAAAGAAATCTAAAAGAATCTGCTGGGATTCTAGTTCAAAATCAAAGTGAAGAGTGTGAGCGTACGAATAACGTGTTAACGTGAGTGTGTGGACATCGGTGTGTTGTCGTCGTCTTTGGTAACGTTTTCTATATAGTTCGCATGTGGTCTACTGGTCCAAGCTACAATTTCTCTATGATTTTTGGTTAAAACAACAAAATATTCTTCTTTTTTACCCAAACTGCAGCAGTTAGTTGTTTTGTTACAAAGTCTGAAATTGTGTCTGAAAAAAAAAGCTTTAGAATTGTTAAGATTTTTTGCAATAAGTTCGGTCTCTCCTGGTGCATGTGTTTGTGTGTGTGTGCTTAAAATTGTTAACTGTTTTTTCAAGTGTAAAAAGTTAAGAAGAAAACAAACAAATGAAAAAATAAAAAAAAATCTTACAAAAATTCTTTTAATTCTCTTCTACTGTTCAATCAACTAGAAGTAATCTAACTATAATAACAACAACATAAGCAACAACAACAACAAATAAAGAAAGCCAGAAGGCATCAAAATCAGGTCAGTGTTTAATTAAATTTCTTTTAATTTTTAATAAAAAAAACTTTTTTCCCCACTCCCTTTTCGTCTTTCTCCCCCTCACCAATGCATTGCTCTATGTAGCACAAAAACAGCAAACCAATTTAAAACTTACTCCTATTAAGTATTTGACATTGATTACCGTTAAGTTTAAATGTCAGGGACAATATCATAAGTACCAGTGTTACAGTGTATGTGTAAAGATGAACTTGCCTCTCCCTCTTTTTCTCTTACTCTCTCTCTCTTACCACTAAATATAAGTTACAAACAAAAAGACTCAAAATAAAACAAAAAAAGGATAAATTAATAAAATTCCTTTAAAAGACAAGGAAAAGATCCTCATCCAAATCAGTTTTTTCTTTTGAGAATTTTTCAAAAAATTTTATTGGAATGAAGAATTTTCTTAATAATTTTTCTTAAATAAAAAACTTTTTAAGAATTTTCTTAAAGTAAAGAGTTATTCCAGAATTTTCCTAAAATATTGATATTTTTTAAGAATTTCGCTTAAAGAAAGAACTTTTTAGGAATATTGATCAAACAATGATTTTTTCAAAAATTTTCTTTAAATAGAATTTTGAGAATTTTTCATAAATAAAGAATTTTATTTAAAAATTTCTTAAAGTAAAGAATTGTGCAAGAATTTTCCTAAAATATTGATATTTTTCAAGAATTTTGCTTAAAGAAAGAACTTTTCAGGAGTATTGATAAAGTAAAGATTGTTTCAGGAATTTTCTTTAAAAAAAGGATTTTTGAGAATTTTTTAAAGTTTTATTGAGTTTTTGCAATTTTTTAAACAAAAAAATGTTTAAAGAAATCATTTTTCAAGAATTTTATTAAATGGTGAATTTTTTGAGAATTTATAAAGTTTTTTTAGGGTTTTATTTTAATTAAAGAATTTTTGAAGAATTTTCTTGAAATAAAAAATTTTTCAATAATTTTCTTGATATAAAGAAATTTTTCAAAAATTTTCGTCAAAGAAAAAAAAATTTTCTAAAATTATCTTTAAATGTAGAATTTTTCTAGAATTTGTCAAGAATTTTTTACGTGTTTTTCTTAAAGAAGAATTTTCTTGAAATTTTTTTTTAAGAATTTTCTTTAAATAAAATTTTTTGTAGAATTTCTCATTTTCTTTAAATGAGAAATTTTTCAAGAATTTTTTTAAAATTAAATTTTAAATTTAGTTTTCTTAAAATTAAATTTGGTCATAGATAGATAGATAGATAGATAGATAGATAGATAGATAGATAGATAGATAGATAGATAGATAGATAGATAGATAGATAGATAGATAGATAGATAGATAGATA
>NC_060950.1:63504786-63506963 GCF_022045245.1 Lucilia cuprina | reverse complement strand
TCTATAGTCTAGTCTATAGTCTAGTCTATAGTCTAGTCTATAGTCTAGTCTATAGTCTAGTCTATAGTCTAGCCTATAGTCTAGTATATAGTCTAGTCTATAGTCTAGCCTATAGTCTAGTCTATAGTCTAGTCTATAGTCTAGCCTATAGTCTCTTCTATAGTCTAGTCTATAGTCTATACTCTAGTCTATACTCCAGTCTATACTCTAGTCTGTAGTATAGTCTATAGTCTGGTCTATAGTCTGGTCTATAGTCTAGTCTATAGTCTAGTCTATAGTTTAATCTATAGTCTGGTCTATAGTCCAGTTTATAGTATAGTCTGATCTATAGTATAGTCTATAATGTATTGCGTAGTTTAGTCTACAGTCTAGTTTAGCACCTTCAAACCCAAAAAGTACTAATTTTTATTGCCATTTAATACTATTAAAAATGTACATGCCTATTTGTAAACTATAGCAGGTATTTACAGTGTTTTAGTGTTTAAAATTTATAGCCTAACTTTAGGCAAATTATTTAATATTTTCAAATTTATATTTATTGGCCTTTAAATTCCCTTTAGTCTTATGGATATATTGTTATGTTGTTGTTTTTGTTATTTTTTAATATAAATAACGAAAATATTATTACTTTATGTTGTTACTTAAAGGACAATAAATAAATATTTGTAGAGAATGAAAAAAAAGAAAGAAAACTAGATTATAAGCTACGTGCCAAAAAAGTAGATAAATATTTTTTTATTTATTTTTACAACTAAAAGACGTAATATAAATTTTTTTCTTAAAAAAACCTTGATGAAGACAATATTGGGTTTTCTTTACATTTAAATAAATATACAATAAATAATTTAGTTTTTTAAATAAATTTCTTCTTTTTTTCTAGAAAAAAGAAACTACAAGGTTTTAAAATGACCCAATTATGTTTTAAAACCAGAGACAGTTAATAACTAAACCTAGATCCTTACAATTTTGAATAAATATATCTACAAGATATATAAATAACCAAAACCCTACAACAAACACATGATTTGGCTCCTAAATTATTTACAAGTGCTTGATTGGATCATTTTTTCAAATAAAAATTTCTTTTTTTAACACTCATGCAAAATTGCATGACAAAAGAAAAAACAAAAAACAACTCTAAAGGATATAAAGATTTTATTAGCCAAATGCAATTTTTACCACTTATATTCATCATGGTCTCGGGTTTTTGAACTTTATTTCTAGATAATGAAACTTTTGAAATTTAAACATATTATTCTTAACTAAATAACAGATGGAATAAAAATACTAAAAACAACAGTATGGTTGTATTTTAAATTGGCAGGTGAGTTGTTATACCTTATAATAATATATTCCAAACTAAATATAACAAATATTAAGGCGACTCATAGAAAAAAGCTCAACTAATCATTACTAGTCGAGTCAATAATCTGGATTATGGTCGAGTTTACTACAGTGCAAGTTAAAGCCTGAAATAAAAACTAGTCTTACGTCTGGAATATAGACTAGACTGAACTATAATAGAGCCTATGATCTGAAATTAAGTTTAATCTCTTGATTTGATGATAGTCGAGTACATAACATGGGCTGCAGTCGAAATTAGAGACAAGACTGATGACTAGTCTAAGGCTAGACTCTACTGTAGTCAGCACTACACACTTCATAACGTCCAGACTATACACTCGACTATATTTTAGACCAGTTAACGAATCCTTCGTCTTGCAAATAGTTTAGTCCATAGCATTGTGTATAGTCTAATCTATGATCTTATATATAGTATTAGCAAGTCTACAAGCCGGTCTACATTCCAGTATATTGCCTAGTCTATAGTCTAGTTTATGGAGTAGTCTAAGGTCTAGTCGATGGTCTACTCTATAGTCTTATCTAGAGTCTAGTCCATAGTCTAGTTTTAAGTTTAGCTTATAGTATAGTCTATAGTGTAGTCTACAGTCCGGTCTATTCTATAATCTAGTATAGTCTTTAATCGATTCTACAGTCAAGTCTACAGTCTATATAAAGTCTATAGTCTAGTCTATAGTCCAGTCTGTAGTCTAGTCAATAGTGTAGTTTATAGTCCAGTCTATAGTCTAGTCTATAGTCCAGTCTATAGTCTAGTCTATAGTCTAGTCTATAGTCTAGTCTATAGTCTAGTCTATAGTCTAGTCTATAGTCTAGTC
>NC_060950.1:63502035-63504686 GCF_022045245.1 Lucilia cuprina | reverse complement strand
AGATAGATAGATAGATAGATAGATAGATAGATAGATAGATAGATAGATAGATAGATAGATAGATAGATAGATAGATAGATAGATAGATAGATAGATAGATAACTAAATAACTAAATAAATAAATAGAATTTCTTCTATAAAAAATCATACTTTACTTCTGTCTCTGATGCGACCTGATCCCACTTTCTCCGGTATTTTCGTAGAGAATTTATCTTTAATTTTCTTTACATAAAGAGTTTTTTCCGGGATTTTTTCGAGAATTTTCTTTAAACGATAAATTTGTCAAGAACTTTCTTCAATAATGATTTCTTATTTTAACATTTTCCTAGAAAGAAATAAAAATATTTTTATAAAATTTCTCTTAACATGTCAAAGATGTAGAAAGTTATAAAATTTTTCTACAAAATTTATGTTGTTTTATAAAAAAATATATATTTAAAAAAAAATTTTACAAAACACTCTTTCTTTCGAAAAATAATCTAAATGTTTGTCTTAAACAAAGTAATTACTTTCTACTTAAACTACTGATCTGCACTAAAACTTGCTTTGCTGTTTCCCAACTGAAGGGTTAAAGGTAAAAACCTTTAAAAAAAAAACCTAAAATTTTCTCATTATTTCATATCAGACCAAAACATTTGTGTTGTTTGCATGTTCTTTTATAACCACAAAAAGTAACAAACAACTAACGTAACATTCATAAAAAAATATTTTAAATAATAAAACCTGCATTACTATTAACAATTTAAGCAAAATTCTTATGAAAATAACAACAAAAAACCACAAATTACATAAAAAACACACATGTGAACTATATTCCATATATAATTTTTATATAATTTCTGTCTGAAATACCTGAACTCTCATGCATGCTTGAATGCCTGGTAGAAGTAAAATAGTTAAAATTTAAAAGAATATTTGAAACATTAGGGATCCTCACTGATGACAAGTGCAAATAGAGCTATTAAATAATCATTTTATTTAATTATTTTACAATTAATATTACTTTTATTGTCAATTTTACTTAATAAAACTTATAGTCCTGATAAAATTTTGTAAAAACAGCTGTTGTTTAACAGCTGCTAAAAGAGGGTTGCTTATTAGTTGTATAAGAATTGCACAAAACAAAGAATGAAAACAATTTGTCCACCCTTAATTACGCAAATCAATCGTTAAACTGAATATAGTGCAGATATTTATTTTCGAACAATGGACAGACAAAATTAATAGTAGATAATAGGCTGCAGATTGGACGTTATTTATCCTTTTTCCCCTGTGTATCCAAGCCAGCTTAGACTAATCTTTAGACTGGACAAAAAAAGGAATGTAGACTACATTATAGACTTGAATATAGATTGATTATAAACTAGAGAATAGTATATAGACTAAACTATAGACTAGACTATAGAGAAAAATAATGAGTAGACAAAAGACTAGGCTATATACTAAACTATAGCTTTCACAGTAGACTAGGCTATAGACTTCACTATAGTCTTGACTATAGTCTTGACTATAGACTAGACTATAGACTAGAATATAGACTAGACTATAAAATAAACATATAGGCAATATGATAAGACTATAGACTAGATATTTGATTAAATTATGCACTAAATTATAGACTAGATTATAGACTATACTATAGACTATACTATAGACTAATCTCTAGTCTAGTCTATAGACTAAACTGTAGACTAGAAAATAGAATAGATTATATACTAGACTATAGATTATAGACTAGACTATAGACTATGCTATAGACTAGACTATGGACTAGACTGCAGACTAAACTATAGACTAGACTATAGACTAATCTCTAGTCTAGTCTATAGACTAAACTGTAGACTAGAAAATAGAATAGATTATATACTAGACTATTGACTAGAATATAGAATAGACTATATACTAGACTTTTGATTAGACTATAGACTATATTATAGACTATACTATAGACTCCACTGTAGACTAGACCATATTAAAGACTATACTATAGACTGGACTATAGACTAGTAGCCTCCGGTAGGTTTGTGGTTAATGTTCTAGTCTGGTATACCGGAGGTGGTGGGTTCGATTCCCACCTGAGGCACTGGTTAAGGAGCGCACAACAGACCCGATAGAGGCCTATGTCTATTGCTTCCTTTCGAACTAACTAATAATCTAACTAACTATGGACTATAGACTTGACTGTAGACTAGACTATAAATTAGACTATAGACTAGACTATAGATCAGACTATAGATTAGACTATAGACTAGACTATAGACTATACTATAAACTAGACTATAGACTAGACTATAAACTAGACTATAGACTATAGACTACATTATAGACTAGACTATAGACTACATTATAGACTAGACTATAAAATTGACTATAGACTAGACTATAGACTAGACTATGGAACAGACTATAGACTAGACTATAGACTAGACTATAGACTAGACTATAAACTAGACTATAGACTAGACTATATTATAGACTAGACTGTAGACTAGACTAGACTATAGAATTGACTATAGACTAGACTATAGACTAGACTATGGAACATACTATAGACTAGACTATAGGCTAGACTATAGACTAGACTATAGACTAGACTATAGACTAGACTATAGACTAGACTATAGACTAGACTATAGACTAGACTATAGACT
>NC_060950.1:63442051-63501935 GCF_022045245.1 Lucilia cuprina | reverse complement strand
AGATAGATAGATAGATAGATAGATAGATAGATAGATAGATAGATAGATAGATAGATAGATAGATAGATAGATAGATAGATAGATAGATAGATAGATCGATAGACAGATTTTTCCTTCCCATTTTTCTTTTTATATCTTTTTACCAATTTCTTTAAATAACTCAATTTCGTACTTACTCTGCTATAGACCAGGCTATACCGCAACCCTCATAGGTAGAAGTACCTCTACCCAATTCATCAATAATGACCAACGACTTATCGGTGGCAGACTGAAAACAAAAAGAAACAACAATATATTATAACAATATAAAAAAAATTGCAATAACTGTCCTAAAAACTTACCCTTATAATACCTGAAGTTTCAATCATTTCCACCATAAAAGTACTCAAACCCTTAATAATATTATCACTGGCACCCACACGACCCAATATGGAATCAACCATAGATATAGTGGCCTCTGAACAAGGAACAAACGAGCCAACATGAGCCATTAAAACGGCCGTACCCACCGAACGTATATAGGTGGATTTGCCACCCATATTGGGACCAGTAATAATAAACATATTACATTTATCTGGAAATTAATAAGAAATAAGTATGAGTAGTACATAGTTTGTTTTGAAAAATAACTGACCTTTTCTAAACTCCACATTATTGGCTATGAAGGTAATATGCTCTTGCAATTCCAGACAAGGATGACGAATATCTTTTAACACCAATTCTCCGGCACCTTCTGGCAAAATCTTGGGTCTTATATAGGGTGTGGGAGCCGTTTGAGCAGCTATGGCAAAACTAACCAAACAATCCAATTGAGCAAATTCATTGTTAAGACTTGTCAAGGGAGCAGCATAACCTACAGCTACCTTAACGATTTCCTCCACAATATTTTTCTGTTGCTCTTCGTAGCGCGTGCGTAACGTAACAAATTCATCATTAATTTCGGTTAATTTTTCCGACGTAAAACGTATGCCACCCTTAACAACATCAATTATTTTATAGTTTTTATTCTTACGCAATACACTATCATCTCTTAGGGTAATGCGAAAATGATAACCGACATGTGAGACATTTAATAGTTTTACATTTTGATTTTTATCCAAATCTAACTCTTGGCCAGCCTTTTCTTGAAGCTTTTCCATTTTGTGCAGTAACTTGGACATTCTTTCTTTCATTTCGAGTAGTTCCGAATCAAAGGAAGCTTTTACCAAATATTCACCCGTTTCTATGGCATCAAAGTCCATTACTTGTTCTACCATTTGTTTGAGTCCCGATAGATCTTCTAGATAACTTTTGAGGGGATCACATAAAACACTTTTAACGGTGGCATTTTCCAAAGCGAGTAGAGCATTTACAATTTTCGGTGTACGCAACATGACCTGGTAAATGCGAAAGATATCTTGTAAATTGGCCTTTTGACGTAATAACTTTTTGGTGAGCATTAATACGTCGGGTATACGTTTTAGGAATTCTTCATGCAAAGAATTTAGGGTGGTGGGTGATTCGAGGAAACATTGTACAATATTATGACGATCATTTAATATTTCCTGACTTCTTAAAGGTTGCTTAACCCATTGAGCCATTAAACGATGACCTTGTGCAGTGCGACAATGATCAAGTACTCCTAAAACACTTTGCCACCTATAGGAGGGTGAGGAAAAATGTGTACCTGGTTTGGGCAGTATATTAAGGGCACTAACGGCTGCTGCATCTAAATGAACAAATCTAAGAGAGATTGTGGGATTTATTAAGTTTTTACTTTTCTAAATAATTGAAAAACATGTTTACCTTTTCAGATTTAATTGTTTTATTTGATAGTGACCCAAATTTCCGGCATCATTGACAAGGTCTGTATACTTTATGGCTACTCTTAACGCCTCCATGGCTATGTTAAGCTGTAGTTCAGGCATACCGGTGGCATCTTCTTGTTGACCTTTGGCAAAACGTAGTAAATGATTAAGATCTTGTATTAAATCATTTTTCTCGGTGTTGGCAGATTTTGGTGGCACCGTAACCATAATGCCATTACGTTCTAAGAGATTTTTAACAGCTTCATACTGAAACCAGCGTAAAAAGGTTACTATGTAAATTTGGTATTCTTTCTGGTCAGATTATTTAGTATTTTCAATAGCAAAACTCTTGCTTAATACTAAATTCCAATTGGAAATTTTCATTGCTCTTAACTTGCTACTGCAGCTCCAATGAAAGTTTCACTTTCACTGAAAACTCTTTCATACTCACCTCTCCATCCTGTTGAGGCAGCAAACACTCCTTGGGACCCAATAGCACCACCGTAGCTTCCAATTCAGTGAAAAAATCATCGTCCAGAAACTCCAACACTTGAAAAAGACAATCATTCTGATCCACCGAAGCTACACCCACATTACGCTGATTATTTTGCACACGCAATTGCAAAGACAAAATGCTATTGCCCACCAATATCTCCTTATTGGAGAAGAGAATATCCTCGAACTGCAGAAGATTACCCGGCGAACCGCGATACTCTAACTGCCACTCACCGCCCGTAGAACGGCGTACATAGACTTCTACACGATAATTACGCACTAGCAATAACTCTCGAACGGCCAATTCGAAATTTGTCTTCGAAAGCATAACATAGGGTGTAGGCTGTCCATCATCAGCTAAAAGCTGTCTTATATAGGCGGTAGATTTATAAACTAAACGAGAAATTAAGTCGGAATCTTCGGGGCCGTGAACGGAATAGGAATCAGTGCGATCGAAAAAACGCACGGTAGTGACAGGTTTCTGGTTAAGGAAAATGTTTATTTAATACTAAGAGAAAGGAGATTTTGTAAATTTCAAACTTACTTCACCCTGTTTTTGTAAAAATTTTACAAAATTTCGGCGGGCATTAGTGTCTGGAATTGGTTTTTTTGTTGAAACATAAGAAAATTACTTTTTTATGAAAATTTTTTAACAAACTTACCTAAATTAAGTTGCGGTTCTTGTTTATTAGCATTAATAGCTTCCATTTTCTGTTTGTTTTATTTAAATTTAAATCAAATTTGCAAATTTTCTTAACAATCTACATTGGCGCAACAATTTGCCAAAAATGAAGCGTGTGTCCTGCGCCGACTAATATTAACGGCGTCGTCGGCCAGTATTGCCATATATTTTTTGAAGAAAAACTTTTGTTAACAAGGCTGCCCATAAGTTTGCAAAAAAAATTTGCTTAGATTTTTTGCTTATATGGCATCCTTGTTGTCTTGTTTATTAAATTATTGAAAACGTAAACAAAAACAACGGGTTTCAATTAGTGTTTTAATTAAAATGCACAAAATTATTGCAAAATCTTTGAATAAACATAAATTAGGTTAAAATATAATTAACAAAATAGTATTTCTAATATAACGTCATAAAAAAGTGCCACGAATTGTATTTAAAAATGCAGCTAAAACGTAGAATTTGTAAAACCTTTACATTGGAAACATATTTAGTATTATTTGGTTTGGTGTCGCTTTTAATTTACCTGTACCTGTTAAGGAGTGACATTGAAAAAGGCGGCTGGTCTAGCAAAGAGCATGCGAGTACTAATCCGCTTTTGCTCTATGAAAATAGAGTGCAAACAAAATGTTTAAGTGAAAAACTAGAAGCAGCCACAGATTCTCTGTCCGGCTTGATGGGGTCGGATGAGGCCATTAATGGTTTGGGTGTCGTTAGGAATAAACAGGACAAGTATGTGCGTGATATTGGCTATAAACATCATGCTTTTAATGCCTTAGTTTCTAACAATATTGGTCTTATGCGCTCCATACCCGATACCCGCCATAAAGTGTGTCCCCGTACACCCACCCTAGAAACCGAAACACTGCCCACAGCATCCATTATTATGTGTTTCTATAATGAACACAAAATGACTTTATTTCGTTCCATAAATACCATTATAGAACGTACTCCCTCTTGGCTCTTAAAGGAAATCATTTTGGTCGATGATTTTAGTGATTTACCCGAATTGGAATTCCATTTACAGGGAGAACTACATTCGCAATTACACTATGATAATCTTAAATACATAAGAAATACACAGCGTGAGGGTTTAATAAGATCGCGTGTCATTGGTGCCCGTGAAGCTAAAGGCGATGTTTTGATTTTCTTAGATTCCCACATAGAGGTGAATCAACAATGGGCGGAACCTTTGTTGCGTTTAATTAAGGCCGAGAATTCTACTTTGGCTGTACCTGTAATAGATTTAATTAATGCCGATACATTCCAGTATTCGTCGAGTCCCTTGGTGAGGGGAGGTTTCAATTGGGGTCTTCACTATAAATGGGAGAATTTACCGGAGGGTACTTTAAAGCAAGAGGAGGACTTTAAAGGTGAGTTTTTGTTTTAAATCGTAAAATCAAATTTGTTCTCAATAAATTAAAGGTTTTTAGTACAAAAAGTTTTTATTAGTACAAATATGCGTTTTTGGTATAATAAAGAGTTTTAAGTACGAAAAGGAGCTTTAAGTATAAAAAAGTTTTAGGAATTTTAAGTACAAATTTGAAATTTTAGGTTTAGAACTAGTTCTAAGTGCAAACTTGTAAAATAGAAAATTTTCCACAAAATTGAAACAAAAAGGAGTTTTTAGAACAAAAATTAAATTTCTGTAAAAATTTGTACTAAAATGATTACTAAATAAACTTTTAGATTTTAATGGTTTTAGTACAAAAATTTTTAGTATCACAAACATTGTTTTTGTTTCCCTTTTTTTAGTACAAAAACGATTTTTAGTACAAAATGAGTTTTTAGTACAAAATCGAAATTTTAGTACCAAATCGAAATGTTAGCACATAAGCAAGTTTTTAGTACAAATATCTATTTTTATAATTAAAACTCAATTCTGTACTAAATTTTCTTTTTTGAACAGTAATTAGTTTTTAGTACAAAATCAAATTTGTAGTACAAAATTAAAATTTACTACAAAACCAAAATTTTAGTACAAAAATTCGACTTTGAGGTACAAGTTCTTAAAAATCCTTCTTTTCTTTTTCGCCTCATTCTCTAGGTCCCTTTATATCGCCCACCATGGCTGGAGGCCTTTTTGCCGTCAATCGCCAATATTTCGACTATATAGGCAGCTATGACATGGGCATGGACATATGGGGAGGTGAAAATCTCGAAATATCATTTCGTACCTGGCAATGTGGTGGCGCCATTAAAATTGTACCCTGTTCACGTGTTGGTCACATCTTTCGTAAAAGAAGACCTTACAGTTCTCCCGATGGCAGTGATACTATGCTCAAAAACTCTCTACGCTTGGCTCATGTTTGGATGGATGATTATAAAGAACACTATCTCAAACTCGAAAAGGTTACACCACATTTTGACTATGGCGATATAGGCGAACGCCTGCAGTTAAGAGAAAAACTAAAATGTAAATCATTTGAATGGTATTTAAAAAATGTCTATCCCGAGCTGAGACTACCCGGAGAGGAGAATACGAAAAAAGAAAAACCACCCGTCTTCCAACCCTGGCATTCGAGAAAACGTAATTATATTTCAACCTATATGTTAAGATTATCGGGCACCAAACTATGTGCCTCGGTGGTGGCTCCCAAAGTGAAAGGTTTCTGGAAAAAAGGCAGCTCTTTGGTATTGCAAAAATGTGATGAACAAAAATCACAAATATGGTATGAAACCGATAAATCGGAAATCATTTTAGATCGCCTGCTATGTTTAGAGGCTTCGGGTGATACTCAGGTTATTATTAACAAATGTCACGAAATGTTGGGAGATCAACAATGGCGCCATACTAAAGCCGAACGTAGTCCTATTTATAACATGGCTACCGGCACTTGTTTGCGAGCCGATAACGCAAAGCTGGGAGCTACACTACGCATGGATTTGTGTGCTAAACATGAAGCTAGTGCTTGGGATATTGTGGGTGTGATGAACTCGTAGTAGACGCAGTTTTAAACTGTTTTTTTTAATTGATATTTTTGCAAAAAAAAAGACTTTTTAATACAAATTTTTTATTGCTTTTTTATAATTTACGTCCATTTTTTTGTATAAATCATATATATACATATTTTTTAAATGAATACTTTTTGCATTATGTTATTATAAATGCGATATCTTTTAAGACAACCACAAACAGCTAAATAAAAACTGTATACTTTCCATTTTTTGATATTAACAAAAAAGAAAATGTTTAATTTAACAGGAGGTTTACGCTGGAAACGGTGTTTAGTTTGTAGCCTTTCCAAGGCAGCCATGATTATCTTTATAAAGTACAACAGGAGTACCTTCTGTGATAACAATCGTGATCGGGAAATAAACCATTTCACCATATTGCTTCAGTTGTAGCTAAGCTCAGCTTCACTAGAAGATTTTGCTACGGTTTATTGCAACAGGATCCAAATATTTTAAAAACGTATCTTCTTCAAGATATTCCATCTACCACATTTGACCCCCAATCCACATCAACATATTTTAGTACTTAAGGCTTCCTATTTTAGTTCAAATGATGATGTTTTCCTTTTTTATATTTTACAATACGTTTTAAGTGGAATTTTGTTGCTATTTTCCCATATATCCTACAGGATAACAGATGTCACAACATTATATACATTAAGCTTCCAAGTATGTAGTTCTCGATAGGGTTGGCTACATTCAGATCATGGCTCTTGCATTAATCGCAAAAAACTTGAAAATTCCAAAATCCGACATCTCAAAACGTTTGTTTATATCGATTTTAATTCTTTTTCTAGCTCTGTTCTAGCTCTACTCTAGTCCTGTTCTGGTTCAGTTGCAGTTCAATTATAGTTCAGATCTTCTTCAGTTCTAGTTCAGTTCTAATTCTGTTGTAGTTCTGTTTTAGTTCTGTTTTAGTTCTGTTTTAGTTCTGTCTAGTTCTGTTCTAGTTCTTTCTATTTCTGTTCTAGTGCAGTTCAATTCTCGTTCTGTTCTAGTTTAATTCTAGTTAAGTTCTTCTTCAGTTCTAAGGTCTGTTTTAGTTCTGTTCTAGATCAGTTCAATTCTAGGTCTGTACTTGGTTAGTTCCAGTTCAGTTCTGTTCGAATTATGTTTTAGTTCTGCTCTAGTACAGTTCCAGTTAAATTCTAGTTCTGTTTTTGTTCAGTTTCAGTTTCAGTTCAATTCTATTTCTGTTCTAGTTCAGTTCTTCTTCAATTCCAGTTCTGTTCTAGCTCACTTCTAGTTAAGTTTTAGTTCAGTTCAGTTCTAGTTTAATTCTAGTTCAGTTTTAGTTCAGTTCTGGTTCAGTTCTAGTTCAGTTCTTCTTCAATTCTAGTTCTGTTCTAGCTCATTTCTAGTTAAGTTTAAGTTCAGTTCTAGTATAGTTCTAGTTCAGTTCAGTTCTAGTTCAGTTTTAGTTCAGTTCAGTTCTAGTTCAGTCCTAGTTCAGTTCTAGTTCAGTCCTAGTTCAGTTCTAGTTCAGTTCTAGTTCAGTTCTAGTACAGTTCTAGTTCAGTTCTAGTTCAGTTCTAGTTCAGTTCTAGTTCAGTTCTAGTTCAGTTCTAGTTCAGTTCTAGTTCAGTTCTAGTTCAGTTTTAGTTCAGTTCAGTTCTAGTTCAGTTCTAGTTCAGTTCTAGTTCAGTTCCAGTTCAGTTCTAGTTTAGTTCTAATTCAGTTCTAGTTCAGTTCTAGTTCAGTTCTGGTTCAGTTCAAGTAAAGTTCTAGCTTTAGTTCAATTCAAGTTCAGTACTGGTTCATTTCTAGTTCAGTTCTAATTCAGTTCTAGTTCAGTTCTAGTTCTAGTTCAGTTCTAGTTCAGTTCTAGTTCAGTTCTAGTTCAGTTTTAGTTCAGTTCTAGTTCAGTTCTAGTTCAGTTCTAGTTCAGTTCTAGTTCAGTTCTAGTTCAGTTCTAGTTCAGTTCTAGTTCAGTTCTATTTCAGTTCTAGTTCAGTTCTAGTTCAGTTCTAGTTCAGTTCTAGTTCAGTTCTAGTTCAGTTCTAGTTCAGTTCTAGTTCAAATCTAGTTCAGTTCTAGTTCAGTTCTAATTAAGTTCTAGTTCATTTCTAGTTCATTTCTAGATCAGTTCTAGTTCAGTTCTATATTAGTTCAAGTTCAGTTCTAGTTCAGTTGTAGCTCAGTTCTAGTTCACTTTGTTCACTAGTTCAAGTTCACTAATTCTTGTTCAGTTTTAATTCTGTTCTGTTCTGCCTCTGTTCTAGTTCAGTTCTAGCTTTAGTTCAATTCAAGTTCAGTACTGGTTCATTTCTAGTTCATTTCTAATTCAGTTCTAGTTCAGTTTTAGATAAGTTGTAGTTCAGTTTGAGTTCACTTCCAGTTCAGTTCTAGTTCAGTTCTAGTTCATTTCTAGGTCAGTTCTAGTTCAGTTCTACTTCAGTTCTAGTTCAGTTCCAGTTCAGTTTCAGTTCAGTTCTAGTTCAGTTATAGTTCAGTTCTAATTTAGTTCTAGTTCATTTCTAGATCAGTTCTACATTATTTCAAGTTCAGTTCTAGTTCAGTTGTACCTCAGTTCTAGTTCACTATTTCTAGTGCACTAATTCTTGTTCAGTTTCAATTCTGTTCTGCCTCTGTTCTAGTTCATTTCGAATTCAGTTCTAGCTTAGTTCTAGTTCAGTTCTAGTTCAGTTCTAGTTCAGTTCTAGTTCAGTTCTACATTAATTCGAGTTCAGTTCTTGTTCAGTTCTAGTTCAGTTCTAGTTCAGTTCTAGTTCAGTTTTAGTTCAGTTCTAATTTAGTTCTTGTTTAATTCCAGTTTAGTTCTACCTCGATTCTGGTTCAGTTCTGGTTTAGTGCTAGTTTAAATCTACTTCATTTCTTTCTTTAATTCCAAATCATTTCAGTTCCTGTTCAGTCGTACTTCAGTTCCAATGAAATGAGACTTTCATTTTAGTTGTGTTCTTATTATGTATTTTTCCGAGTATGTTTCTAATATGATTATCGTTCAGTGTTCCAGTTTACTATTAGTTCAATTTAACTTTTAGTTCTTTTATTTTATTGTTTACAACTTTTACCTCTTTGTCTTCTATTTTAGTATAAAAAAACAATATTATTATTTTTTTGCTATAACTACCATTTATTTTTGTTTTATTTCAACATTTATTCCATACAGTTCTTCTAATTTTTAATTTTCTTTTTTATTTTTTTGTTAAAAATACTCATCAAAACCTAATAAAAAATGTTTATTTAATTTTCTAAAAAAAAAACATTTTTCCAACATAGAGAAAACAAACCATCAATTATATATTAAAAACAAATGTAAAAGTATTGAATGTTTTTTTGGTTTTTCAATTCAATACTTTGTCACTAAAATAGATGGAATATTTATTATTTTTTTGTTATAAAAATGCACTTTCTTTTTTTTATTCGTTTCGATACAAACTTCTTGCTTCTACAATAGTAGTAATAATCCTTTAAAGGATTTTTTTCAAAATACTACTTTAAACCTTTCAGAGTTATAATTTTTTTTTACTAAAAATCTTAGTTTTGTTTTTTTTCTTAATTTTTTTTTAATAATTAATATTGATATTTGGTTTGTGTTGTTGTTGCTGTTATTTGAAATGTTTTTGTATGAAAAAGTTTTCTTTGTTTTCTTTCTTCTTTTAATTAATTTAAATGTTTTAGCTAAAAAGTGTTGTTTTAGTTTCGAGTACTAGTTGTTGTTTTTGTTGTTGTTTTAAATATACGTATGTTTTTATTTTTATTCATTATAAATTTTATACTTATTTTAATATAATTTAATAATAAACAGCTATTTTGTTCAATACAAATATAATCGTGGAAAATAGAAGGAGAGAAAAAAAGAAGTTAAGCTAATAAAGAGAGTGTAAGAAAAATATTAAAAGAAACATAATTTACAAAAAAAAATGTTTAGTAAATAATTAAAAAAAAAAATATATATATAATAATAAATGTTGTTTAAAGAAAAAAAAAAACAATTATTAAAAAAAAATATATATAAACACATGTTTAACATGAGCACTGATCTTTATTATTGGGTGTCTCATTTGTTAATGAGGTTCTTCCAGGTTGGGAGGGACGATGTTGTACACCCGATTCCGAAGCATTGAGATCCAAACGACCCTCTTGTATATTCTGATAGATTTTACGAGCAGTTTCTAAAAAGGCTTCTTCTACATTTTGCCCTCTAAAATTTCAATTTAAAAAATTTTAATCAATAAAATTTAATATAATTAAAACATTTCTACTCACGTCATAGCACTTGCTTCCAAAAACATTAAACCATTTTCTTTGGCAAATTCTTCAGCCTCTTCGTAGGTAACTTCTCGTGTACTTTCTAAATCTGATTTATTACCAATTAAGAAAATCACAGTATTCGGATTGGTTAAATTGCGTGTGTCCGTTAGCCAGCTGCTGAGATGATTGTACGTTGATCGTCTGGTTATGTCGTAGACCATAAGAGCACCAGCAGCACCTCTATAGTAAGAGCGTGTCACAGCCCTAAAACGTTCTTGACCGGCGGTATCCCAGATTTGTAATTTAATTTTCTTATCATCGACCTCAATGATACGTGTACCGAATTCAACACCAATGGTATGTGGACAATTTGCCATGACTAGAGAAAGTAGAAAGGAGATTGATTAGAACAGAAAAATAACAAGAATAGAATTGAAGTAGCACAGAACTAAAACAGAACTGAACTAGAACTGAACTAGAACTGAACTAGAACTGAACTAGAACTGAACTAGAACTGAACTAGAACTGAACTAGAACTGAACTAGAACTGAACTAGAACTGAACTAGAACTGAACTAGAACTGAACTAGAACTGAACTAGAACTGAACTAGAACTGAACTAGAACTGAACTAGAACTGAACTAGAACTGAACTAGAACTGAACTAGAACTGAACTAGAACAGAACTAGAATAGAACTACAATAGAACTAGAACTAAAGTAGAACCGAATTAGAACTGAACTAAAACTGAACAAGAACTGAACAAGAACTGAGCTAAAACTTAACTAGAACTGAACTGGAAATGAATGATCTATAACTGAACTAACATTAACTTCATAATTATCTTTAACTGTTTACATTTTTTAATTTATTAAGTTAAGATCTATTTTTATTGAAATTTGTTTTGTAATCATCCTATGAGCTTTCTTTTAAACAATAGAATTATTTTCTGTTAATATTTACACTTAAAAAGCAAATAATTCTATTTAAACTTCAAGAAAAATAAGACAGCTAATAGTAATTAATATTTATTTAAAATTATTACTAATGATCATCTCATCTTTCATTTAATATGGTTCTTTTTATAAATATATATTTTTTTAGAATTTACTACTTACATTTCTTTTCCGTAAATTGATGCAAAATACATGATTTTCCCACACCCATATCACCAATTATGATGTATTTGAATATGTAATTGTAGTTATATGGCGCCGAAGACATTGTGGGATCTGAAAACAAATTTAAATTATAATAAATTATTATAAATTAAATGCGAAAAATATTATAATCATCAATTAGTTTACATTTTTCATAAGCCATATCAAGGCCATTATAAAATTTATTAAAAATAACTAAACTATTTGTTGACATTTTTCTTTTAACTTTTGACAACATTTCGTGTACAATCTAAAACATTCACTGTTTGCCCATAAACAAATTAAATAATATTATGTAAAACTTTATTTGCGTCTATTGATAACTTAAAGTGGAGTTTTATAATACAAAAATAAAATAAGTAAAACAAAATAGTAGTAATTTGCATTTAGGTTTTGAATTATCAGTTAAAATTGAAATTAAATTCAAGACGTGTGGTTTTTTTATAAAGAAATTATTTAATTTAGACAGGTGCTTAATAGTTCAGTATGGGGAAGTGTAAATGTTGCTTTCTTTTAGTTAACTTTTTGTTTTAGTTTAAAAAGTGCTGCGGACTTTGTTTATTTAAGAGATGTAGTATTTTAATGAAAATATAAAACAGTTGTTTCGTTTTTATTTTCATTTCTTTTTTGCGTAAAAATAAAAGCGAGCATTTTACTGTGGGGAATTGTTCAAAATTTGAGTGATGAGTAAGTTATTAAAAAGTTAAATTATTGGGGTTATTTTATATTAAAAAAACATTATACTTAGAAATAGAACTAAACTAGAATTGAACTAGAACTGAAGTAGAACTAAACTAAAAACAAGTATGAATGTATAGTCGGGCGTAGCCGACCATATGATACCCCACACCAGTCAGTATATATGTTAAAAATGGGGATTATTTAAAAAATTAAAGCATTTGGTTTGTTTTTTAAATTTATTTCGGAATATTTTTACTTTTTTGGCAAAAAAGAGATTTTTTAAGAGGGCTCAAAGGGGAGTAGTGCAAAATGTTGGTAGGGGGAGTTAAGTCTTCTTCAATATTATTTATATAGAATTTAAAAGTGTTATTAGTGTTTGTAAGTGAATTTTGACCTTTAAGTCATTTTCTGAAGGGGAGTTTGTATGGGGGATAGGGTCAAATGAAGCCCGATCATTACAAAAACCGGTAGTGTCATTTAAAGTTCTATAAAACTAAGTTTTGTCGACTTTTGTTAACATAATAGATCATTAAATTAATTATAAGCCAAAAGGCCCTATTTGGGGGGTACGGTTGTATGGGGGCTTGTCGAAATAATTTACCAATTTTAACCATTTTCAATAGGCTTCGTCCTTGGGCCAAGAGAAGCGTGTGTGCCAAATTTCATCCAATTATCTTGAAAATTGCGACCTGTAGCGTGCGCACAAGGTTTACATGGACAGACAGACAGACGGACGGACAGACGGACATAGCTAAATCGACTCAGAAAGTGATTCTGAGCCGATTGGTATACTTTAAGGTGGGCCTAGAACCAATATTTTGGGGTGTTACAAACATCAGCACAAACGCATAATACCCTTCCCACTATAGTGGTGTAGGGTATAATAACTAGAAATGTACTAGAACTGAACTAGAAATTAACTAGAACTGAACTAGAACTAAACTAGAACTGAACTAGAACTGAACTAGAACTGAACTAGAACTGAACTAGAACTGAACTAGAACTGAACTAGAACTGAACTAGAACTAAAATAGAACTAAAATAGAACTGAACTAGAACTAAACTAGAACTGAAGTAGAACTGAACTAAAACTGAACTAGAACTAAACTAGAACTGAACTAGAACTGAACTAGAACTGAACTAGAACTGAACTAGAACTGAACTAGAACTGAACTAGAACTGATCTGTTAATATTTACACTTAAAAAGCAAATAATTCTATTTAAACTTCAAGAAAAATAAGACAGCTAATAGTAATTAATATTTATTTAAAATTATTACTAATGATCATCTCATCTTTCATTTAATATGGTTCTTTTTATAAATATATATTTTTTTAGAATTTACTACTTACATTTCTTTTCCGTAAATTGATGCAAAATACATGATTTTCCCACACCCATATCACCAATTATGATGTATTTGAATATGTAATTGTAGTTATATGGCGCCGAAGACATTGTGGGATCTGAAAACAAATTTAAATTATAATAAATTATTATAAATTAAATGCGAAAAATATTATAATCATCAATTAGTTTACATTTTTCATAAGCCATATCAAGGCCATTATAAAATTTATTAAAAATAACTAAACTATTTGTTGACATTTTTCTTTTAACTTTTGACAACATTTCGTGTACAATCTAAAACATTCACTGTTTGCCCATAAACAAATTAAATAATATTATGTAAAACTTTATTTGCGTCTATTGATAACTTAAAGTGGAGTTTTATAATACAAAAATAAAATAAGTAAAACAAAATAGTAGTAATTTGCATTTAGGTTTTGAATTATCAGTTAAAATTGAAATTAAATTCAAGACGTGTGGTTTTTTTTATAAAGAAATTATTTAATTTAGACAGGTGCTTAATAGTTCAGTATGGGGAAGTGTAAATGTTGCTTTCTTTTAGTTAACTTTTTGTTTTAGTTTAAAAAGTGCTGCGGACTTTGTTTATTTAAGAGATGTAGTATTTTAATGAAAATATAAAACAGTTGTTTCGTTTTTATTTTCATTTCTTTTTGCGTAAAAATAAAAGCGAGCATTTTACTGTGGGGAATGTTTTCAAAATTTGAGTGATGAGTAAGTTATTAAAAAGTTAAATTATTGGGTTTATTTTATATTAAAAAAACATTATACTTAGAAATAGAACTAAACTAGAATTGAACTAGAACTGAAGTAGAACTAAACTAAAAACAAGTATGAATGTATAGTCGGGCGTAGCCGACCATATGATACCCCCACACCAGTCAGTATATATGTTAAAAATGGGGATTATTTAAAAAATTAAAGCATTTGGTTTGTTTTTTAAATTTATTTCGGAATATTTTTACTTTTTTGGCAAAAAGAGATTTTTTAAGAGGGCTCAAAGGGGAGTAGTGCAAAATGTTGGTAGGGGGAGTTAAGTCTTCTTCAATATTATTTATATAGAATTTAAAAGTGTTATTAGTGTTTGTAAGTGAATTTTGACCTTTAAGTCATTTTCTGAAGGGAGTTTGTATGGGGGATAGGGTCAAATGAAGCCCGATCATTACAAAAACCGGTAGTGTCATTTAAAGTTCTATAAAACTAAGTTTTGTCGACTTTTGTTAACATAATAGATCATTAAATTAATTATAAGCCAAAAGGCCCTATTTGGGGGTACGGTTGTATGGGGGCTTGTCGAAATAATTTACCAATTTTAACCATTTTCAATAGGCTTCGTCCTTGGGCCAAGAGAAGCGTGTGTGCCAAATTTCATCCAATTATCTTGAAAATTGCGACCTGTAGCGTGCGCACAAGGTTTACATGGACAGACAGACAGACGGACGGACAGACGGACATAGCTAAATCGACTCAGAAAGTGATTCTGAGCCGATTGGTATACTTTAAGGTGGGCCTAGAACCAATATTTTGGGGTGTTACAAACATCAGCACAAACGCATAATACCCTTCCCACTATAGTGGTGTAGGGTATAATAACTAGAAATGTACTAGAACTGAACTAGAAATTAACTAGAACTGAACTAGAACTAAACTAGAACTGAACTAGAACTGAACTAGAACTGAACTAGAACTGAACTAGAACTGAACTAGAACTGAACTAGAACTGAACTAGAACTGAACTAGAACTAGAACTGAACTAGAACTCACCTAGAACTGAACTAGAACTGAACTAGCACTGAACTAGAACTGAACTAGAACTGAACTAGAACTGTACTAGAACTAAACTACAACTGAACTAGAACTGAACTAGAACTGAACTAGAACTGAACTAGAACTGAACTAGAACTGAACTAGAACTGAACTAGAACTGAACTAGAACTGAACTAGAACTGAACTAGAACTGAACTAGAACTGAAC
Organism: Lucilia cuprina; assembly: GCF_022045245.1. Classification (NCBI taxonomy): domain Eukaryota; kingdom Metazoa; phylum Arthropoda; class Insecta; order Diptera; family Calliphoridae; genus Lucilia; species Lucilia cuprina. Next base: position 63,486,622 of record NC_060950.1, on the reverse strand, counting down.
TAGAACTGAACTAGAACTGAACTAGAACTGAACTAGAACTGAACAAGAACTGAACTAGAACAGAACTAGAACTGAACTAGAACTGAACTAGAACTGAACTAGAACTGAACTAGAACTGAACTAGAACTGAACTAGAACTGTAATAGAACTGAACTAGAACTGAACAATATTTTGGGGTGTTACAAACATCAGCACAAACGCATAATACCCTTCCCACTATAGTGGTGTAGGGTATAATAACTAGAAATGTACTAGAACTGAACTAGAAATTAACTAGAACTGAACTAGAACTGAACTAGAACTAAACTAGAACTGAACTAGAACTGAACTAGAACTGAACTAGAACTGAACTAGAACTGAACTAGAACTGAACTAGAACTCACCTAGAACTGAACTAGAACTGAACTAGCACTGAACTAGAACTGAACTAGAACTGAACTAGAACTGTACTAGAACTAAACTACAACTGAACTAGAACTGAACTAGAACTGAACTAGAACTGAACTAGAACTGAACTAGAACTGAACTAGAACTGAACTAGAACTGAACTAGAACTGAACTAGAACTGAACTAGAACTGAACTAGAACTGAACTAGAACTGAATAGAACTGAACTAGAACTGAACTAGAACTGAACTAGAACTGAACAAGAACTGAACTAGAACAGAACTAGAACTGAACTAGAACTGAACTAGAACTGAACTAGAACTGAACTAGAACTGTAATAGAACTGAACTAGAACTGAACTAGAACTGAACTATAACTGAACTAGAACTGAACTAGAACTGAACTAGAACTGAACTAGAACTGAACTAGAACTGAACTAGAACTGAACTAGAACTGAACTAGAACAGAACTAGAACTGAACTAGAACTGAACTAGAACTGAACTAGAAGTGAACTAGAAGTGAACTAGAACTGAACGAGAACTGAACGAGAACTGAACTAGAACTGAACTAGAACTGAACTAGAACTGAACTAGAACTGAACTAGAACTGAACTAGAACTGAACTAGAACTGAACTAGAACTGAACTAGAACTGAACTAGAACTTAACTAGAACTGAACTAGAACTGAACTAGAACTGAACTAGAACTGAACTAGAACTGAACTAGAACTAAACTAGAACTGAACTAGAACTGAACTAGAACTGAACTAGAACTAAACTAGAACTGAACTAGAACTGAACTAGAACTGAACTAGAACTGAACTAGAACTGAACTAGAACTGAACTAGAACTGAACTAGAACTGAACTAGAACTGAACTAGAACTGAACTAGAACTAAAATAGAACTAAAATAGAACTGAACTAGAACTAAACTAGAACTGAAGTAGAACTGAACTAAAACTGAACTAGAACTAAACTAGAACTGAACTAGAACTGAACTAGAACTGAACTAGAACTGAACTAGAACTGAACTAGAACTGAACTAGAACTGAACTAGAACTGAACTAGAACTGAACTAGAACTGAACTAGAACTGAACTAGAACTGAACTAGAACTGAACTAGAACTTAACTAGAACTGAACTAGAACTGAACTAGAACTGAACTAGAACTGAACTAGAATTGAACTAGAACTGAACTAGAACTGAACTAGAACTGAACTAGAACTGAACTAGAACTGAACTAGAACTGAACTAGAACTGAACTAGAACTGAACTAGAACTGAACTAGAACTGAACTAGAACTGAACTAGAACTAGAACTAAGCTAGAACTGAACTAGAACTGAACCAGAACTAGAACTAGAACTGAACTAGAACTGAACTAGAACTGAAATAAAACTGAACTAGAACTGAACTAGATCTGTACTAATACTGAACTAAAATTGAGTTGTACTAAACTAAACATGAATATAGCTAAACTGGAAATCAAAAATTGAAAATTAATAATTAAAGTCGTTTAGGGATATAAAAATATAATTTCAGAATCGATTATATATATGTGTTATAATATATGTATATTATTTTGTAATTTCTTGCCTTTATTATTTGATGTCTTTTTGTGTGAAGCTAATGACTCTTTTTTTAGGCATTTGTAAATTAACTGATAAGAATTTAAGTATTACATTTTTTTCTATATAGATTTTATTCAAAAATTTATAAAATAATAGATGCGTGAACAATGACCGATTTTTAATACGAATCACGTACAAACTTTTATGTCTTTTGTTATAACAGCTGCAAATTATGTTGATATTAAGATTCCTTTGTGGTGTTTTGAAAAGAGTTTCAATTTAAGTAATAAATCAAGTAATCTTTTAATAATTTAAAAAAAAAATTTAATAAAATACTTTAAAACTGTTAGATGGTTTGGTTTTTTAGCAAACTTTTAAATTTGTCTGCAAATTTTTAAAGCAAAAAGTCATCTTTAAGATAGTTTAATATGCTTTTTAGTAAAATAAATTGTTTTTTTTTTATTAAAAGCTTGTAATATTAACGATTTCTACCACGAAACAATAAAAATTTATAAATTAAAAAAATATGCCCTTAAACAAATTTCTAGGCTTTGTTTACATATCGATTTTATGAACAAAAGTGTCATCTCTAATGGTATGTGTGTGTTTGTGTGATAAGTGATGTTTAACTATTGACAAGTACTGTATGTGATTTTTTTGTATTATTGACTGAAAACAACAACAAAAAAGGGGGTGTTGTCGGGTGAACAAAACAATAAATATAAGAAGAAATTTAACGGAACTATTTCCTCTCATGTCTACTTTTTATCACTTTTATAATTTGTTGTTGTTTGTTGTTTTTTTAGTTTTAATAATAGCTGAAGCCAAGATCTTATAATAAAGACAACAAAAACAAAAGCAAATTTCTGCTATGATTCATTGAACAAAAAAATCTAAAATATTATACGTACCTTAGATTTTATTAAACAATAACTTAAAAGAAAATTCTACAAAATATTAATAATTATTGAAATTATAAAGCTGATAACAATATAATTGAGTTTTATTCACAAGTAATGATGGATTAGTTTTGTTTTTTACTAATACTTGTAAAACAACTAAAAAATTTAATTGCAAATTGTTTTTCTTGTTTTAATTGAATTGTGAGATTTTGTTTGTTTGACTTGTTTTATTCCCGATAATTTGCGTTTTCACTTTTTTTTAATATTTGTAGAAAAATAAATATATACACTCACTTATAATGCATAATATACAATATATACAAAAGTAAAGTTAAATTACGTGTTAATTTCTGCCAAATTGTTGGAAAATTTATAAAACTTTCTAGTTTTTTACACAAATTTGTGCAGTTTTTAATTCTTTTATATGTTTTCTTTAGAGTTTTTTAATTTTTATTAATTTTTTCTTGAGTTTTAAGCAATTTTTCACAATTTTTTTCCTTTAACTTCTGAATTTTTCTGTGTGTGTTTTTTTTTTCTTGTATATGGTTGATATTTTTTTTTTGCAACTCAGAGAGCTGTCAATTAATGTCATTAACGATAAACGATAACTTGATTATTTTAAAGCATTCACCGTAATATTGTTTTTCTTGTACCACATAAACAATCATTCACAATAGTGTTTTGTTATGACAGTTTTCTCTCACTCTCTACTCACACGTGCAAAGTAGTGTTTACGTTTTTCCTACAGGAATTAATTAAAATTTGTATTTATATAGATTTATTTAATAAATCTGTAATTTTTTTAATAATTTTATTAAAAATTATGTTAAAATGTTCGTTAACGAAGTAAATGAAGTTAAAATATATAACCTGAGTGCGGGCAAATCTTTGCCAGATGTAAGTTTAATGTAAATGAAAAAAAGTGTAAGGGAGTTGCTTTATTTTTATTTTTTTTCCTAATTTCAGTGGCTTACTGATCGCCGCAAAAAGTCTCAGTTAATGAAAAAGGTTGATTCTCGAAGACAAATAGAATTAATACAAGATTTTGATATGCCCGGTGTATGTACCTCCATACGCATGTCACCTGATATGCAATATATCTTGGCTACGGGTACCTATAAACCGCGCGTCAAATGTTTTGAGGTTTCCAATTTGTCTATTAAATTTGAAAGATGTTTTGATTCCGAAGTTACCACTTTTGAGGTAATAAGTGATGATTATAGTAAAATGGTTTTTCTGCAATGTGATCGTTATGTGGAAATACATGCCGCTCATGGCAGACATTATCGTTTGAGAATACCGCGTTTTGGTAGAGATATGAAATATCATAAACCTTCCTGTGATATGTTTATAGTGGGCACTACTAAGGTATTTAAAGAAAAATATGAAAAATTGTGTATTTGTTATAAAAATTGAAATTTTTAGGAAATTTATCGTTTAAATTTGGAAAGAGGACAATTTTTACAACCTTACGAATCGGAGGCCTCTTGTCTTAATGCTTGTGAGGTAAATCCTGAACATGGTTTACTAATGGTAGGCTCCAAAGAGGGCACTGTAGAAGCCTGGGATCCTAGATCTAAAACAAAATGTGCTACTTTGGATGTAGCCATAAAATTGCCAGGTGTTAAAGAGTTTCCTTCTATATCGGCTTTAAAATATAAAGATGGTTTACATATGGCTGTGGGCACTAATTCGGGTCATGTTTTACTCTACGATATACGTTCGAAAGAACCTTTGCTAGTAAAGGATCACTTAAATAAATTGCCCGTTAAGCGTATAGCTTTTAATAATCAACAAAATGCTGTTTACTCCATGGATGAGGCCATGTTGAAGCTGTGGGATGAGCAGACGGTATATTTAAATATCTTTTTAGATTTATAAAAATGTTAATTATTTTCTTGTTTTCTAGGGCAAACAAATTGCTTATATAGAGTCCACCTCTTCGTTTAATGATTTCTGCACTATACCCAACACGGGTATGTTCTTTATGGCTCAGGAGGATGTTAAAATGTTGACCTACTATGTTCCAGCCATGGGTCCCGCCCCAAGATGGTGTTCCTTCTTAGACAACCTTACCGAGGAGATTGAATCGGAGGTGGTTGAACACATGTATGATGATTATCAATTTGTTACACAAAAGGAATTGGAAGAATTGGGTCTAGAGCATTTGATAGGTAGCAATTTATTAAAGGCCTACATGCATGGGTAAGTTTATAGAAACTGAGCTAGAACTCATCTTGAATTGCACTAGCATTGAACTGAACTAGAAGTGAACTAGAACTGAACTAGAACTAAACTAGAACAGAACTAGAACAGAACTATAACAGAACTATAACAGAACTAGAACAGAACTAGAACAGAACTAGAACAGAACTAGAATAGAACTAGAACTGAACTAGAACTAGAACAGAACTAGAACAGAACTAGAAGTGAACTAGAACAGAACTGGAACAGAACTAGAACATAAGTGGAACAGAACTAGAACGGAACTAGAACATAACTAGAACAGAACTAGAACAGAAGTACAACAGAACTAGAACAGAACTAGAACAGAACTAGAACAGAACTAGAACAGAACTAGAACAGAACCAGAACAGAACTAGAACAGAACTAGAACAGAACTAGAACAGAACTAGAACAGAACTAGAACAGAACTAGAACAGAACTAGAACAGAACTAGAACAGAACTAGAACAGAACTAGAACAGAACTAGAACAGAACGAGAACAGAACTAGAGCTGAACTAGACTAGAACTAGAATAGAACTCAATTAGCACTGACTTAGAACTAAACGAAAAAATCTCTTAACATTTTTGTTTTTTTCCCCAGTTTCTTTATTGATGCCCGTTTGTATAACAAAGCTAAAGCTTTGGTGGATCCCTTTGCTTTTGAACGTTTCCGCAAAGAGAAAATTCGCGCCGAAATCGAAAGTGAACGCAAGCCACGCTTACAACTTAACACCAAACTGCCTAAAGTTAATCAAGAACTGGCACTTAAAATTATTGATGAACAAACAAATCCCGCCGCCAAATCAAACAACAAACAAGTACCCAATCTCTTGGAGGACAATCGTTTTAAGGCCATGTTTGAAAATAAAGATTTCAATATTGATAAAAATGCCGAAGAATATAAGCTATTGGCGCCAGTACTCAATCGTTTAGAAAAATCCAAACTAAAGGAAATTAAGAAACGCATAGAGGTGGCACGAGTCAATGAACTACACGAAGAGGAGAGTAAACCTCATGAGGACAGTGATAATGATGAGGATTTGTTTGGTTTAGAGAAAAGCGATGATGATGATGAGCACAATTCGTCGGGTCCTGAATCCTCTGACGATGAAGGTGTACGAGAGTTTAATAAAGAAATGAAGAGAGCCTACAAAGATGTTAAAAAACAAAGAAAAGAAGAATTACAAGAACTAGAAGAGGAGGTGCAGCAGGATCGAAGAGAAATAAAAGAAAAACCTAAAAAAGATTTCAAATTAATTTCTTTAGATTCAACCACCGAAATGAGTCAAGTTAAAAGAGGCATGATGAAAGTTTCCCTACAAGATCGTGTCGCCAAGGTAGAAGAAACTAATGCTAAAGTACAAACTATAGGACGTTCATTGGGTAATCGTCAAATGACATTCGATATGAAGAAACCACCCTCGAAAGAAATGCGTAAACGTGAATATCAAATGAAACAACATCGTGAGGAACGCAAAAAATTGATAAGACCCATTAAGTCGTTGAAATTGAAAAAGGTTAATTTTAAGTAGATTATTGAAATAGATTGTTTCTTTTTGTAAGTTTTTGAATGTTTATCTAATTTTCTGAGAATTTAGCATGTAAATAAAGTATTAAAAAAAAAAACATAGTAAGTGTTGTTTTACTTTTGTCTTTAACTGCATGGTTGCAGTTTGAATTTGCGGTTATTATTTTTTTTTTTTTCAAAAATAAACTTTATCAAGATGTTGAGTATTTAAAAAAAAGCCCTCGATCATTTTATATTAAACTATTAAGACAATAAATATATTCATCAAAACCTTTTAGTTCTTAGTCTCTCTAGTTGTGAATTGGAGGACAGAAGGTACGTAATTACAAAAAGTTTATATTCAGCTGCTAAAAACCGGTAGCATTCAGATTAGCCCGACCCGTTGTCTCCGCCGAATTAACCTGGGTGGCAGTAGCACTCGACTCACCACAGCCTGTCGCCTTCGCCGTGGTGGTTGGGTCTCCGGAGATTGTTAGGCCCCTTACCGAATTATGACAAGTACTAGAACTGATAGCCGCCCCATCTGGGAGAAACAGACGCTATCAGTAATGGGAGGGTTAGTTCTTAGTATGTGCTCGCCATGAGCCCCTCTGGCATGGGTATCCCTACCAGCACGGCCTGCATAAGTCATCACACATAAGCCTTCGCATAACGTCAAGATGACTACCCATTTCTTAGCCTTGGCTAAAAAAATTACAATTCAGCTGCAATATTTTCAAAGAATTTTAAAAATTCATATATATTTCGCTATCAAATCCTTAAACTTTTAAAGCTATAAATAAAAATTTTAGGTTTTAAAAGAGTTTTCAAAACATTTCTTCGAATTCAGCTAAGAAAATAGCTATTCAGCAACACATATACTCAGCTATATATGTTATTTTCAAATTAAACTAAAAATATTAGCTATTCAGCTGCTAAAAATCTAATTCAGCTAACTAAAACTTTGAAATCTTTAAAAAATCTAGCTTAATAAAACTACAATTCAGCCAAAGAAATTGTTTTATAAATTTCTAGATTTTATATTAAACTTCACATTTTATGTATTCAGCTGCAAAAATTTTAATTCAGCTTAAAATATCTTAAGAAATTTTAGCAAATTAAAGTAAAACTTAAGCTTTCAGCTAACACAACTTTTAGATTTTTAAGAAGTTAATAAAATAGTTAAATTTTTAAAAAAATCTCATAATTTTTTTGCAATTCAGCTAAAGAAATAACAATTCAGCAACATAAATTATATTAAGCGTAAAATTTAAGCTATTCAGCTGCTTAAAATTTAATTCAGCTAACAAAATTTAAAGAATTTTTAACAAATCTAAGTACAAAATAAGATTTTAAAGAATTCAGCTATCAAAATTACAATTCAGCTAAACGGTATTAAAGTAATTACAACAATTTACATATTTAGCTGCAAAAAATACAATTCAGCTAAAAAATCTTAAAAATATTTAAGAAACCAATAAATTTATGTTATTTTTACAATTCAGCAAAGAAAATTTAATTTTCGGTAAAAAAAATTGTTTCATATTAGCTATTCAGCTGCTAAAATACGTATTCAGCAAACAAAATTTCAAGAATTGAATAAAATCAATACATTAAAATACCTTTTTAAGGAATTTCTTAAACAGTTTTTGCAATTCAGCTAAAGAAATACCAATTCAGCAGTACCACTTTCTAGTTTAAATTGTTATAGTGATTTTAAACTAAAAATAATTCCTATTCAGCTGATGAATTTAACCTTAAATTTCCTTTATTCTTGTTTCATTTAAAAAAAAAAAACTTAGTGCTTGTCAACTCGACATCTGTCAAATAGTATGAAAAAAACTCACAGCTGTTTGCTGCTGTAATTATGAAATCTTTGTTGTTTGAGTATAGAGGTATACAAATATTAACAACAAAAATTTTCATTTTTTTTTAAACAGATAAAATAAATCTGTTTTTAAACAAATCAAACGTTATTTAAAAAAAATCCGTTAATAATCTACTACTTTTATACAAATTTAAACATATTGGTAAGTTTAATTAATAAAAATATTTATATTCTATAACAAAATTTTTTTATTCAAGCATTTAATAAATACTTTTTATTCTATTCAACAGAAAAAATATCGCAGTGTTTAGTTGCTTATTACTTGAAAATGTTAAAAGTTGATTCTAAAGAAAAGTAAGTAGTAAACTATATTATAAATTGTCAATTTTTTAAAACATTTGGAAAATTATTGCTAAAAATCTGTTAATGTAAATACTAAATATTATTTGTATACAATTCTTTATACATACATACACACATGCAAACACACATACATTTTTCTATCCTTTTTTAGAATTTTCCCTTAACACACCATTCACAATAGTAAGAAATAAAATTGTGATTGTTTACCTGTTCTAATGACAGATTCTCTTAAAAGTGCTTGTGTTAAATAAAGAGAAATACAAATGGTTTGAAAAACAAATTGATTTCTATTTCAGTTCTAGTTAACTTTAGTTTAGTTCTAGTCCAGTTCTAGTTCAGTTTTAGTTCAGTTCTAGTTATTTTCTAGTTCTGTTTTAGTTCAGTTCTCGTTCAGTTCTAGTTCTGTTCTAGTTGTGTTCTAGTTCTGTTCTAGTTTTGTTCTAATTCTGTTTTAGTTCAGTTTTAGTTCTATTCCAGTTCTAGTTTAGTTATAGTTCTATTTCAGTTCTAGCTCTAATTCAGTTCTAGTTCTATTTCAGTTCTAATTCTAGTTCGGTTCTAGTTCGGTTCTAGTTCGGTTCTAGTTCTGTTCTAGTTCTGTTCTAGTTCTGTTCTAGTTCTGTTCTAGTTCTGTTCTAGTTCTGTTCTAGTTCTGTTCTAGTTCTGTTCTAGTTCTGTTCTAGTTCTGTTCTAGTTCTATTTTAGTTCTCTTCTAGTTCTGTTCTAGTTCTGTTTTAGTTCTCTTATAGTTCTGTTATAGTTCTAACTCTGTTCTACTTCCAGTTCTGCCACAGTTATGTTCGTGTTCAGTTCTAGTTCTGTTCTTATTCTAATGTACCTCTTTTGTGGTTCAAGTCTAGTGCAGTTACATTAACATTATTCTCTCATTTCAGTACTTCTTGTCAAGAATGTCCAGATTTATGCTCAAAACTAGAAAAATTGGAAGTAAACCCCGACAATAAAGATGCTTCCTCACTTATTAATTTTACCACATTGCCTTTGGAAATATTGTATAGTATCTTTGAATCTTGCCCCCTACAGGAACAATTAGTGCTTGCCAAAGTTTGTAAACATTTTCGCCAGATAATACGTAAAATTTGCCAGAGAAAATATAAATTTTTCAATTACAATTATCTCACCTTCAAGTACAAGCTGCAGCTGAAAGATTATGAAATCTCAGAATTTTGCTATTTGTGTGGTAAAGCAGTGGAGAGGGTACGTTTTAGTACCTATTTTAATATGGATTTACTAAAGCACATCGAATGGAATGGCGTACGCACAAATCCCATGGAAAACTTGAAATTTTTCATTAATGATAATTTCATGCAAAATGTAAAATATTTCAAAAATCTTGAGGAATTGGAAATACAAGGTAAATTTCTACAAGATCAAACTTTATTGGAATTGGGCATGTATTGTAAAAAGTTAAAGACCCTGAAATTATTGGATGGTGATAATCGTTGGCTGTGGGGTGAACATTTAGATGATTTAGAGAATATAGAAAATTTGGAATTGAAATCTTGTCGTAATTTAGATCCTAATCATTTGCTGGCCGTAAGTCAAAAGAGACCTTTGAAAACTCTAAATGTAGTTGAATGTGAGTATCTTAAGGATATACCACAAATGTTGAAATTATGTGATTACTGGCAAAATTTGGAAATATTAAGACTGTCGGCCTTTACACAGGAGGCTAAATTCCTTAAGGCCATTATTAATTTACCCCGTTTAAAAACTGTGCAATTTTTTTGGATTAATTTTATGCCTTTGAATTTCGAGGAAAACTTTTTCTTCGAACTAAGTCAACATGCAACGAAATCTTTACAATTACAACAGATCAAATTTGAAAATGATCGTTATTATATTGAAGATGAATCCTTGCAAGAATGGACTCCAGTGAATTATGCCATAATGAGAGAAAATGTCTGCATAAATGGCCAAACGTGGCAGTGGTCCTCGGAAATATTTGATAAAATTTCCAAAAATTTTGAAAAATTTAAAAATTTGCAATTATTAGCCTTTCACTATTGTCGCCTAATGGACTATGAACAAATGAAACATTTAAGTTTAATTAATGATAATCTATCAACAATTAAAATCTTGGGTTGTCCTAAAAAAGATGATGAACATTTTCGAAAACTCTGGCAGCAGGAGGAGTTGTCAGCTAAGTGCCAATTTAAATTTGAAAGTTTGTTGCCTTTGAAGGAAGTTTTGGTAGGTTTTACTTTAGAATAAACGTATCCAATAATCTCAATTACTCCTTATTTATTTGCAGAATCTTTACGAAGAAGCTAATTCCCGCCAGTTTTCCTCATTTTATCGCCGAGAGCCGGTGTTGCGCAGTATTGAGTGTCAGTTTAGTTAAAATAAAAAAAATTAAAAATTTGTTAAAAATTAGCATAATTTTACAAAATAGTATTTTTATCGAAAAATTTGATTCCCAAATAACTTTCAAAATAAGCTTCAAAACAAATGAAAGCTCCAAAACAAATGAAAGCTAAGTGCAATCGTGTGGAATCTGTAACATTATTTGGCCAAAAATTATAAAAAAAATTCCATCGAATTAAAAATTACATTATTATAAACTAGAGAAATATGTTTAATCAAATATGTTTATTTTATCAAAATTATAATTATATCAAAATAAAGTTTTATAAATTATTTTGGCAGAATTATTACTTATTTAAAATTTTATATTATGAATGTTTTATTCAGTTTAAATTCTAATTAAGTTCCAGTTCAAATATTTTTCTTTTCAGTTCTAGTTTAATTCTAGTTCAATTTCAGTTCTAGGTTAGTTCTAGTTAGTTTAGTTTTAGCTGTATTTTAGTTCAATACAAGTTTATCAGTTTAGTTGTATTTCAGTTGTAGGTTCGTCCTCTTTTAGTTTTACTTCAGTTCTAATACAGTTCTAGTTCAGTTCTAGTACAGTTTCAGTTCTAGTTGAGTTCTAGTTGAGTTCTACTTGAGTTCAAGTTCTGTTCTAGTCCTGCTCCAGTTCTAGTTCTGTTCTATTCTAGTTCTGTTTTAATTCTAGTTCTGTTTTAGTTGTGATCTTGTCCTATTCTAGTTCTGTTTTAATTCTGTTCCAATTGTGTTCTAGTTCTGTTCTAGTTCTATTCTAGGTCTGTTCTAGGTCTGTTCTTACTTTGTTCTAGCTCTGTTTTAGCTCTGTTCTGGTTCTATTATAGTTATATTCTAGTTCTGTTCTAGTTTTGTTCTGTTCTAGTTCTGTTCTAGTTCTGTTCTAGTTCTGTTCTAGTCCTGTTCTAGTTCTGTTCTAGTTCTGTTCTAGTTCTAGTTCTGTTCTAGTTCTGTTCTAGTTCTAGTTCTGTTCTAGTTCTGTTCTAGTTCTGTTCTAGTTCTGTTCTAGTTCTGTTCTAGTTCTGTTCTAGTTCTGTTCTAGTTCTGTTCTAGTTCTGTTCTAGTTCTGTTCTAGTTCTGTTCTAGTTCTGTTCTAGTTCTGTTCTAGTTCTGTTCTAGTTCTGTTCTAGCTCTGTTCTAGTTCTGTTCTAGTTCTGTTCTAGTTCTGTTTTAGTTCTATTCTAATTCTGTTCTATATCTGTTATATTTCTGTTCTAGTTCTGTTCTAGTTCTGTTCTAGTTCTGCTCTAGTTCTGTTCTAGTTCTGTTCTAGTTCTGTTCTAGTTCTGTTCTAGTTCTGTTCTAGTTCTGTTCTAGTTCTGTTCTAGTTCTGTTCTAGTTCTGTTCTAGTTATGTTCTAGTTATGTTCTAGTTCTGTTCTAGATCTGTTCTAGTTCTGTTCTAGTTCTAGTTCTACTCCAGTTTTTTTCTGTTCTAGTTCTATTCTATTTTGTTCTAGTTCCGTTCCAGTTCTGTTCTAGTTCTAGCACAGTTCTAGCTCTTTTCTAGTTCTGTTCTAGTTCTGTTCTAGTTCTGTTCTAGTTCTGTTCTAGTTCTGTTCTAGTTCTGTTCTAGTTCTGTTCCAGTTCTGTTTTAGTTCTATTCTAATTCTGTTCTATTTCTGTTATATTTCTGTTCTAGTTCTGTTCTAGTTCTGTTCTAGTTCTGTTCTAGTTCTGTTCTAGTTCTGTTCTAGTTCTGTTCTAGTTCTGTTCTAGTTCTGTTCTAGTTCTTTTCTAGTTCTGTTCTAGTTCTGTTCTAGTTCCGTTATAGTTCTGTTATAGTTCTGTTCTAGTTCTGTTCTAGTTCTGTTCTAGTTCTGTTCTAGTTGTGTTCTAGCTCAGTTCTAGTTCAGTTCTACTTTATTTCATGTTCATCTCCAGTTTAGTTCTAGTTCTGTTCTTGTTCTAGTTCTGTTCTTGTTCTAGTTCTAGTTCTGTTCTAGTTCTGTTCTGTTCTAGTTCTGTTCTAGTTCTGTTCTAGTTCTGTTCTAGTTCTGTTCTAGTTCTTTTCTATAGAACTATAGTTCTATTCTAGTTCTGTTCTAGCTATGTTCTAGTTCTGTTCTAGGTCTGTTCTAGTTCTGTGCTATTTCTGTTATAGTTTTGCTCTAGTTCTGTTAAAGATTTATTAAAATATTTTTCTTTAATTTCTTACTTTTTACCCACTGCAATGAATAGGCTTTATATAAAAGCTTTTAATTCACCAAAAAACTATAAACTCTCTTTAATTTGTAAGCTTTATTAACAGCCGGTTTTTGTTTAAAAACTTAAAAACAAAAAGCTTTATTTATGAAAAAAAACTGAAAACATACAATAATGGTCTAAATGTTATAAATTTTAGTAAAATATTGAGAATTTTGTATAAATAAATGTTCAAACTAAAAGACAAATTTAGTTTAATTTAAGTGGTGTCCAAAGTTTGTTAAAAAAACAAGGTAACAAAAAACTTTAAGACGTTTTAATAATTAAAACAAAAAGAAAAAAACTCAATAAGTTTTGAGAAAAAACCCACAAAATAATCCATAATTATCTAATAAAGTGTTTAAGATTTTAAAAAATTTTGATTAATTATAGTGTTATTTTATTGTGCACTGGAGTTTGACGTTAAAGTTTAGTGTATTTAAATTAAAATTCAATTCATTTGTTGTTTTGTTAATTTGGGGGGTTTAGCGAAAAAATACAACATGTTAATTGTTATTTATTAATAAATAATTATTGTTTTGACACAAAGATTCCTTGAAATTTAAAGAACTCTTTTTTGTATTAAGCCATGCGGAAAACTATTAAATATTTAAATATTTGTTTTTATATGTATTTCATTTAATTTATTCTATTTTATAAAAAAAAAACAAAAGAAAAAAAGAAACTGTGTGTAAAAATTTCAAGGGAAAATGAGCAGTTCTAGTTCAGTTCTAGTTCAGTTCTACTTCAGTTCTAGTTCAGTTATAGTTCAGTTATAGTTCAGTTCTAGTTCAGTTCTAGTTCAGTTCTAGTTCAGTTCTAGTTCAGTTCAGTTCTAGTTCAGTTCTAGTTCAGTTCTAGTTCAGTTCTAGTTCAGTTCTAGTTCAGTTCTAGATCAGTTCTAGTTCAGTTCTAGTTCAGTTCTAGTTCAGTTCTAGTTCAGTTCTAGTTCAGTTCTAGTTCAGTTCTAGTTCAGTTCTAGTTCAGTTCTAGTTCAGTTCTAGTTCAGTTCTAGTTCAGTTCTAGTTCAGTTCTAGTTCAGTTTCTAGTTCAGTTCTAGTTCAGTTCTAGTTCAGTTCTAGTTCAGTTCTAGTTCAGTTCTAGTTCAGTTCTAGTTCAGTTCTAGTTCAGTTCTATTCAGTTCTAGTTCAGTTCTAGTTCAGTTCTAGTTCAGTTCTAGTTCAGTTCTAGTTCAGTTCTAGTTCAGTTCTAGTTCAGTTCTAGTTCAGTTCTAGTTCAGTTCTAGTTCAGTTCTAGTTCAGTTCTAGTTCAGTTCTAGTTCAGTTCTAGTTCAGTTCTAGTTCAGTTCTAGTTCAGTTCTAGTTCAGTTCTAGTTCAGTTCTAGTTCAGTTCTAGTTCAGTTCTAGTTCAGTTCTAGTTCAGTTCTAGTTCAGTTCTAGTTCAGTTCTAGTTCTAGTTCAGTTCTAGTTCAGTTCTAGTTCAGTTCTAGTTCAGTTCTAGTTCAGTTCTAGTTCAGTTCTAGTTCAGTTCTAGTTCAGTTCTAGTTCAGTTCTAGTTCAGTTCTAGTTCAGTTCTAGTTCAGTTCTAGTTCAGTTCTAGTTCAGTTCTAGTTCAGTTCTAGTTCAGTTCTAGTTAAGTTCTAGTTCAGTTCTAGTTCAGTTCTAGTTCAGTTCTAGTTCAGATCTAGTTCAGTTCTAGTTCAGTTCTAGTTCAGTTCTACTTTAGTTCTACTTCAGTTCTAGTTCTGTTCTAGTTTTGTTCTAGTTCTGTTCTAGTTCTGTTCTAGTTCTGTTCTAGTTCTGTTCTAGTTCTGTTCTAGTTCTGTTCTAGTTCTGTTCTAGTTCTGTTCTAGTTCTGTTCTAGTTCTGTTCTAGTTCTATTCCAGTTCTGTTCTAGTTCTAGTTCTGTTCTAGTTCTAGTTCTGTTCTAGTGCTGTTCTAGTTTTGTGCTAGTTCTGTTCTAGTTCTGCTCTAGTTCTGTTCTAGTGCTGTTCTAGTTTTGTGCTAGTTCTGTTCTAGTTCTGCTCTAGTTCTGTTCTAATTATGTTCTAGTTCTGTTTTAGTATTGCTCTAGTTTTGTGCTTCTTCTGTTCTAGTTATGTTCAAATGAAAATTCTGATTATAATATATCAGGTTTCTTTATATTAGTGTACATAATGCTTTAAAATTTCCAAATATTTATTTTTTTTTTGATTTATTAAAAAACGTGTGTAAACCAATTGCCCAAAAACCAAATGTCTGCAAGTTTTAACTAATTTATTATTAATTAAAAGTAAAATCTAGTTACACAGGTTATAAGTTGCAAGCAACCTTTAAGCCAAAATTTAAAGCTTTTTTGATTTCTGTTTAAAACTTATATTCAAAATGTGTCTAATGATGGTTTTTTTTTGTGTATTTAAGGTTTGCTTTGCTATCAAGCTGTGAACAAGTTTTATGTTAATTTTATTGGTTGGTGTGGGATCTTCTCAATAAAATTATATTAAAAAATCTCGTGATTTACTAATTTTTAACTTTAAATTTTGTATAAAAAATTTTATAGATTTTGGGTCTTAGTTGAATTTGAAATTAGTTTTTAAAATTTAAATAATTTTGATGGCTAATTAATCTTTATAAATCAAGGTTAATATAAGATGATAAATTGTCAAATGTTAGTAAGAAAAATGAGGTTAAAGTGAAACGATAACAAGTGTCTTTATAATTCAAAATTTATAAAAAGAGTTTCCGTTTTGATCTGATCAGGAAATTTTTGAAAAGTAATTGAAAGTCAATAAACTTTTATAAAATTCAACTTAAGCTTTAAACAATTACAAAATCTGTTTTAAATTTTATTTAATTAAATCTTTTTTTACTTTATTAAACTTATTTTTTAAACAATTAATTGCAAAACATTTAGTTCTAATCTAGATTAATCCCTCAATCATTTTTAAGTCTATTAAAAACCGTAGGCTTCCTCTAAACTTTCCTCTAGACAGAAAAAAACAAGTTAAAATTGTTAATTGTTGTATACACATTATAAATTATTTAAATTAATTATGCTATAAATTATTTAATAGCAAATAAAAAAACAAAATTCTCTATTGCGTCTAGAATTGTTAAAACATTTGAAACACCGGTTTCATTATGCAAAAAAAATCTATTTAGAAAAATATATAGAAACTTTAAACGATTTAGGTATTACGCTTACTTAGCAAACAATTAATCGTGACTTTTAGTATTTTTTTGTTCTTTTCTTTAGAAAACCAGTCTTAATTGTTAGTTTTTTTTGTTAAGTCTCAAAATGATTTGTTGCCATTAATTACTTTAACATTTAGTTATAGAAAAACTTTGTTTAGAAACACTTAAGAAGGGGGTTAAACATGTGGCTAGTGTTAAGTAGAGGTTTATTTCTCCATATCATTCATGTCTGATATCTAGTTTCCATGTAATGTTTTACAATCAATAACCTTGATTATTTTATTGTCATTTATGGTAAACTAATGTTAAATATATATAAACATAAATACAATAAATAATGTTGATATCTGTTAAATAAAATAAATAATGAAAAACCTACACCTTAATTTGCTGTAAAAAAACCGTGGGACCAAAACCTATAAATCAACATTACAGAAGAAAATCTGAAATAATAATTAAATTCTCGAATAATCGTTTTGAAATTAAGCTAAAACACAACTACAATCATCATTTCAAGATCTGCAAATAAAGCTAGTTCAGTTTTAGTTCAGTTCTAGTTTAATTCTAGTTCAAGTTCAGTTCTAGTTCTGTTTTAGCTCAGTTCTAGTTTAGTTCTAGTTCGCTTCTAGATCAGTTCTAGTTCAGTTCTAGTTCAGTTGTAGTTCAGTTCTAATTCAGTATTCTAGGTCAGTTCTAATTCAGTTCTTATTCAGTACTCTAGTTCAATTATAGTTCATTTCTATTTCAGTTCTAGTTCAGTTGTAGTTCAGTTGTAGTTCAGTTCTAGTTCAGTTCTAGTTCAGTTCTAGTTCAGTTCTAGTTCAGTTCTAGTTCAGTTCTAGTTCAGTTCTAGTTCAGTTCTAGTTCAGTTCTAGTTCAGTTCTAGTTCAGTTCTAGTTCAGTTCTAGTTTAGTTCTAGTTCAGTTCTACTTCAGTTCTAGTTCAGTTCTAGTTTAGTTCTAGTTCTAGTTCAGTTCTAGTTTAGTTCTACTGCAGTTCTAGTTCAGTTCTAGTTCAGTTCTAGTTTAGTTCTAGTTCAGTTCTACTTCAGTTCTAGTTCAGTTCTAGTTCAGTTCTAGTTCAGTTCTAGTTTAGTTCTACTTCAGTTTTAATTCAGTTTTAGCTCAGTTCTATGTCTAGTTCAGTTCTACTTCAGTTCTAGATCAGTTCCTGTTCCGTTTTAGATCTGTTCTAGTTCAGTTCTAGTTCAGTTCTAGTTCAGTTCTAGTTCAGTTCTAGTTCAGTTCTAGTTCAGTTCTAGTTCAGTTCTAGTTCAGTTCTAGTTCAGTTCTAGTTCAGTTCTAGTTCTAGTTCAGTTCTAGTTCAGTTCTAGTTCAGTTCTAGTTCAGTTCTAGTTCAGTTCTAGTTCAGTTCTAGTTCAGTTCTAGTTTAGTTCTAGTTCAGTTCTAGTTCAGTTCTAGTTCAGTTCTAGTTCAGTTCTAGTTCAGTTCTAGTTCAGTTCTAGTTCAGTTCTAGTTCAGTTCTAGTTCAGTTCTAGTTCAGTTCTAGTTCAGTTCTAGTTCGTTTCTAGTTCAGTTCTAGTTCAATTCTAGTTCAATTCTAGTTCAGTTCTAGTTCAGTTCTAGTTTATTTATAGTTAAGTTCTAATTCAGTTTTAATTCAGTTTTAGCTCAGTTCTATGTCAATTCTAGTTTAGTTCCATGTCAATTCTAGTTCAGTTCTAGATCAGTTCTTGTTCCGTTTTAGATCTGTTCTAGTTCAGTTCTACTTCTGTTCTAGTTCAGATCTTGTTCTGTTTTAGTTCTATTCTAGTTCTGTTCTAGTTCAGTTCTAATTATGTTCTAGTTATATTCTAATTATGTTCCACTTCTGTTTTATTTTTGTTCTAGTTCAGTTCTAGTTCAGTTTTAGTTTAGTTCTAATTCAGTTCTAGTTCAGTTCTAGTTCAGTTCTAGTTCAGTTCTAGTTCAGTTCTAGTTCAGTTCTAGTTCAGTTCTAGTTCAGTTCTAGTTCAGTTCTAGTTCAGTTCTAGTTTAGTTCTACTGCAGTTCTAGTTCAGTTTTAGTTTAGTTCTAGTTCAGTTCTTGTTCAGTTCTAGCTCAGTTTTGGTTCAGTTCTTGTTATGTTCTTCTGTTCTAGTTTAGTGCTAGTTCATTTCAAGTTCAATTCTAGTTCAGTTCTTGTTAAGTTCTAGTTCAGTTCTAGTTCAGTTCTAGTTCAGTTCTAGTTCAGTTCTAGTTCAGTTCTAGTTCAGTTCTAGTTCAGTTCTAGTTCAGTTCTAGTTCAGTTCTAGTTCAGTTCTAGTTCAGTTCTAGTTCAGTTCTAGTTCAGTTCTAGTTCAGTTCTAGTTCAGTTCTAGTTCAGTTCTAGTTCAGTTCTAGTTCAGTTCTAGTTCAGTTCTAGTTCAGTTCTACTTCAGTTCTTCTTCTGTTTTAGTTCTATTCTAGTTCTGTTCTATTTCTGTTCTAGTTCTGTTCTAGTTCAGTTCTAATTCAGTTCTAGTACAATTTTAATTATTTTCTAGATCAGTTCTTGTTCTATTCTAGTTCTGTTCTAATTCTGTTAAATTTAACTTCTAAAACAAAAACAAACAAAAAACCGGCGACCAAAAAATGACATGCCATTGTTGCTAATAGTTGACTATGGAATTCATTATTTTAGTCGTTGAGAAAAAACCTTGTACTTAATTACTAGTTTTCCCAAAATGGTACTTTGTACCCACTGTCCATAAACCCGACCAATAGTTCACAACTTAACTACTTTAAATTTCTATACATTTTTATTTCTTAAACCAAGGTTAAACGTTTAACAACATAAAATAAAAAAGAATTAAACATGCAAACTGTTGCAAAAAAACATCTAACAATTACAAACAAATTCTATAATTGAAAAATCACAATAATTAATTTCATACAATTGTAGAATAGAACAGAAAAATATAGTGTTTATATGCTAATGACCCGGGGTCCAGTATAAAAAAAAACTTGTTTGTTAATTTATTTGAATTTTTTTAAATATAAAAACAATTTATTTAAATTTATTGTTATTTCTATTGCAGTCAACAAACATGTTTCGTTTTATGGTAATTGCCTTATGTTTGGCTGTTCCTGTGTTGTGTAACTCAGCTGGTGCTCCTACTGCTATTTGCAAAAATGGTCTAACACCTGAACATCATGTTGAACCGCAATCCAGTCAAGTGCCTTATAGCTTTTCGGGTGGCAACGCTGTTAAGGCTGGCGATAAGCTTACTTTAACTTTGGGTGGTGGTGAATTTTTGGGTTTCGCTTTACAGGCTCAAGATGCTAAGGAACATCCCGTGGGTACTTTCAAGGTTATTGAGACCAATAAGTCACAATTGTTGACCTGCTCAGCTGCTGGGGTAAGTGGTTTATTCTGATGTTTTTTTTAATATGTTTATAAACGATTTCCTTTTGCTTCTAGGACACCTTAACCCATGTCCAATTGAACAAAAAACCCATTACTAGTGTAGAATTCCAATGGGTTGCCCCCGCCGATTATAGTGGTGCTGTTAAGTTCGTTGCTACTGTTGCCAAGGATGGTGGCACCTACTGGATCCGCAAGGTCATTAAGGAAGTAACTGTACAATAATTGTATTATTTTTAATGGTGGGTGTAGTGCGTCAAAAATTGTATTTTTTATTTTTGATGCACTTGAGATAAACATATGTATTTTATTCGTTTTTCGAAATTATGTGATAAATTGTTAATAAACTTTATTTTTTAATGCAAATTTTTGGCATTGCAAAAAAACGAAAGAAAAATTGTTTAATTTAAACAAAAATGGTTCAGTTTTAGTTTAGTTATGTAATATATATACATATTTCATATCTAGTTCAGATTTTAGTTTAACTCTGGTTCAGTTCCAGTTTAGATTTACTTGAGTTCCAGTCAAGTTTTAGTTCTGCTCAGTTCTAGTTCAAATCTAGTTCAGTTCTAGTTCAGTTCCAGTTCAGTTCTAGTTGAGTTCTAGTTCAGTTCTAGTTCAGTTCTAGTACAGTTCTATTTCAGTTCTAGCTCAGTTCTAGTTCAGTTCTAGTTCAGTTCTAGTTCAGTTCTAGTTTAGTTCTAGTTCAGTTCTAGTTCAGTTGTAGTTCAGTTCTAGTTCAGTTCTAGTTCAATTGTAGTTCAGTTATAGTTCAGTTGTAGTTCAGTTGAAGTACAGTTCTAGTTCAGTTCTAGTTCAGTTTTAGTTCAGTTCTAGTACAGTTCTAGTTCAGTTCTAGTTCAGTTCTAGTTCAGTTCTAGTTCAGTTCTAGTTCAGTTCTAGTTCAGTTCTAGTTCAGTTCAAGTTCAGATCTAGTTCAGTTCAAGTTCAGTTTTAGTTGAGCTCTAATACAGTCCAGTTCAAACTAAGTTTTAGTTCAGTTCTAGTTAAGTTATTGTTAAGTTATAGTTCAGTTCTAGTTAATTTCTAGTTCAGTTCTAGTTTATTTCATGTTCATCTCTAGTTCTGTTATAGTTCTATTCTAGTTCTGTTCTAGTTCTGTTCTAGTTCTGGTGTAGTTCTGTTCTTGTTCTAGTTCTGTTCTAGTTTTGTTCTAGTTCTGTTTTAGTTCTGTTCTAGTTCTGTTCTAGTTCTGTTCTAGTTCTGTTCTAGTTCTGTTCTAGTTCTGTTCTAGTTCTGTTCTAGTTCTGTTCTAGTTCTGTTCTAGTTCTGTTCTAGTTCTGTTCTAGTTCTGTTCTAGTTCTGTTCTAGTTCTGTTCTAGTTCTGTTCTAGTTCTGCTCAAGTTCTGTTCTAGTTCCGTTCTAGTTCTGTTTTAGTTCTGTTCTAGTGCTTTTCTAGTTCTGTTTTAGTTGTGATCTAGTTCTGTTCTAGATTTGTTCTAGTTCTTTTCCAGTTCAGTTCTAGTTCTGTTCTAGTTCAGTTCTAGTTCAGTTCTAATTCAGTTCTAGTTCAGTTCTAGTTCAGTTCTAGTTCAGTTCTAGTTCAGTTCTAGTTCAGTTCTAGTTCAGTTCTAGTTCAGTTCTAGTTCAGTTCTAGTTCAGTTCTTGTTCAGTTCTAGTTCAGTTCTAGTTCAGATCTAGTTCAGTTCAAGTTCAGTTCAAGTTCAGTTTTAGTTGAGCTCTGATACAGTTCAGTTCAAACTAAGTTTTAGTTCAGTTCTAGTTAAGTTGTTGTTAAGTTATAGTTCAGTTCTAGTTTATTTCATGTTCATCTCTAGTTCAGTTCTAGTTCTAGTTCTGTTCTAGTTCTGTTCTAGTTCTGTTCTTGTTCTGTTCTAGTTTTGTTCTAGTTCTGTTCTAGTTCTGTTCTAGTTCTGTTCTAGTTCTGTTCTAATTCTGTTCTAGTTCTGTTCTAGTTCTGTTCTAGTTCTGTTCTAGTTCTGTTCTAGTTCTGTTCTAGTTCTGTTCTAGTTCTGTTCTAGTTCTGTTCTAGTTCTGTTCTAGTTCTGTTCTAGTTCTGTTCTAGTTCTGTTCTAGTTCTATTCTAGTTCTGTTCTAGTTCTGTTCTAGTTCTGTTCTAGTTCTGTTCTAGTTCTGTTCTAGTTCAGTTCTAGTTCTGTTCTAGTTATGTTCTAGTTCCGTTATAGATCTGTTATAGTTCTGTTCTAGTTCTGCTCTAGTTGTGTTCTAGCGCAGTTCTAGTTCAGTTCTATTTTATTTCATGTTCATCTCCAGTTTAGTTCTGTTCTTGTTGTAGTTCTAGTTCTGTTCTAGTTCTGTTCTAGTTCTGTTCTAATTCTGTTCTAGTTATCTTCTAGTTCTGTTCTAGTTCTGTTCTAGTTCTGTTCCAGTTCTGTTCTAGTTCTGTTCTAGTTCTGTTATAGTTCTAGTTCTGTTATGGTTCTGTTATAGGTCTGTTTCTGTCTAGTTCTGTTCTGTTCTGTTCTAGTGCTCTTCTAGTTCTATTCTTGTTCTGATCTAGTTTTGTTTTAGTTTTGTTCTAGTTCTGTTCAAGTTCTGTTCTAGTTCCGTTCTAGTTCCGTTTTAGTTCTGTTCAGGTTCTGCTCTAGTTCTTTTTCCGTTTTAGTTCTGTTCAGGTTCTGCTCTAGTTCTTTTTCAATTCTGTTATAGTTATTTTTGTAGTTCCGTCTAGTTCTCTTTTAGTTCTGTTCTAGTTGTGTTTTAGTTCTGTTCTAGTTATGTTCTAGTTCAGTTTCGTTCTACTTCAGTTATAGTTCCGTTTTAGTTCTGTTCTAGTTCTGTTTAAGTTCTGTTCGAGTTTTGTTTTAGTTCGGTTCGAGTTTTGTTTTAGTTCAGTTCTAGTTTATTTCCAGTTCAGTTCTTGTTTAGTTCTGGATTTGTTCTAGTTTTGTTTTAGTTCCTTTCTAGTTCTGTACTAATTCTGTTCTATTTTTTACTAGTTAAAGTTCAGTTCTAGCTTAAGTTCTATTCTAGTACAGATCTAACTCTGTTCCAGTTTTTTTCTAGTTCTAGTTCAGTTTTTTTTTTTTGTTCTAATGTATGTTCTGTCGCATTTCGGTTCAATCATAGATTAGCTCTAGTTCATTTTAGTTTAGTTCTAGTTCATTCGTAATTCAATGTAGTTGAAATAGCTTAATTTTAATTACAGTTGAAGGTCTCTTTTATTGCTAATTAGAAAACATTTATTTGATCGAAAATAAATAAAAAATTATATTTTATTTGTTACATTTTTATTTTCTATTAATAAAATTTCTATACTAATTACAACATGTCAATCATTTGTATTAGCTAAAAAAGAATATATTTTTCCCACAGTTTCCCTATAAGCATCTGTTGAATACCTTTTTAAATACTCATTAAAATTGATATTTAAAGTTTATAGCAAAATTCTACCTTTTTATTAAATTCACTAGGTGTTTTAATTACAAAGAAAGTCAGTTTCGAAATAAGTATTAATTTCCTATCTCACAATTTTTCCAAGAATTTGGAAGTAATAAAAAAACATTAAATATTAACAAATGTTATCATCATATAAATAAAAGATGATCAGAAAGAAAACTTATTACTAAAACAACTGTCGTGCAAATAAGTTCAATCTCATTCAACATGTTTCGCTCTATTTTAATTGTCTGCTTTGTGGCAGCTCCCGTTTTTGGACATTCTATTGGTGCTCCTACGTCCGTTTGTGAAAATGGTCTAAGTGTTGGTCATCATGCTGTACCACAAACTACTGAAGCTCCCTATAGTTTTTCTGGTGAAAATAACGTGAAATCGGGTGAAAAAATTTCTCTTACTTTGAGTGGTGATGATTTCTTGGGTTATGTTTTACAAGCCCAAAATGCACAGGAACAACCTGTTGGTACTTTTAAAATTGTTGAAGCTAATAAATCACAACTTTTAAAATGTTCAGCTGAAGGAGTAAGTAACTATTTTGTAGTTCATGAGTTCTGTTTAAATATATAGTGTTTTCTTCTCCTTTAGGATACCTTAACCCATGTACAGTTGGATAAAAAACCTATTACTAGTGTGGAATTTGAATGGTTAGCCCCAGCTGATTATAAAGGAAATGTTAAATTTATTGCTACTGTTGTCAAGGATTATGCCACTTTCTGGGAACGAAAAGTAACCAAAAATGTTGTGGTTGAATAAATTTTGTAAAATATTTTGAAAAAGTTTTTAAATAGAAAACGGTTGTTCTTAAAAAAGTAAGATAAAAAAGTGTTTTAATTGAGAATAGGTTTAAATACAGAGTTTTTGTAAGAAAACCTAAATATGGATCTACAGACCCAAAATAGTGACACAGTTGAGAAAAGGACAATAGTAGGGCTCTATAAATCGACTTTCTAATAATCGAATAATCGACTTTTTGTCGAAAAAAGTCGAAGTCGACTATTTTGTCGAAAAAAGTCGAAGTCGACTATTTTGTCGAAAAAAGTCGAAGTCGACTATTTTGTTCGAAAAAAGTCGATAACTCGACTATCGTCTGTGAAAAAAGTCGAAAAGCCGACTTTGTTAATAAAAGTCGAAAAGTCAGAAAGTCGTAAAAAGTCGAAAATTGTAGAAACAAGTCAAAAATAGTCGAAAATTTTAAAAAAGTGGAAAAAAGTCAAAAATTCTAAAATAGTTGGAAAAACTCGAAAAAAGTAAAAAAAATAGTCGGAAAAAAGTCGAAAAAATCGACAAGTCGGAAAAAGTCGAAAAAAATCAGAAAAAGTCTACTATTTATAAAATACTTATAGTCGGAAAGTTTAAAAATCGACTTTTCATAAAATGCAAAAAGTCGAAAAGTCGATTTTTAACTAAATGAAAAAAGTCGAAAAGTCGACCTTTCGTTTCAACTATAGAACCCTAGACAATATTCTCTTGATAATTTTTATTTGTTTTGTATAAAAAGTTCCCCTATCTCTAGTATTATAATTAAGTGTTCAAATTTGTTTACCCATGATAACGTTTGATCTTTCAATAAATATGGAATTCACCCTTCTAGGGGATTTCCCAGTCAGCTTAACGTTTGTGTTGATAACTTTAAAATATTTATATAAAAAATACTTTAGGTTGATAGGAGAATGTATACTACATCAAATCCGATGAAATACACCTAGGCCACAATCGGAGAAAAAAGGGAACTGAATGAATTATTTTTCAGTGTTCAGAAACTCAGATTCCTGAACGTAATTCCTAAGAATCTTCCAATCAGTGTTAGTGAGAAATGTTATTTCAGGAATAACATTACTTCCAAGATATTTGGATCTAACTTCGACGAATGCCTAGTTTCAATGGCAAAGAAAGTTCTCTAGAGTTTCTCTAGACAGTCTCTACATACGTCTGAATCCGCTCGTCCAATTTTGCATAAATGTGCTCGTATGTCCACTCAGAATACGTACTATCGTACTAACTTCAAACTTGCTCATTTTGAGGAGATTTTTCGTTTTGCTCTCATCAGGGTTACCACATACGATTTTCGTGGTTCTACCCTCTGTTTCATTATTCCAAGAGGAGTTTTGAGATATGATGTGAACCCTACCTCTGGGAGAGTATTCAGTTAAAGCTTTCTTACAATCCAATACGGTCTTAAGTTTAGTTCTATCTCTTGCTATCGCCCTAATTGCCTTCTGGCTGTCCGTAAATATATTAAGCGCTTTGGGCGCCATATTTATTCTAATCCAATTTACGCATTCCGTTATTGCTTGTACTTTTGCCTGGAAGCTTGTGTTATGATTTGGTAAACGGTTGTGTATTTCTGCTTCTGGGTCTTTAATATAGAACCTCAGCCCCACTTTATTCCCCGTGTAACAACGGATTCCTACTCTAACGTTCCGCTTGACCAAGACATTCTATCTGGAATCAGCGTTTCAAAGTTTCCGACATATTCTATGTCTGGTATACGATCAGGCTCGTCCGATGATTGTGTATAACCTTCCTAAGTGTCCAGTATACATTGATGACGTGTCCTATAACCGCTTTTGGCCAGTTCGCCTAAAGTAAAGAGCCGTTCGGCTATAAGCGCCGTCTCATATATTAAATATGTTTCAATGGTTGGAATATCTAGCAACGTTTCCAGAGCCTCGGTTGAAGTAGTACACATGGCACCACTTATACCGAAGCAGCATGTACGCTGAATACTTTTTTCTTTTAATTTCTTTTTACCCCTACATTTGTAGGTTAAATTGGTGTTATAATAGTATATCATTTTCGTTAACTATATATCAAATAAATCACTAACACAATACGCAATAAAATGCAAAAAAAAAAACACAATTTAAACTAAAAAAAAAAAAAACAAAACAAAATTAAACTTACTTTTGCAATTTGGTGCGTATAGCCTGTATATAACCATTGCGATAGTAAAACTCTTCCTTGTCTCTCGTATACCATTGTCTTAAAGGACGAAGATCATGAAATGGATTTTTCGCAACCTTAAACAGACGATCAATGTGAACTTTTAAACTTTGTTTTTGAGCAGCACTCTGTAAAGCAGCAAAATCAAATTGTGATTCTTGTTCGGTAAAGGAAGTAAAAACTATGGGAGTATCAAAGGTATGTAAGATTTCTATAAGGCCAGGAAACCAAGTATCTTTGGCATTGATGCTATTAGTAGGCACATCTAAGGTTTCCAATGCATTTAAGCTTGTTATGGTGGGTGTTAAGTTATAGCATTGTGAAAACTCAGAAAAACCACAATTGAAGGCTATCATTAGAGAGGCTTTAACATGATAGTATTTACAATAATCTTGAAAAAGACCCTTAAAGATTTTAAAGGTGACCAAGCGTTCCAAACCCTAAAAGTTAGAAAATTATAGATAAAATCAATAAATTATTATAACTTTCCGTAAAAGACTTACCAGAAAATTAAATTTTATACTATTTTCTGATGGTTCCACTACTTCTGGTCCTATAAATTCTAAAATTAGTTCCGTAATTTGTGGATTTTGTAGAAAGAAAACTTTACAGTGTATTTCTTGAAACCATAACACCGGCTCTATGCTGGCTCCCAAAATAAAAATTGTAAATTTGGTTAAATCTGTAAACAGCTTCTGCAAATGGTTGATGGCATAACACATAGACATAATACAACTAAAATCTGCAGCCCAGGAAAACAATTGATAATCTTTTAAACTTTGACTAGGGTCCGAAGGCAATTTTAAGGCAAATACTTGTTCAAAACATTGCACCAGATCCATATTATCTAAATCGATTATTTTACTATTTTGTATCGAATACAAATCTGCTTTGACCGGTTGGACTTTAAAGGGACAATAATAAATCTTCAATAAATTACAAACTTTAGCATGCATTTCTTTATGCTCCTCCCTATGCCGTTCCGTACAGTAGACCTGGCTGTTACAACGCTCACAAACTACTTTAAGTTGTTTAAACTTAAAGCATTGACCACAAAAGACAGGAAAAGAGCTTAACTCTTCTTCTTGAAACTCCAAACTTCTACCCAAGGCATTCTTTAACAAATATTTCAATTGTACTATACATTTTTCTATGTCCTCTAGAGTATTCGGTTGTCCATTGATAAGGAAAGGATGGTTAACATTTAAGTTTTGTTTAATTTTCTGTACCGCTTGACAAAATTCTCCATGAAGCGGCCAATCTAGTTTTTGATGTTGACGATTGCAATATCTTACCAATTGACAACCTGAACAGCTTAATAATTGGGAAAATTTTAAAATTTCTTGAGATATCGACAATTCGCGCTCCTCTAAAGTTTGATGACTTTTTAACATTAAACAAATGTTACAATTAAAAGGTGAACACAAATCGTGAGACATGTTAACTAAAAAAATTTCAATATTTAATATAATTTGAAGTGAATTATTGTAAGAACATTTACCTTAATTGTTTAAATTTAATAATTTCATGCAATTTTTTATAAACAAATAAAAAATTTAAGATTTACAAATAATAAATTTTGTTTTCAGCGAGTTCGATAACTTTGACTGCTTTTGTTTGTTTACATACTATTGTGAATGTTTATTTTTAAATAAATGATATTGCCAGCTTGTTGGCAAAAGAAAATAAATGTTGCCAACTGATAAGTTGACTACAAGGCATTTAAGAAGTTTGGAATTTTAGGAGTTTTTATACCCTACACCACTATAGTGGGGAGGGTATTATACGTTTGTGCTGATGTTTGTAACATACAAAAATATTGGACTAATACCCACCTTAAAGTATACCGATCGATTCAGAATCATTTTTTGAGTCGATTAAGACATGTCCGTCCGTCTGTCCGGCTGTCTGGCTGTCCATGTAAACCTTGTGCGCAAGGTACAGGCCGCCATTTTCAAAATAATTTGATGAAATTTGAACCAAGCATGTTTTTTTGGCACAGGGACGAACATGGTTGAAATCGGTCCATTATTTCACCTAGCCCCTATACAACAGTACCTCCCGATTTGAACTTTTTATGCCATAATTACGTCAAATATTCTATTATCTATTTAAAAATAAGTTTTATATAAGTATAAATGACACTGCAGATTTTCGTAAGGATTGGCTCTTATTTGACCCTAGCCCCCATATAAACCCTCCTTCAAACAATGTTTTAAACGTCTAAAATTGACTTGTAACCATTTGTATCGCAATGAAACTCAAAAAACTAACTGTTATTTAAAAATATATTCTTTTCCCAAATTTACCGAGGATCGGCCCATATTTGACCTATATAAAGCCTCATTTAGAAATTTTGGTTTTTTTATCAATAAATTGCTCAAATATTTTGGAATAATATTCAACATAAAAGTTTCTTTATAAAAAGTAAAAATTTTAAAAATATACTCATGGTGTAGGGTATTATATGGTCGGCCATGCCCGACTATACTTTCCGACTTGTTTTTTATTTTTTATTGATTTTTTATAGAAAACTAGAACAATCCTGCGTACTTCGCTACCCAATCAAAATACGAACAAAAAAACTAACAAAATATATCTCATCCCTACCAACAATTTCTATCCAAATTGTGATCATAACGTAACAGCTTAAAGTTTAAAACAATTTAATTTTATATAAACTGAATGAGCGAAAAGTGACCCCATTTTATTTTTTATACCAAAAATGTATTTTTTATGGATAATAAATAAGATCACAGGTCGAACAATTGACTTTTTCTCGACAAAGGTTGAAGTCGACTATTTTGTTCCAAAAAAGTCGATAACTACACTATCGTCTATGAAAAAAATCGAAAAGTCGGAAAGAGTGGAAAAAGTTGAAAAATCGGATAAAGTTGAAAATAGTCAAAAAGTCTAAAAAAATCGGAAAAAGTCGAAAGAAGTAAAAAACTCGGAAAGGGTCAAAAATAGTTGAAAAGTCGTAAAAAGTCGGAAAAATTCGAAAATAGTTGAAAAGTCGAATAAATTCGGAAAAAGTCGAAAATAGTCGGAAAAAGTAGAAAATAGTCGGAAAAAGTCGAAAAACTTCAGAAAAAATCGAAAAGTCGAATATTTATAAAATACTTGAAGTCGACAAGTCTATGGGTCGACTTCTAATTAAATGAAAAAAAAATCGAAAAATCGACTTTTCATAAAATGCAGAAAAGTCTACTTTTGTTTTATCTATAGAACCCTAATCACAGGCTATCTTTCATTTTCAATTAAGTCTCTTATTATTCACGACTGTATAGCAAATTGTAGTTTTTCGTTGAAATATTAGTTATATAACAATTTTATATTTTCATATAAAACGTTTGTTTATTTTTATTGAGAATTTTCACTCTCCCTTAACCAATAATAACTTAATTTTCAAAAAACAACACTATGGCAGCACTATTCTTCTAAAAACAGCTGTTGCTTTTAATTACTGTGAATTATAACTTTTTGTTGTAGTTTACTTCATAACAATATTTTTTTCTTACGGAAAATGCTTTCTTATTATAAATTAAATAAAACAATAGAAAATGTGGCGTAATTTAATAAGAAACTTTGAAAGATCTTTAGTTTTCTATACAAAAGCTGGTATATTACAAAATAAAATACTAAATGAGAGTTGTTTTCATCAACAAATCCCGCAAAGATTCCTACAATGTTCGCCTTTACTACATAATACCGAAACAGTGTGTGCCATACCGCCAGGAGGCAGTGAAGTTGATCCTGAATATATAGTACCCTATAGAGCGGAATATGAAAAACGTGACAACTCGAAAAAATTGGTGGATATTTTACGTTTGCGTTTTCGTCTTAGCGAAGAAGAAGTGGAGCATATAATGAACGATGAGGTAGTTTTAAAGACATATCGCCAAAAGTCTTTACGAGATACCATGGAAACTTTGTGTATGGAGGGTGTAACCAAACAGAATTTTGTAGAGTATCCATGGCTTATAACACTGGAAAAGAGTAAGTAGGAGTTTGGTTGTTCTAATCACAATATTGATGTAAGTTTCATTTCCACCTTCCAGAAAGATTAAGTGAGAAAATAAAATTGTTAAGATCTCTTAATGGTTTACGTGATATTAATGATTTTGTGCCCTTCCTGAGGTTGCAAGTTCCCAGACTACGTAAATTGGTTTCTGCACTAAATAGAGAATATAATCAAGTGACTCATGGCAATCGTGTTTATTTTATAGCTGAACAACTAAATGTTCCTCCCAGCATAGTGACCAAATATTTAGCTAAACGTTTATTTGTTTTAGAAATGCCTTTGGATATGTTTAAAACAAATCTACAGCATATGATTAACTACAAAGTAGAACCTATGAATATTTTAAAAGATTTATGGGGTTTTCGTTATGCTCCTCGTGCTGTCGAAATTAGATTGCGTAGAGCTTTACAGGCTAAAAAGGATAAGATAATGCCTTGGATGGTAAGATGTCCAGAGCCGATATTACAAAAGTCTTTACAATTATCCCTAGATGAACTGGAAGTCTTAGGTAATAAAACCACTGTGGCCGAATATATAGGCGAACGTTTGGGCTTTAGTGCCGAAGAGGCTCAAGCTATTATGGATAAACATCCGCAAGTTAATTCGGTACGCGTTACTAAAATCAAAGAAGTTTTAGATTATCTTTTGGATGAAGCTAAATTTACCCGCTACGAAATAGCTCAAGTGCCGCGTATTTTGTGTCACAGTTTAGAGACGACCAAACAACGTATGGAAGAATTGAAGAAATTTGGTTGTAGACCCTCCAGTTTGGTAATCGTGTGTCGCAGTAAAAGAGAATATGATAAATTTCTTAAACAATGGCAACAAAGTTATAATCCTAATCGTGCTAGTGAAAGCGAATATATGCAAGAGAATAATGAAAAAGAATGACAAGATCAGAGGAGATTTTTGTGGTTATAGTTTTAATAAAATGTTTAAAAAAGATGAAAAGAATTTGAGTTTTTTTTGTAAATTTTTCATTTTAAGTGGACGTAAGTTGAAATTTGTCTCTAGACAGATAGTACTGAGATTTCATTAATCAAATAAAAGAAAATTAGTTAATTATTACAAATAATATAAGAAAAACCTCCTAATTTTGTGTGAAATTGGTTTCCTTTTGTTGGCCGAGAGCTAAAAACTTGCATTTCAATTGAGCGGATGTTGCAAGATAATTTGGTCTAAAATACATAATATATTTATTGAATAACTTACCTGCTTATATAATTTTGTTAAAATTTTATATTATTTTTTTTAGAAATACACCTTCAATGTTGAAACATATTTTGTTTAAAAAAATTTTATGAAAATTTAAAAAATATTGAACCCGGATTACTTTTTCTTGTTGTAACTATTGAATACTGCATTTCGGCTTCAAATTTTATAAATAATTTTTAAAATTTTTAACAATTTTTTAACAAATTTTCATAAATTAAAAACACTTTTAACGAATTTCCTTTTTTTATTATTTTCTCACTTTTTATCTCAATAGCAAGAGTATTACACTTTTTTCTTATTAATTTTAATACTCATATCACTTTTATTCATTTCATACACTTATTTTTTTTAATTTTTACAAATTTTCTTGAGAATTTTTGATTTTTAACAAAATTTTCTTAACTTAAACACTAAACATCACTAAAACTAATAAAACCGCCATTTCTTATTGTTTTGTTTACATTTTGTAACGTTATTTTAACAAAGACATAAGCAATTCACATTAGTTAAGAATTTGTTACCAGATTAGTAGGAACGACAAATTTAGCGTTTTTAAGGTGTAAGAAGTATGGCTACTTTTGACATAAGGAACATAAGCAAAAGTAATGGTAAATTACAAGAAAAAAATAAGCAAAATGTAGAAAATGTATAAAATAAATCAAAATAAACAAAAACAAGAAATATTTAATGGGGCAATTAAATTACGACAACAAAAACAATAGAACAAAAACGATTCAATTACCGTTAATCTTTTTTATTAAGCATTATGATTATTTCCTCAACTTCCGTTTGATGTTTTTTATTTCCTTTTTAGTGCTACCAGATATGTTATTTTTTTCTTTACAACTATTGTGAATGATTTTGATTGACTGTCAAAAATGAAAAAAATCAAGCCAAATAAAAGGCGGTTTTATTAGTTTTTTTCGGTACAAAGTGAAAATGTTAAGAAAATTTAACCAAAATTAAAAAATAATAAAGAAAATAGTAAAAATTTGTTAAATTAATATAATAATAGTGATAAATATTAAAATAAAGTAAGTGTTGTAAGATGAAATGAGTTAATTAGAAAATATTATGAAATTTCAATAAAAAAGTGATATAAAAAATATGAAGAAATTTTCTTTTTTGGAAAATTAAAAAAAATTCCAATAAGAAATGAAAAAAAAATTCCAATAAGAAATGAAAAGCAAATGGTTTTTTGATGAAAATAATGTTGCGAGTATATAAAGTGCGTGTAATTAAAGAAATTCCTTAAAAGTTTTTGTTCAATTAGCTAAAATTTTAAAGTTTTCCAAAGTTTGCTGTTGTGGGTACAAATTCCGTGAATTCGCCAAGGAGTCTTAAGCGAGTGAGTCAATTTATAAGTTTGCAATATCTTTTATTTAATTTGCTTTATGCTTTATCTAATTTGCTTTGCCAGTTCATTGCATTCGATGTGATTTATTACTTTTCAAAAATTTGTGGTTAAATTCCAATTGGTATTGTCTTTGATTAAGGAATATATCTTATAGGCTTATTAACTTTTAGCTTATTACACTGCCAACCACTGCCGGCAAGTGTCAGCTATTATTTAGTTAACATTTTAAAGAATTCCAAAGTTTTGTGTTAGTTTTGGAGAGCAATTCCGTAAATTTGTAAAGTAGTCTTAAACCGGAGAGTCAATTTATTAGTTTGCTTTCTTATGCTTTGTTAAATTAGCTTTATAAACTGCCTGCCATTGAAACAACTTATTACTTTTCAAAAGTTTGCGCTTAAAGTCCAATTAGAATTGTTTTTGATTAAGGAATATGTTTTGTAGGCTTATTAGCTTTATGAACTGTCTTCAGTCATAGCCATGGGAACGATTTATTACTTTTCTAAAGTTTGTGATTAAATTCCAATTGGTATTGTGTTTGTTTAGGAAATATGTCATGCAGAATTATTAACTTTTTGCCGACAAGTGTCAGCTATTACTTTCTTGAAAAACTGGAAATGATTCCAAATCTTTATTATGTTTACAACAATTAATGTTAAATTTTCAATCCTACTAAGTCCGGAGACACCTTTCCGCGAAATGTTAGTTTTGTTTATAGCGTAGTCTATAGTCTGGCCTATAGTTGAGTCTATATTCTAGTCTTTAGCCTAGTCTATAGTCAGGTCAATAGTATAGTCTATAGTTTATTATGTAGTCTATCATATAGTCTACTATACTGTCTAGTCTATAGTTTACTATATAGTCTAGTATTTACTTTAGTATATAGTCAATAGTCTAGTCTACCGTCGAGTGTATAATCTACTAAATAGGATAGTCTATAATCTTCTACATAGTCTATTCTACAGTCTAGTATATAGTCTACTATATAGTCTAAGATATAGTCTACTATATAGTCTAAGATATAGTCTACTATATAGACTAATATATAGTCTAGTATATAGTTTACTATATAGTCTAGGATAGAGTCTAATATGTTGTCTACTATATAGTCCAGGATATAGTCCACTATATACACTAGTATATAGTCTAGAATATGGTCTAGGATAAAGTATACAATATATAGTCTACTATATTGTCTAGTCTATAGTTTACTATATAGTCTAGTATTTACTTTAGTATATAGTCAATAGTCTAGTCTACCGTCGAGTGTATAATCTACTAAATAGGATAGTCTATAATCTTCTACATAGTCTATTCTACAGTCTAGTATATAGTCTACTATATAGTCTAAGATATAGTCTACGATATAGTCTACTATATAGACTAAGATATAGTCTACTATATAGACTAATATATAGTCTACTATATAGTTTACTATATAGTCTAGGATAGAGTCTAATATGTTGTCTACTATATAGTCCAGGATATAGTCCACTATATACACTAGTATATATTCTAGGATAAAGTCTACTATATATAGTCTACTATATTGTCTAGTCTATAGTTTGCTATATGGTCTAGTATTTACTTTAGTACATAGTCAATAGTCTAGTCTACCGTCGAGTGTATAATCTATTAAATATGATAGTCTATAATCTTCTACATAGTCTAGTCTACAGTCTAGTATATAGTCTACTATGTAGTCTAAGATATAGTCTACTATATAGACTAATATATAGTTTACTATATAGTCTAGGATATAGTCTAGAATATAGTCTAGGATAAAGTCTACTATATATAGTCTATTATATTGTTCATTCTATAGTTTACTATATAGTCTAGTATTTACTTTAGTATATAGTCAATAGTCTAGTCTACAGTCGAGTTTATAATCTACTAAATAGGATAGTCTATAATCTTCTACGCAGTCTAGTCTACAGTCTAGTATATAGTCTACTATATAGTCTAAGATATAGTCTACTATATATTCTATTATATAGTCTACTACATAGTCTAGAATATAGTCTTCTATAAAGTCTAGTCTTGCAACAAATTTATTATGATTTGTTTTTTCTTTCCATTCCAATTTCCTTAAGACATTCGATTTCTTACGAAATATCTATCTTAAAACAAACTTTCTAATCTATTTTATTGAAGTTCTCTTTAAAACACTTTTATTAAATTGTGATTAAATATTTGTGTTTTTGTTTTTATTTATATAATTTCTTTATATATAGTTTTCTTATTAAAGTTATCCATAGAATATAGTTTTTGTTTATAAATATAACACCAATTAATTAATATTTTTCCATAAACAATAAATAATTAAAATTAATCTCAACAAACATTTAACATTTGGAAAAAATAGAGGGCATTTACTTAACATTTAAGCTTTAATAAAGAAATTAATAATAAAATAATTAAATTTTTAGTTTAAAACTATAATACTAAACTTAAGGAAAGGGGAAAAACCAGGAACTTTTAAGAATAATAAAGAAAACTTAATAATACTTAAGAGAAATCAAAAAAGGCAGTTTTAGGTTTTCCTTTAAAGAAAAATTTGTATTAAATTATTATTAAAACTTAAAAAATGCACCTTTCTCTTTTGTAAATATCTTCTTTCTAAAAGTTAACATCTAAAATTTGTGCTTTTGGTTTTTTATTCTTAAAGAAACAAATAACCATTTCATAGCTGAGGCCTTCGATAAACAAGCTCTTTGAAGTTTCTTACATTTTGAAAACTTTAAATACTAAACATCTTTGGTTTGTTTTTTTTTTCATTTTTTGTTTAAAATCCTTTTCTTTTGTTTGTTTTTTATATAAATATGTGTTTAAAATATATATAGAAATATTGTACTTAAACTGCACCTTAACTAATCTTGCCAAAAAAGCCTTGTTTCAACTTTAAACCTATTTTGTTTTTATCTCTAATTGTGACTGACTAACTGACTCGATTCTTTTCTCTACTCCAAACAACTTAATCTCTTAAAGCTTTACGTCTTTCCCAAGCCACCTGCATAGACCAAATACTTAAAGGTCTCATATAGCCTATAGAACGATAACGTTTTTCACCATAAAAAGCCTCTGGTGTTTCGAAATTCATGCCGCATTTCTGCGATATAGTCTCATAGAGACCTCCTGCAGTTTTGAAACCTTCTTCGAACATTCCTTCCTGTATCATGGTGGCTGCCAAGGCAAATGTTACACCTGGCCATACTTCTTCCGCTTGAATGCTGCTGGTATCTACATGTCCCGGTTTCTCGGCCTCAGTATTGGCTATAAAACCATTAGCAGCTCCTATAGAGCCGCCATGAAAACCCATAACATTGTTATCATAAATACGTTTTAATGCTGAGCGTACATTTTCTTTGGGATAAATCTGTTAAAGCAAAAACAAAACACATTACTTTAATCTTAAATTTGACTTTCTTTCCCCCTAAAAACAAACCTCATAATCAAAACCACAGGTTTTCATATACCAATGACCACACAATTGATCTGCCATTATGGTATCCTTATGACTGTTCGATGTATCAAAACGATAATAACTACCATTCCATAATTTCTCTTCCAACGAATGTTTTCCCTTCTCCAAGATATCCTGATAGCGTAAACAATCATTGGGTTGATCCAATAAAGTAGACATTACCGACATACTTTGCAATGCTGCCAACCATAAACCCGAACAATAAGCACTAAATTTAATGTTATAATTAATATAATTATATATTTGTTTGTACTAAAATTTTTGGAACAACTTACCTTGGTCCCTCCATTACCCATGAATCGTATGTTTGATCGGGCATTTTAGTATTTTCTATTAAACCATCATTATCTTTATCATATTCTATGGTTCTTTCCATTATGGCCTTGCAGGCTGGATACATGGCTTTTAAATAGGTCATGGCATCCATTAGATAGACCTTGCCATTCATTTCGTTTATATACATGGAGGCAGATTTGCGATTTTCTGTTAGAAAAGAACAAACGAGTAAAACTTTAGACTTCTTTCCTTTGCTCTAGTCTAGTCTATAGTCTAGTATAAAGTCTAGTCTATAGTCTAGTATAAAGTCTAGTCTATAGTCTAGTCTATAGTCTAGTCTATAGTCTTGTCTATAGTATAGTCTATAGTCTAGTCTATAGTATAGCCTAGTTTATCTAGTCAAGTCTATATTCTAGTCTATAGTCTTCTCTATAGCCTAGTCTACAGTCTAGTCTATAGTCTAGTCTATAGTCTTGTCTATAGTCTAGTCTATAGTCTAGTCTATAGTCTAGTATATAGTCTATTATATAGTCTAGTCTATAGTCTAGTATATAGTCTAGTATATAGTCTAGTCTATAGTCTAGTATATAGTCTAGTCTATAGTCTAGTCTATAGTCTAGTCTATAGTCTAGTCTATAGTCTAGTCTATAGTCTACTCTATAGTCTTGTCTATAGTCTAGTCTATAGTCTAGTCTATAGTCTAGTCTATAGTCTAGTCTATAGTCTAGTCTATAGTCTAGTCTATAGTCTAGTCTATAGTCTAGTCTATAGTCTAGTCTATAGTCTAGTCTATAGTCTAGTCTATAGTCTAGTCTATAGTCTAGTCTATAGTCTAGTCTATAGTCTAGTCTAGTCTATAGTCTAGTATATAGTCTAGTCTATAGTCTAGTATATAGTCTAGTCTATAGTCTAGTCTATAGTCTAGTCTATAGTCTGGTCTAGTCTATAGTCTAGTCTATAGTCTAGTCTATAGTCTAGTCTATAGTCTAGTCTATAGTCTAGTCTATAGTCTAGTCTATAGTCTAGTCTATAGTCTAGTCTATAGTCTAGTCTATAGTCTAGTCTATAGTCTAGTCTATAGTCTAGTCTATAGTCTAGTCTATAGTCTAGTCTATAGTCTAGTCTATAGTCTAGTCTATAGTCTAGTCTATAGTCTAGTCTATAGTCTAGTCCATAATCTAGTCTACAGTCTAGTCTACAGTCTAGTCTACCATCTAGTCTACAGTCTAGTCTACCATCTAGTCTACAGTCTAGTCTATAGTCTAGTCTAGAGTCTATTCTATAGTCTAGTCTATAGTCTATTCTATAGTCTAGTCTATAGTCTAGTCCATAGTCTAGTCTAGTCTATAGTCTAGTCTATAGCATAGTCTATAGTCTTGTCTATAGTCTTGTCTATAGTCTTGTCTATAGTCTTGTCTATAGTCTTGTCTATAGTCTTGTCTATAGTCTAGTCTATAGTCTAGTCTATAGTCTAGTCTATGATCTAGTCTATAGTCTGGTCTATAGTCTAGTCTATAGTCTAGTCTATAGTCTAGTCTATAGTCTAGTCTATAGTCTAGTCTATAGTCTAGTCTATAGTCTAGTCTATAGTCTAGTCTATAGTCTAGTCTATAGTCTAGTCTATAGTCTAGTCTATAGTCTAGTATATAGTCTAGTCTATAGTCTTGTCTATAGTCTTGTCTATAGTCTTGTCTATAGTCTAGTCTATAGTCTAGTCTATAGTCTAGTCTATAGCATAGTCTATAGTCTAGTCTATAGTCTAGTCTATAGTCTGGTCTATAGTCTAGTCTATAGTCTAGTCTATAGTCTGGTCTATAGTCTAGTCTATAGTCTAGTCTATAGTCTAGTCTATAGTCTAGTCTATAGTCTAGTCTATAGTCTAGTCTATAGTCTAGTCTATAGTCTAGTCTATAGTCTAGTCTATAGTCTAGTCTATAGTCTAGTCTATAGTCTAGTCTATAGTCTAGTCTATAGTCTAGTCTATAGTCTAGTCTATAGTCTAGTCTATAGT
Source organism: Lucilia cuprina (assembly GCF_022045245.1). Lineage (NCBI taxonomy): Eukaryota > Metazoa > Arthropoda > Insecta > Diptera > Calliphoridae > Lucilia > Lucilia cuprina. Next base: position 63,448,109 of record NC_060950.1, on the reverse strand, counting down.
CTAGTCTATAGTCTAGTCTATAGTCTAGTCTATAGTCTAGTCTATAGTCTAGTCTATAGTCTAGTCTATAGTCTAGTCTATAGTCTAGTCTATAGTCTAGTCTATAGTCTAGTCTATAGTCTAGTCTATAGTCTAGTCTATAGTCTAGTCTATAGTCTAGTCTATAGTCTAGTCTATAGTCTAGTCTAGTCTATAGTCTAGTCTAGTCTAGTCTAGTCTATAGTCTAGTCTAGTCTAGTCTAGTCTAGTCTAGTCTAGTCTAGTCTAGTCTATAGTCTAGTCTAGTCTAGTCTATAGTCTAGTCTAGTCTATAGTCTAGTCTAGTCTAGTCTAGTCTATAGTCTACTTTATAGTCTAGTCTATAGTATAGTCTATAGTCTAGTCTCTAGTCTAGTCTATAGTCTAGTTTATAGTCTAGTCTTTCATCTTACCCTTCTTATCCTCCACCGAATTCTTGCGCTTATTATCCTGTGAATACATCTCGTACAAACTCTCCTTATCGATAAATTCAATCGAACTAAATTTACTAGCATTATCCGCTTGAGCCTGAGCCAATTCATTTAAAACATAATAATCCCTATAGACCTGGAGGACAAATTTCGTATTCAAATCTTTCCAATCGTTCACATCATGTATATTATAACAATTGATTAAGGTAAAAGGTTCCTCATCGGGATCACCCAAATCATGGGGTACACAATTATTAACTTTACGTGGCATTATCTTGCCATCGTAAAGCATTTTACGGGTATCGGTAAGATTGGCGGCAATGGCATCTTTAAAATCGTACTGTAGACTGACCTATAGGAAAGAAAGGAAGTTTTAACATTTTTCTTAATTTTGAGAACATTGTATGGGATTTACCTGTAAATTAGGCCATAAATGGGCTAGAGCGGGTGAGGCATAGAAATGAACATCATAGGTGTTATACATACGATACTCATGACCCTCCAAATAACCAAAACGACCATAGGCATGTCTTAAATTATAAAGAGAGTAGTGGAAAGAAAATTTTTTGTTTTATGAGTTATTTTAAGTACCTGGGATCATTGTTGTCCAGCTCTTGACCCAAAGACGAATCACACAGTAACCATAGAGAACCACCATCAGATATAAAATAAAGCTGATTAAATATGGCACATTTATACCAATCCGGTAGACCCCTTTTAGAAAGGAAAAGTTTTATTATTGATTTAGTTATTAATAAGGAGAAAAGCTTTAAGCTTACTCATCATTTAGTATGGGCTTTTGCCAATTATCTATAGCTTTCTCCCAGCTGGAGTAATGTTTCAAAGCATATTCACAGATCTTGGGACCCGAATCGCCACAAGCATTAAAATATTTGGTATAGTAGCGTGTATGAGCCTTAAGCTTTTTGGGAAAGTGTATAATGGGCATATCCCAACACAAAACAAACTCTAAATCATGAGAAGTTTTCGGCTTAAGCGAAACTCTGGCACAAATAGCCACGCCCACATCTTTGGCTGGGAGGGAAAGTAAAATATTAAGCTTTATATGGGAAAGTTGAAGTTTTAAACACTTACTTTTTAAAGTTTCATCAGCTGAGTCCTCATTCAATTGTGCCTGATCCTTTAGCTGCTGCCACAATTGCTCCCCCGTACCACTGGGATCAAATTGCAAACATCGTGTAATATTTATTTCGGGCAAAACACGACAAGCTAAATTATAACTACAGGGCATTTCATTGATCTTTTGATTGATCGTTACACCTTTGGCATTACCCTCCGAAAAGAGTTCGGAAGAGGCTGCTCCTTCTGCATCCTGTTTCTTATTGCCCGTGCCATTCTTAAAGGTAAAAGTTATGGAAACTGTACGCTCCTCTTCGCAAACATTCTCCACCGACCACACAAATACCGCACAAGGTAAAGAAGAATCCTTATAGTCATGTGGTATAACCGGGCTTATCTGACGACATACCAAACGTACACCATACTCGGAGAGATCATATTCGGTCCAGGCTCTAGGGTAAAGGCCTGTATAGAAACATTTGCCATCATCTAATTGTGATTGCCAGGCAGCTAAGGGCTGCTTGTTGCGATTATTGCTGCAATTGGGTAAACGACATTTAATGAATTTATTATTTGAACTTAAAGTTCCAAAAAGAAGATCAGAATAAGTTGAACGTTTTCAAACAAACCCAAACCAATAGTTTTTTTTTTTTCAAAAAAGCCAGTTTTTTTCCCCGTAATCCAATTCAAGTTCCCGGGTTTTCAAAGAAAATAATTTGCAAATTATATTAAAGATTTGTTGTAAAGTGATAAAACAGTGGTAGGCAAAAGAAAAGAAACAGAAAATTATACAAAAAAATTATATAATAATTTAAAATAAAGCTTTTATAACTTAGAAGATCTTAAGTTAAGACACCCATAAAGTTTGAGTTCTCGTTAAATTAGTTAGAACACCCAATAGTTAATCGGTTAAAGTTAAAGTTTAGGAGAAGTAGCGTTTTGGAGAGAAAGGGGAAGTAAATTTTTAGCTTTTATTAGTTGTTATACAATTATTTCCTTTATTAATTATAATAAAAGTAATTATTTTGGACATGCAATTCAAGAGGGGGTTTTGAGCTTAGAGTAGATGATAGTCTAGTTAGTTAATAATATAAATATTTTCATTTTTTTTACGAAATACACAAGTGTTTTGTTTAAATGATTGAAAAAAATGTATTGTAAACAACCTTAGGGATCTAAGCAGGGTCACAATTAATTTCTATAATGGTTTTCGAAAAATTTTAATAGAAGATTGAAAAAAGGGTTTGTACACGTTCTGAAATCCCTTACAAAGTTCGACGATTGTTAATTATAAACTTTTAATTCGAGAAGTTCTTGATATTAAACTGTATTCCAGAAATGAAATGGGCGTCAACCAATTCCCTGTAAAAGTTCCTGAATATCCCTCATCTATCCAGCTTAAAAAGAACTTCCAAAGAAGCGAAAAAGATGTAGAATTTACACCATGGAAGTACTGATAAAGACCTGAAAAAAGTAATGATTTTAACACAGGCTTGTCATGGGAGGGATGTTCTTTTTATTTGATTCCAAATTCACTACATCTGAAGTCATTCTCAGGAAGTTATAAGGAAGAGAAATTGTAGTATTTTTAAACAAAATTGAATGTTGTTCACTTCTTTTGAAGTCAATAAATATCACTTCTACAGAAGGTAAACAAATTCACTTAGTGCTACTTTTCAAGTGGTGATATATGTTATTCCTTTGGAAGTACTTCGTTTTATTTTGACGAAAGTCGTTTGAAGGACTCTTCTTGGATAAGTTGGAGGGTTATACATACATCAGACGTGTCTTATCGTGTTCCAGAAACAGCTACGTTATTATTATATACTGGACATATTCGACTATTATATACAAGCGACTGACGCGTCCAATTGCATGCAATTAAATAGGAATGATTGCGAATTCTTGTTACCTGGATGGGTCAAAACTGGACTTCAAAGCGGCTTGGTATAGTTTATACCTTATGTTTAGAAGAATTGACGAAAGTCGGTTGTAGGACTCTTCTTGGACATGTTAGAGGGTTATATATCAGACATGTCTAATCGTATGACAGAAACAGCTACTGTCGATTGCAGGATTCATCTTGGACATGTTGGAGGGTAATTGTGAAATTTTGACCTTAGATAGGCGTTTTCGGGTTAGGCGAAACATTAGAGTAACACCTGCAAGAATTTGGGCTGATTGAGGACTCTTAACTGTAAGACAATTGCCCTAATCAAGGTTGAACATCGGCGGAAATCTTATGTTAAACTGATGATTCATTGAAAACCCGACAACCTAATTATGTGACAACCGGACGGATCATAACTCAACCCACAGATTACACATCTATGTTTCTAGGATATTCAACATTGGAATCTTGACTTTCGATTGTCAACATTAAAGTCAGAGAGATCTGCTTACTTATATAAATAAACGTAGGTCATGGTGGTCAATCTAAAGTCGAAAATCCTTATTGTTGGTTGAACATCGGCGGAAATCTTATGTTAATCTGATGATTCAAAACTAAGAAGTAAAAAGTGACTGACTACATTGAAAACCCGGCAACATATATATACTACTACTGCAATAACTCTCAGTAGGAAGTTCAATTTAATACCGAGAGGCAATTAATTTACCCTTTGTGATAACCGGAGGTATCATAACTCAATCTATCGATTACACATCCATGTTTCTAGGGCATTTAATGTTGGAATCTTAACTTTCGAATGTCAACATCGAAGTCAGAAAGTTTCGCGAACTCATTTAAATAAGCGTGGTCCATGGTGGCCAATCTAAAGTGGAACAAAGCAGTGTGCACCAAAAAAAGTATTTCATCCTTATTGTTGTAATAGACTTTCAACGGAAGATTCAATCTTCTAGCAAGCGCACCTAGTAACCAGTGACTTGTCATCACTGTTTGTTTTCTCGTCATTATTATTGTTGGAACGTCTGTAATAGACTTAAAACGAAAGATTTAATCTTCTGACAAGCACTAACCAGTGACTTGTCATAACTGCGGCCAGTAGCCTAAGCTACTAGTGACAACAACCTAGCTGTAGGACGTTGTTGACCATCTGATCGGAGCAGGCATGTAATGTTCCTGCTGAATAAGCTTTTGACAGTACGAGAACGGGATTCCCACTGCAGCACTAATGCCCCTTTACTCGAAGTGGGAACCATTTCTAACCAGTTTACATTATCAGGAATAATGCATGTGCTGGCATCCAGAATAGCTCAAGGTTCGTATGTTGTGCAACCTTGTTAAGAAACATACAACATTGTGGAACCCATCTAGATGTGTAGACACCGAAGAGAGATGTTACCGCTGTTTACTAACAGCGGACTATTTACAAATTCGGACTATTCTCCCAGTTGTGACTTTTTCTACTGTCAATCTTTTATAAGGGTGTACAGATCTCAATGTATCGGGAATATAACCCTATAACGTTTAATTACAATACTGATCTCACAGATTCAGATACGGATAGGAAGGAGAGTATGTGGAGAGAACATGTTACTGTAAAATGACTCTCTCTATCTTAAGATTAGCAATTCTAATGAAGTCCTATAGAATCACTTTACAACTCAATTTTTAGTTGATCGCATGCTCCGGTTTAAAATGTTATTTAAAAGAGAGGAAAAAAACGCCAAATCAAGAAGGAAAAGGCAACAACAGAACAGTATAACTAATTAGGAGCTTTAGGATATTTATAAGTGCAATAACCAAGGGATATTAATGGTTTCTAAAAATGGTTTGGCAGAACAGAGTTGTGATGGGTTAGGTCTTATTTGATAAAGAAAGCAAACCGATTATAAAATTTTTTTTTCACTCTCTCCTTCTTTTTAAGGAATTATTTCAAGGTTAATATAACATGGAACTAATGCCTATTGTCTAGTCTTTATTACATTTAACATTTGCGATTACGCAAACGTTAAGTAATCTGATACTTTATTTTATTATATTTTACAAATGACTAGACATAAATGTATAAATGTAATGGAAGACAGTTGAAAATCCCAGTATATACAATAAAGGAAAACGAATTACATCATATTTAAAAACCAACTTGGTGAGTGAAAAGGACTCAAAACACAATAACAATCAACATAAATTATAAAAAATTATAACAGAAAGTAATAATACACAAAAGTAAAACATGCAAAATTTTTTAAACTAAGACACGAAAAAATATGTAAAAAACATACATAAAATATTTTTTTGACTTGTCATAGGATCCTAAGGGACATTGTGGAAGTAGTTAGTTATTATTATAGAACTAAACAGGAAAATTTACATGACAAACAAAATTTGAAATGAAAAAAGAAAAACATGTAATGTAAAGTGTATGACCCAAAAACGAAATAAACATTGAATTAAATTACTCCATAAAAAGCGAAACAAGTTAAGAATAATATTTTAAGTTTAATGCATATTTAAGGCAATCTATCTATCTATCTATCTATCTATCTATCTATCTATCTATCTATCTATCTATCTATCTATCTATCTATCTATCTATCTATCTATCTATCTATCTATCTATCTA